>NC_141057.1:59500355-60100355 GCF_041138505.1 Cibotium barometz
TATGGGATATCCCCTTCTAGTAACTAGCCGTATGCCTTTTCATCACATGAGTTGTCCCTTGTTGACTCTGACATGTAGCATATAGATGCCACCCTAACACGATTATCTCTTATCCAAAAAGAAATCGACTAACATGTGTGTTTCCTCCTAGATCAGCCATATCAGCAGAGTTGATAGCTTCCTACAGCATGGAGATGTGTACAACACAGGGAGCAACATGTCCATTGAGAAGTTTAGTAGGGTAAACTTCCCAACATGTCCATTGAGAAGTTTAGTAGGGTAAACTTCCCAACATCACACATTAAGATCCAATTTCTCTTAATGCAAGAAGGAGTATGGAACATCGTCAAAGGAACAGAGAAGAAGCTTGAAGCAAATGCCCAGAAAACCTTGTTATATGAATGACAAAGCAATGGAATTGATTGGCTTGGGGCTTGCTCAAAAAACCCAAGAGGTATGGGAGAAGTTGGAGAACCGATTCAACAACGAAATTAACAGCCCAAGAGGGGTAGTGATCGCAAACTGTGGTGGCATTGACCTTTTTGAGGTTAACATGCACTTTAAGCTTTCCATACTTTTTGGAACGATCACTATTGACAACACCCATTCGGTGTGCTCAATTTTATACACAAATCTTGAGTTGTTGAGCTTGTTTAGCTCTTCTTTGAACATTTGACGATATTTGGGATTCATGTAGGCTAACAATTCTTCTGCTCCTCAGGGGTGAGGTCCTTGGCTATAAACATTGGCTTAGGTTCTCCACTTAGGCCAACAAGGTTTACTTCCTTGACGTCGACGGGGTCATATTGTGAGGCATGTGGCTCTCCATCCGAGGTGCTTTGAGCTTTCTCTCATTGCATACACTCTGTCCCCGATATTGTAGGACTTCAAGTACTTGGGCACTTGCCTCAGGTCTTCCTCTTGAAGCTCGATGAGCTCTTTGAGTTTATCTTCTTTCTCTACCTCAACCTTGATCTTATTGAGCTTGCGTCTGTGGTGGCAACTTGATAGAGCTTGGCTTACTCAAAGCCCTTTATATACTACTATCTTGGTCTGAATGGTGATCTTGTTTGTGTTAGCTTCCCAATGTCGGGTTTCATGTGAAGCTACAACCTTAACATAGAGAAGCCATAAGGATCCGTCTCCATGAGGAGAAGAAAAATTTTAGGCTTTCCACGTGGTTTTCTCTTTCTTGGCCAAGTCACTATTGGCTCCCAAAAGCGATGAAGCACTTTGAATGAATAAGGAGGTTATTTTCATCCCATCAAGTCGCGCATACCTTGTTCCAAGCATTTGTGGAAGAGTGTCCATGGTTGCCAAGACATGGACCTAATCCTAAGAGTCGTCGGGATTTAGAAGAGGCTCAAAGTCTTGGTTCTCATCTTCACTATCAATATTTACACATGTTGACCAAAGCGGTTTGGACAATTATGTCAGATTCATTGGGTGAGAATTCCTCAACCCATAGGATAAGTCTTCCCTATTTTCAAGTTTATGTTCAAGGACTGGTTGCCTTTGTTGTTTCCACAACCACTCACTAATGTGGTCACTTACAAGTGTGCATCCTACTTTAGCAGAGTGCCAAGTTTACACAAGGCATCTCTCACCTGGCCACACTATCTTTTGTATGTCAGCTTTTTGTAGTAGGTGCACTTGATGATCCTTTTTGTAATAAGTGCACTTGATTATCCTTCTTTCATGTTTTCCTTTCATCTTGAAGAGGATATCTTTCTTTGACTCAAGTGTTGCTTCAGTCAACTCTCTAAGATGGTGGTCCCCTCATTAATAAGAACTACTATTAACTCATCATATTCCATATCATGAGACATCTTTAGTACTAGTAGGATCTCATTATACTTTGAAATCTCTTCTATGCTGGTGAATAGGACAAGCGAATAGGATAGTTTTCATATTATCTTTATCAACTTATGCCTTGGTGGCAGGCAAGTTGTTGAATCATAGAGCCTAAGTTGCTCAAATGTTCACCATTCATCCTCCTAAAAGTAAAAACTTCTACTTAAAAATACCTTTGAGTTGTTGATTTCATTGTTGAATAGGTTCTCCAGCTTTTAGGACGAATGGTGAACATTTGAGCAACTTAGGCTCTATCATTCAACAACTTGCCTGCCACCAAAGCATAAGTTGATAAAGATGATATGAAAGCTATCCTATTCTCTAGCATAGAAGAGATTTCAAAGTATAATGAGATCCTACCAGTACTAAAGATGTCTCATGATATGGAATATGATGAGTTGATAGTAGTTCTTATTAATGAGGGGACCACCATCTTAGAGAGTTGACTGAAGCAACACTTGAGTCAAAGAAAGCTATCCTCTTCAAGATGAAAGGAAAACATGAAAGAAGTATAATCAAAGTGCACCTATTACAAAAAGTACCATCAAGTGCACCTACTACAAAAAGCTTAGACATACATCAGATAGTGTGGCCAGATGAGAGATTCCTTATGTAAACTTGGCACTCTACTAAGTAGGATGCATGCTTGTAAGTGATTGCATTAGTGAGTGTTGGTGGACATAACAAATCGAGGATACACTATTCTTGGGTTTCGGGGCGGTCCGTTAGAGGGTCCAAACGGTCTCTCTCTCTTGTTTGTGTATTATCACACATCTCTCTCTCTCTCTCTCTCTCTTCCACCCACCATCGATGTCTGTGCACCAAGTATGGCTTGATCTCTGCATCCCTCCTTCTAATCTTACTTTCTCATGGTTGAAACCATGTTCACTATAGAAAAGTCTAAGGACTCTATGTATATACTCCTTAAGAGTAGTAATAGAGGCCAAACCAATTTTAAGTTTAGCCAATCTAGTGTGAAAACTAGTCACTTGTATATAAGTCATTTTTTACAATAAGAAACACATAATTATTCTCTTATAATAGAATACTTGTGAGATCTCTTCTCTATTCTTGCTTGCATATATTTCTTAATGGATGGCATGCTAGATATGTTTATTTGTAGTTTTTCCTCTTGCATTAGCTTCTTCTTTTTTTCTTGTCTTTTGTGAGAGAGAAACATTCTAAAGGCTCTCTTTTTTCCTCCATCTAGGCATAGAGGGCTCATCCTTCACCCCATTAGTAAAGTAGCATTTGATGTGACAAACAGAGTGAGGATGTGAGAGGAGATGAGCTAGTGCACCCACATCAGAAAAGTTGTAATTACAACTCTAAGGAAAGGCACAATGACACTTGCTTTGGCAAGGCTAATGTAAGCTCTTGATTTGAACATATTTGGCATCACCATTGATGGGGATTAGGGATTAGCTCAGATTCATCCATCCACTCCAAGCTATTGGGATCACCCAATATTGCCTAGGTCACACTCCAAAAAATTTATAGTTTTGGAGCCTTGGATGTGTTAGTTTTTTGTTTTTTTATTTTGTTTTGAAGTTTATTTACATTAGTAGGGCATTCTATTTTCATATCTTGAAAGGGAAAAACTTTGGTTTCTTGGTGAGTTGCATGATTTTGAAGCCCATAAGGTTTTTAATCTTGTTGCATTGAGCTGAGGAATATCTTAGCAATTATGATTAGGAATGGAATCCACTCTACAAACATGAACATCAAGCTCCATATTAGGTGTGGATTAGAGGAGTGGAAGTTAATTGTGTTCATGCATTTCATAATTTTTTTGAATTGATAGCTTAGAAGCATGCAAATCCAACAAAAATTAATCAAAAACACTTATTACTAGCATAACCATCATTACTTACGATTAGAACCCTTAATAAAAAAACACTTATTACTAGCATAATCATTCATGCATTTCATATTTTTTTTGAATTGATAGCTTAGAAGATGCAAATCCAAAAAATAATAATCAAAGAACACTTATTACTAGCATAACCTTCATTATCTAGGATTAGGTCCCTTAATCATTCCCTTTCAAGTCCAAGAAATCTTAATAACTCCAAAGGTTGGCCAAACCAGCTCTCGGGTCAGGGGATGTGAGTCCAGAGTCCCACCCAAAAAAAGACGAGTCCACAGTCCCACCCAAAAAAAAGATGAGTCTGAACATGTGAGCCTACAGACTTGAGCCTTAAGATGTGAGATGTGATCCTGGACACGTGAGCCTATAGACATCTAGAAGTAGGTATACCTAATATCATACTGACCAATTATTCTTGACTTGAAGACTTAGGACATACCTACTCATGTCCTTTAAGGATTTTTCCATCATAAAATCTATACTATCTACAAATTCCAAGAAAATTTATTGTCCTTCATAATTATTAAGAAATTAAAGCAAAAAGATTACAATAAATGCACACCTGCCTCATAGGTCCAAGTCATAAAAGTAAAATTGTTACCCAAACTTTTCCTTTGTAAATATTACCTATTAAGTGCACACCTGTCTCATAGGCTTAGATCCTAAAAGTTTGCACCCCAAGTAGGATAATTTCATGAAAAGAAAATACATGAGCCTAGTTCATGCAAAAAAGACCTGATCTTGCATACGTGAACTTGGACACGTCAGCTGATACATGGGAAATGGAAGACCTGAGTCTGTACACATGAGTCCATGTATATGTGAGTCTAGATACTTGTGTCTATAGACATGAACCTGTAGAAGTGAGCCTCTAGACATGAGTTTTGAGGTGTGATCCTAGGCATGCGAGTCTTGGCTAGTTTAATCATCACTTGGTTGTAGTTGTTTAGTCAAATGGCATGACATGATACGCATAGGTTCCCCATTATGCAATAAATATTGTATTATATTTATTTCTCTGTGTTGATTGTCACTTGGTTGTAGCCTTAGAAGCCATCTAAGAAGTTGTAAGCTTTTGCTCTGACAACTCTTTCCAACCTATGGTTGGTATATAAGGCAAGGGGTAGTGAACTGTGGTGGCATTAACCTTTTTGAGGTTACATATGCTTTAAGCTTTCCATAATTTTTGGGAACGATCACTATTGACAACACCCACTCGGTGTGCTCAATTTTATACATAAATCTTGAGTGGTTGATCTTGTTTAGCTCTTCTTTCACCATTTGTCCATATTTAGGATTCATGTAGGCTATTATTTTCTCCTTCTTGCTTAGGAGTGAGGTCCTTGGCTATAAACATTGGCTTAGGTTCTTCACTTAAGCCAACAAGGTTTACTTCCTTGACCTCAATGGGGTGATTATATGAGGCACATGGCTCTCCATCCAGGCTACTTTGAGCCTTCTCTCACTACATACACTTTGTCCCCGTATTGTAGTACTTAACGTACTTGGGCACTTGCCTCAAATCTTCCTCTTGAAGCTCAATGAGCTCTTTGAGTTTTTCTTTCTCTACCTCAACCTTGACCTTATTGAGCTTGTTCTGTGGTGGAAACTTGATAGAGCTTGGCTTGCTCGAAGCCCATGGACTCCTCATCACCTTTATAGACCACTATCTTGGCCTGAATGGTGATGTTGTTTGTGTTAGCTTCCCAATGTCAGGTTTCATGTGAATCTACAACCTCAACATAGAGAAGCCGTAAGGATCCATCTCCATGGGGAGGAGATAATTTTTAGGCTTTCTACGTGGTTTTCTCTTTCTTGGTCAAGACATTGTTGGCTCCCAAAAGGGATGAAGCACTTAGAATGAATAGGGAGGTTATTTTCATCCCATCGAGTAGTGCATACCTTATTCCAAGCATTTGTGGAAGAGTGTCCATGGTTGCCATGACATGGACCCAATCCTAAGAGTCATAGGGATCTAGAAGAGGCTCAAAGTCTTGGTTCTCAACTTTGATATCAATATTTACACATGTTGACCAAAGCGGTTCGAACAGTTATGTTAGATTCATTAGGCGAGAATGCATAGGATAAGTCTTCCCTATTTTCAAGTTTATGTTCAAGGACTGGTTGCCTTTGTATACATAAATATGATTGGTTTCCCAATCATGAACCAGTCTTACTTTTCACATATATAACATTAGGGTGTCAACCAAGGGTAACTGTTTCCTTCTTGGGGATTCATGCATTTCATGGTTCAGCAGACAGTCATGGTAACTGGGATTGAAGGTGGAGGTTTATGGAAAAAGGCTCACAAGGAATTCAAGCACTTGGGTGTGCAATTACTAGAAATTGGGATTAAACCAAAGGAAGTCTGAAAAAGAGTCGGGCGCTCTCTTACCTTTTCCCCCGTGTTTCCCCCCCGCCTTTTGCGCTCATCTGTGATCTTTTCCGCTCCCCTTCACCCGCCTTGCCTTGCCCGCTTCAGTTGGGAGCTCTCTGACCTTCCCCCCCCGTTCAGCCTGCATCATGCCCCCCCTTCACCTGCCCTACCCGCTTCACCCCTCCCCCCCTTCGTTGGTCTGTGCCCCCTGCCCGGTAATCTTCTCCTCTCCCCTTCGCTCGTTCAGCCGACTTCCCCTCCCCCCCTTTGCTATTGCCGACCTGCTCTGCTTCCCCCCTTCGCTATTGTCGACCTGCCCCACCCCCTGTTCCCAGTCCGCTCCCTCTCTTCTCTGTGTTGCCCCCCTTCTTTTCTGCCCTTCTTTGCTCTTCTCCCCTCCCCTCCCCTCCCCCAGATGGCTTGTGATTGAAAGTCAGCTTGTTATTGCTCGCATGGAGATTAGATCCATTGAGGAGAGGAGGGTGGAGTATAGGTACCATGCTAGTGCTTCATTCTGGACTATGGCTGGTGACAGAGTCACATGGGATTTCTTTGAGATAGCCGGCCCCCATAAGAGGAATAAGGTATTCGTAGGTTGCGTGGCTAGGATGGAGCTATTGTTTCTGACCCCCCCCATGTGAGAGCCATCGTCTCTCCATTGATTTCTTCCGATATCTTCATCACTAGTGCCCTATTATTCCCACCACAGCAGGTGATGGATGCGCACGAGAGGGTTTGGTGACACATGAGATAAGTGGTTCCCCCCTCTCTTTGGTTCTTCTTATTGACTCCATTCACGAGACAGAGGAGTTGGTGGAGGCATTGATGGAACTACCCAAGGGCAAATGCTCGGGGGCGGACAAGCTTCTAGTCTCTTTCTTTCTTTGTCACTGGGACCTCATGGAAGGTGGCCAATGAGATTATGCTCATAGGTGCAATGCTAGAGAGGCTCCCAAAGGTTTGATACATTTGATTCCTAAGGAGGGTGGTGACAAACTGGACATCTGATAGTGGAGACCCATCACTCTTCTAGGGTGGTGACAGATTGGACATTCGATAGTGGAGACCCATCACTCTTCTAGGGACCGCCTATAAGATCCTGGCCAAGGCCATCAACAGGAGACTTCAGCCTTTCCTCCTTGACTTAATTCATGACACTTAGACTGGCTTTGTTCAGGATCAAAGCATCCTGGATAACATCTTCACCTTTTGGGAGTCAATAGTGTCGGCCAAGATGCGGCATAGCAGGACCTCATAGTACTACTCCTAGATTTTGAGAAAGCTTATGATAGGGTGGATTGGACCTTGCTGGAGGGCATGATGAACGGGATGGGATTCCCCTGTGGAGTGGATTCGTGGGGTTTTAGGAATCTACTCGGCCTCACACAGCCAAGTTCTCATTCACAGAGCCCGTGGCAGATTTCCCCTTTCCTGCGTGATACGACAAGATTGTCCTTTGGCACCTTACCTCTTCCTTTTTGTCACCAAGACCATGAGTAGCTTTCTCTCAGCCCAGGAGACTGGGATTTAGGGGTTGTGTCTCCTTCTTCACCCCCAGGAGAAGCTACTTGACTCAAAGTTTGCAAATGATACAACAGCTTGCCTTTTAGGAGATGTGAGAAATCTCTAGAGATTCGTGGATGCGACCGAGATCTTTTGTGGCGCATCAGGAGCATTGATCAACTAGCACAAGTTGTGTGGTTTTTGGGTAGGTTCTGCACTTGCTCTAACTTGGCGCCCATTTGAGGCTTTTCAGTGGATCCCAAGGTGTACTCCAGTTTGCTATCTTGGATGCCATGTGGGCATTGATATTTCTCTTGAGCAGCAGCTCGCCCCTCTTCTTATTATGAGTATTAGGAAGAAGCTTATATACTAGAGTTCTGTGAGGCTCTCCCTTACAGGTAGAATGGTGGTGGCGAACTTAGTTCTTCTTGCCACTATGTGGTACATCACTTCATGCTGGGCCTTCTTGCCACTATGTGGTACATCACTTTGTGTTTGTAATTTATCTTTTTTGTAAAACTGTGCTAAGCGCTGATTGTAAAAAAGAGACATGGGATGACTGACCTTATGGCTTGTGTAACACCAGTCATCATTGAAGAATAGATATACATAGAGCTAGAGAAACTAGGAAGACTAGTTTTGGGCACCCAATTGTAAATGGGCAGCCGTACATTGTAAATATGAGCTCATGTATATAAACCATTTTATGGAATATAAAAAGGGACAATCTCATTTGTCTCACTTGAGTCATCCTCTTCATTTTCATCATCCCCTTCATCTTTCATAAGACCTTTGTCCTTGTCTTGAACATGTGATTGGTCACGTAGACTACTAGTGTTCACAATAAAAATCACGATTTGAAAAGATATAAGAAATAATATTAAAAAAGAACTGAAATATCTAATTGTATAGTTTATACCATTGTTGATTGCTTTGATTTACAGGCATGAGTATACATCTCCTTCTCACTCTTGAAAAATTTTCCATTTAGAAAGTTAAGGAATAATGGGCATCTCTTGTATATCCCTACATCCCAAAGGTCTCAAAGTTGCTGTTGTGTATACATAGTGTTCTCATGTCGTGGATCACGTCAGCACATCTGCAATATATTTCTCTGCATAGCACTTATTACGAATCCATCTATATATAATTGTTTCAGTTTAGTTTACGAATGTAAGAGTACAATAAAGTAGTAAGTTTAAAGCTTTGTAGAATGTTACGCACCTGAACATAGATGCTTGGTAGCTTTGATGACAACAGGTTTTGAGAAGCTACCACACCTTGTTTCTTCAGGGATCCCACCATTTCCTCAAACAGCTTTCCAAAATATAGCTCAAATATAGTCTCTTAAGATCGACGAGATCCTCCTAAAATGTGTATGGAAAAATTATCTTGTACTGTTCTAATATTTCTGCAAGGACGACCACACCTTATGCTCCAATCTGTAAGGTTCCCCCCGAAACACTTAAGATAGTCTACTAAGTCTTAGCTTGGAGAAAATTTCCTACTCGTCGACACCTTGACCATGTAAAGATTCAAGGATATGATTTATAGGTAAGACCTAGTCCTATCCCACACAGGGGGAGCGTGGTCTTCTAAAAGTCAAATTACCTATAGGTTAATTGATCATAATTTGGGCAACTACTAATCTTGATTCCTAGAGATAACGCTTTTTCCTCATCCATGCAAGGCACAACGTGTTCTAGAATAGAGTTCCTCGAGAACCTATTTATCTAGCGTAGGGCGTTCACTTAATCTGTTGGAAAGCTACTCGACTAATCGGGTCCACCCGTCTATAGGATGGTGCCATCGGGGCATTCCATTCACTTTCCACCCTACTCACGCGTCAATTTGTTTTCTAATTAATCCTACCACACTGTTTGACATAAATAAACATGTTCCTTAATTAAGGCCCTTTTCACAAGGTTCATTAAAACAGCCTTTTTCCACAGTACAATAATGCCAAAGACAAGATTTATAAAAAAGGTTTATACATGAATCAATTCCATACAAGCCAAACCAGCTCTCTTATTCTTTTCCTTTATACTGCTGATGATTTAGAATTTGGCCTTCCAGCCTCTACATGCTGGGCAAAACCCTACAGGACCATATATCTCATCGTTGGCCGAGGACTCAAGCCGGCCTGTTGCCCTCTCAGGCTCTGTTGTTCGATTCTTTCGCCGCTCTCAGAGGGATGTCAACGCACTAGGGTGGGCTAATTCACCGCACTAGCCTAGGCTCTCCGAACTAGGCAGCATCACAATCACTCGCCTCAATTGGCGAACCTCATTCTCCCAATGGTATGAGGGATACCATGGGCCAATTCCGTGCCTTACTAACGTCTCCGTCACTGTCCGGCTACACAAGCACAAGAACGGGGCAACGTCAAGGTAGGGAGAAGTTGTACCTGTATCTTAATTTAACTAAGATAACAATCCATTTACTCAACTAAACCATAGGACTAGAATCCATGTTACCTTCTTAAGAAAACAATCCTTTTCACAAAGATTTTAGCATTTCAACTTGAGATTGCGATAAGACATTCTTTATTAAGGCATATGCTGTTGTTTAAAAGAATACAAACTTTAACTAGTAAATCAATCAAATAGATCACTATTAACAATTAATAGAGAAGCCGGGGCCATACCTCAACTTGTAAGAATGATATATAATTGAAAAATAAAAAATATATATACCTTATAGAAATTTGTCGTTTTATCGTTGTCTTTGCTCGTCAATAAGAGTTTCAGAACTTGATATATGAGAATAGAGTCTTCTAATACCTTCTCTTATGATTGAAATCATCTGATCATCCCCAAGCTTTATCTCCTCTTACTCAACACAACACCAAAATTAAACCGCAACATTAAAACCATAGTAATAGAATCTCGAAAGTGAGTTGGATCTAGAGTTGTTGGAGAAGGAAGTGGAAGGCATAATTGGAGATCGAAATACTAAATCTTAGGTATTTATTTGGAGAGTATGTATGGCAGTTTCTCTTTTTATTATATATATATATATATATATATTATTGGTCCTAAAAAAAAAGATACGAAAAGATAATTTGGAAAACCTAAAGCAAAAGAAGGCTATAATCGTTTGTTTTATTTAACTTTCTCTTGTTTAACTTCCTCTTCTGCGCTACCGAAGAAAGCTTCCCTTGAGCTCCTTGAGGGCTACTCTCTGCACACTTTGCTCCTCAAGTCGATGAAGCCTAGAGACTTAAAGTCTACAGGATGGCTAGACTATGGCTATTGTAAATGCCTCAAACAGCTTCGTCCGTGTGAGACGCTCCTGTTGCTTTTTGCTAGGAAACAAGATTAAAAGGCCTTCAAAGGGCACTGCTGTTGCTTTGAAAGGCCTGCAAAGGGAGCTGCTATTGCTTTGCTAGGAAACAATATTGAAAGGCCTGCGAAGGGTGCGCTGTTCAATAGCCGCCGCCGCCGCTAATTAATCGTCGTGAGTGCCAGCGATGATCAAACCATCCGGATCAGCTGGAATTAGCAACCTCCAAAGGAGGGCGCTGCTGTTCATTAGTCGCCACTTAATTGGTGAGTGCTAGCGATTCGGATCTGGAATTGGCAACCTCCTCACATTCGCTGCCTTGATGTAGTCGCTGCCACCGCATGGTCAATGCTTTTAAAGGAAGGGAGAGCTCTTGGCCACCATTCTGCATAAAAAACTTCCACCAAAGGCACGGATCAGGACTGTGAGAAAGAGTTGACGATGCTGCATCAAGAGAAACAAATGTTTTGTGTTGTTCTTTTTCTCTTCTTTTAAAAAATAAATAAATTACTACGCTGCAGCAAAAACACATGTGATGCATGCGATGCGTGCATTTGCTCTTGTAAACGGACGCTCTCTCTAGCATGTTGCTATGAAGTCAGCGCTGTTGGAAAGCTAGCTTGCTTGTGAGTTGCTGTGGAAAATCAAGCCTTGATCTTCAAAGTCCCATAGCTTCTGCATGCAGGATTCTCACATAAGCATCAGCCTCGCTGTTGCAAAGAAGGATGCGATGGCTGTAGGGCGCTTGAACAAGCTGTTCAGCAGTTCGCATTTCTTCTGGCTACTGTGAGCTGCTGTGAGCTGCGCTGCGGACAACTTCTATGGTGTAATCAACACATCGAGCACCTTGGCTGTTTGCTGTTTGCCTTTCATAAGAGTCTTTGCCATTAGTTGGAAACACAGTGTGATTAAGGCATGATTTAATAGGATACAACATGATTAAGACTTGATGAGTAAGAATTTAAAAAAATCGATGCCATCACTACAAGACAATGCTGTCATACACGCGTTTCATACACGCGATAAATTACGAGCGCGTGTATGGTTGCGCATGTATTTGAATAGAATCGGGCGCGTATATTTTGGCATTTACATTCGCGTGTATATTTGCATTTATCAACGCGTGTATAAGCGCGTTTAAATACACGCATCAATACACGCTTCCATACACGCTGCTATACACGCATTAATACACGCTTGGCAAAGAAAAACTGAAAAAAAACTGAATTCCTTTACAAAATTAAGAACTATTTTCTTTAAACCATCTCATAGTACATTACAGTATATATCATTACACAATCCCACTACATGCATTTACAACAATGAAATATATTCAAAAATAAATCATGCATATGAGATGATAATTAAAAGACAACACATACAATAGAAATGTCATCAATTTAGAACGATACAGTGACGGATTGGTTAGGGTTCGATCTCATCTTCAATAAGATCCATCCTTGCCAAACGATCAACATCAATATCCATTTGATCAATTTGTAAGGCTATGATTAAATTTATTCCACTATCGATATTCTGTACTCCATTGATAATGGTATCGATGTCTTGATCATCCTCATCAACATTACCATCATCCTCAATGGTAGGGTCATTCTCATGATCATGAGAAATGGCACGCTCATCCTCATTATCATGATCATCTCTTATTTCTTGATCATCGATCACAACATCTTCATTGGCATGTTCGACATCATCTTCATTGCGGCTTGTTACATCCTCCATATGCTCCATATCAGTGAATGTATTATACATCACTTTGGAACGTGGTGCAATAGGGATGACGTACCACCATTTAATGTCATGCACCATTGGTAGATAGATAACCTACTCAAATACACATACTACAATAATTAATTAGCATATCAAAAGTCAAGGGGTACGCGAGCTTAGATATATATGTACATGAAACACATTAGTAAAAAAATGCATACCTGCTCACATTGTTGTGGCAATACGAGCCTATCTTTCTTTGTTTGCCAAAACTTTGTAGAGTCAATAGTTACATAGCCACTTAAATGGCGTTTTATCGTTGCATCAGGCCCTTTTTCCACCACGTTCATTTGCCATTTGACATCCAAAACATACACAAAGAAGCGACGAAAGTCAAGCCTAAATATGTCTTGGATTATGTCACAATAATCATCCATTTTTCCATTAGCTCCCTCAAAGCTACTAATGACACCGCAATCTTGTGTATTCCTCTTTTCATCAATTCTTTGTGTTCGAAAATGCTTGCCTTCACACCATATAGCATTGAACATAGTGCACTGGACCAAAATAGAAGCAATATTTGTGTAAGCAATGTGAATAAATATTAAAAGCAAATCACTTACAACTAATGCAAAACATTAGTTCTATGTATCTTTAACATGCATCCTCGTGCATACTCCCATTCTTCCGCCGTGATATGCAGCCCCTCGTCGCTCTCTGCTCTCTCCATTTCCTCATGCAACCAATCAACATGGATATCATTCGGAAGTGTTGCTAGATGCTTAGGGTACGCCTTACGAGAGCCATGTTGCCTCCGAAAGAGAGCTCTTTCTGCTTGCCTTTTTGTCTTTGCATCCTCATATCTTGTAACCCATCTGCTCATCACATCACTATTAAGGATGCAAGTGAAATTGAGATCATCAATCAATGTTCTGTCAATTACTTTACTCTGTCCTTTTCCTTGAGGCACAATAGAGGTCATCCTCAAGTCCTCTTCATTGCTCCATAGTCGTGGCAAAGAGCTGTCCACCTGACCAAGAAATTCTGAAATATATACAAGAGACTCTTGTATCAACCAACCCTCGGCCATGCTTCCTTCAGGCCTTGCACTTTGCCTCACAAAGTCTTTTAAGGTCTTCATGAAGCGCTCTAGGAAGAACATCCAACGTGCATGCACAGTACCACATAAAGCGATTTCGTCCACTAAATGAACAATGAGATGTAGTTGACTTGTGAGAATGGTTCGCGGAAAAGTCTCCTCTACCAAACAAACCACCTCCACTTCCATAACACTCGCATCATCCAACGTGGCTGGATCAATTGCTTTGGAACTAACATATCTGAAAAATAAATAAATAGTACGTTATACCTCATGCACGTTCATTTTGCAAGGTATAATGAAGAGTGATCTGACATGGGTTTTACATACCTCACAAGCTCGCCCATCTTATAAATACATTTTTTCAAACTCTTATTTGCACAATGGTCGATGCTAGTAGGTAGTATGAACTGCACACATAAGAGCACATGCATGTATGGTTTATGGCATTACAAAATTTAATTTCAACGTACAAGACTTGGAAAACACTTACTTGAAGCATCTTGTGCCAATCGTGGGACTTCAACCCATATAGTTGCTCAACGCCTCTTTTCTTAGTGGTTGTAAAGCCTCCCTTCAATGATCTCATGCATCCAGTGGGAGTACGCAAAGTGGTGATGGCCTGCTTTACCTGCTTCTCCTCTTTCTTTGATATAATCCATGGTGCAGGCGGAACGTGCCCACCCACCTCTCGTGGCCAAGCTTGACGCATACGTCCTGCGACCCGCAAGTCCTCACGTACGCTAACATTGTCTCGTTTACCAATAATATGTTCCCAAATACCAGATCCCACATTCTTGAAGATGTGCATGGGATCAAGAAGATGGTTGATCTTAAGATGGGTCCAATATGGTAGCCGAAAAAAAATGGAGTACCTACACAAGGGATTGTTCTATGTGACCTTTAATCCAATTAGAGACTACACAAAACAAGATTGAAAAAACATTACTATACCTGTTCATGCCATCTGGAGGAAGAATATTTGTAGACTCCCAAATACGCTTCCAATCTTTTGCACGAAGTGTCTGTGGAGGAATGTTACTCTTACTAGCAACATATTTAGGATGATCTGAGGGGAGAAATCGATGATGATTATCGAATATGGTCTTACACAAACCGTCAGCATACTCATGTACTAACGAAGCGCCACAAACAAGACATGCATGTTTACCTGATGTTTTCAAACCTGTTAAAATATAAATAAAAGTTAGAATAATAAAGTCAATATGTATAATTAATATATATAGCCAATAGTATTAGAGTAGGGAGGTAATTAGAATTCTTACCAGAACAATCGCTGTATCCTGGAAAGTCATGCATTGTCCACATCAACACTGCTTTTAAGTCGAAGTGTCGAGAGGAGGGAGGCCTACTAATGTCCACCACCGCAACACCTCTCCATAGTTCCTCCAACTCATCAATCAACGGTTCAAGATAAACATCCATATGCTTGACTTTATGTTTCCCTGGAATTAGAAGGGATAACATAAGATGTCCCTTCTTGATCGCCATTGATGGTGGAAGGTTGTAATTCACCAACACAACTGGCCACACGCTGTATGCGGTGCTTTTGAAACCAAATGGATTCACTCCATCCATACCTAGGCCAAGTCTCAAGTTTCTGGGCTCTGTTTTAAAGCTGGGCCACTCATCTTCAATATGCTTCCAAGCAGGAGTGTTTGCGAGAATTCTCCACATGCCATCATCCGATCGATGTGAGGAATGCCATGACATGAGCTCTGCTATGGATTTGCACTTGAACATGTGTTTGATGAGAGGAATTATAGGAAAGTTTCGCAAGACTTTACGAGGTACATCAAAACTCTTCATATCTGTTCTATACCTTGCTTCACCACAAGTGGGACAATGTCGAGCCTCCTTATGCGTCCCACGAAAGAGAATGCAATCATTGACGCATGCATGTATGCGATCATAATCCAATCCTCCAAGAGATGTCACATAGCGCCTTGCTATGTCTCTTGAGGTGGGTAGTCTATTTCCCTTTGGAAGCATGTTTGATAATAGCCTGCATCCAATATCATCAATTATAATTAGTCTTAAATCCTAAACCTTAAACCACTAATTCAAATTTGTAAGTTAGAATGCTTACTTCAATAATGCGTCAAGACTTGCATTGCTCCATCCATAAACTGTTTGTATATTGAGTAGTTCAAGTGAAGCACGTAAAATAGAGAATGTGCACCCTTCAAAAACCGGTGTCGATAAAGCCTTGTAAAGATGCTCTTGTTCCATATCATCGTCGTCCATACCTTTGGGATCATCCTTAAAAATATTCTGCACCATATCATCAAGCACTTCCTCTTCCACAACTTCGTGGGGTGCAGGGCTATTGTCATCCCTTTCCCACTCATCTCTGACAATAGATCCCGAAGCTCCAGCATCATCTCGTCGACACTTTGCGTACTCTCGTTGCATGTAGGGCACCATGTTAGGGTGTGGTACTGCATCCTGCTTCAATTAGAGTTTATATATTACAACTCTATTAATTTAATTTGGATACCATGAGTCATTTGAATACCATCAATTTACATCTACTCACCTCTAAACCTGTTTGATTCCATTCTCTATACATGGAGATGTGATTCAAGGTAATTTGACGTGCTCGTACAATGCATCCTTGACATCGATTACACATACATTTGATCCGTTGTCCCAACCACACATCGCGATTACGATGACGCATTGTCTCATCTTTCCCAGAACTGCTTGAGGAGGTTGATGACATCCTATGTACAAACCAGAAAACACAAAATCATAATATGTTTTTGATGAAAGTATAAAAATCGCGTGTATTAACGTGGCTATTTCCTAAAAATTACGTGTATTAACACGGCTATTTCCTAAAAATCGTGTGTATTAACGCGGGTAATTCCTGCAAAACGCGTGTATAAACGCAGCTAAATTATCATACACGCGAACATAAACGCGTGTATAAACGCGTGTATAAACGCAGCTAAATTATCATACACGCGAACATACACGCGTTTATAAACGCGACGGTCTGTTTAAACTAAAAATAGCCTGCCTTCCCCAAATAAAGATTTTGAACTAACAATACTGTTCTTTTTCGTTTTCGCCTCTTCCAACAGAAACGAAACCTAAGTGCAAGGAGGGAGAAGAGAAGGAGCACACACGGGAGGAAGCCGACCAAGAAAGAAGACTCACTTTTTCAGAGGTGAGTCAGTTTGTCCTTTGCCTTGTCTCCTTCCTCAGATTTGTTTATGCTATTTTCTCTTTGCTTTTTGGGTTTGTCTCCGTCCTTTTGCTTCTGTGCACACGATTTTGGGTGAACGATTCTGACAGGGGCGACAGTGGGCCTTTTATAAGGACACATTGTCGGAGTCAGTACCTTTCAAAATTTTTTTTGCGCAGGTCGCGTGTAGAAATGCGTGTAAAAGCGCGTGTATCCTGTCTGCACAGTCTGTTCACGCGGATATACATGCGTTTCTGGACGGGTGTATACACGTGTTTTTTGACGGATGTATACACGCATTTCTGGACGCTGCGTTTCCTGTTTCTATGGTTTGCAGGCTGATAGGTGACTTGTATGATGATATTTGTGTGAGTTAAGAGACAGCCCATGATGTACATGAGGATTATTTTTGCAGATTCTTTATGGATATTCCAGGTACTTCATCCGATCCATTTGCGTACAGCAATGGGCTGATGGAGATGCTAAATCATTTTGGGCGCCATCCTGGTCCAGTTGAGCTTATAGAGTACATGTATGCCCATCCCCCTCCTTCCATGCCTGGTGTCTATACCCCTACCGCGAGTATCCAGGGCACTCTAGTGCCGTCTATGCCTACGAGTCCGACGAGACGGCATGCAGCTTCTCCTCTTCCACGTCCACCGAGGAGACATACCTCGTTCCAGACACACTCACGCACACCCTCAGCCACCATCACGTGCTCCCTCAGAGCCACCGTCACGTCAGGGCTCACAGCCACCGTCACGTAGACAATCCCCCAGTCGTGACTCCACCCGCAACAGTAGGAAGAGTGGGAGTGAAGGATGCGGCGGGTGCTTTGGTGGGGGAGGTGGGGAAGGTAGTAGGGCACGCGGTGAGAGAGGAGATAGAGGGAGAAGAGTTAGAGGAGACAGTTCGGAAGAGGAGGAGATGAGAGAGGTGGAGAGAGTGATCTGCTATGATGTGACGGATAGGGGCGGGATAGTGATGGATGCGAGGGGGAGGGAGGTAATGGAGTACATGCGTGGGGTAGTATCAAATTTGTATAGAAATTATTTTATTAAATTTAAAGATCAAAATAGCCGATTAGTTGGGGAGGTGATAGAGGCTGTACATAGTCGGTACCCCAATCCCCCACATGCTACATTCTCGGATGTATGGGGAAGGACGCGAATAAGGGAGATCTTAAGTAATAAAAGATCTCACCTTAAAAAACTCGCGTACGATGACCGGCTAAATGTAGCTGCGGGTGGCTATCCTGCCGAGAAACCTGCCACTGCGCACAAACGCGAGTGGAAGGAGGTAAAGAAACGAGCAGAGGGTGGCGTGAAGAGCAGGCAGCATGTGGAGGCACGACGGATCCAGATGGAGACCATTGGATCTTCGCATTTCGGATCTGGCGGCGTCGAGTCATGGGAGGCAGAGTTCGTAAGTATCTTGCCACTTTATTTGATTGTTTACTTAATTCATTGATTCTATGATTGTTTTAATCTTACAAATTATGTTGATTATGATACAGCGACGGGTTACGGGGAGGAAGCCCACAACCCACGATACTGCGTATGCTCGCCGGCATAGCAGACATGACACGTGGGCCATCTTCAGAGCCGAGGGACGTATTACGGACGCGCAGTTTGAGATAGCCATGAGACCATACGGTCGACAGGTACTTGAAAATTCTAAACGAATGATTTTGGTTTATTGAATTACATATATATATACTTATATACTATATATTACTTGAACAGGCACAAGCTGCTGATGATCCACCCGCCGCCACTGCAGAGGGTGGACGTGAGCACTACTCATCGGACATTCCGACCGATGTGAGCTCATCTGAGCATGGAGGGAGCACCGAGTCATCATCTGGGACTGAGTAGTACTCAGACTTATAGTATCACATTCCATATTGAGGATGTGGTTGTATATTTTTTTTTGTAAACTGAAGCCATGGGATACTTCGAGATATGGACTCCCTTGTATATATGTGTGAAATTTTGATAGTAATATTGAATCGTGAATCGATAGTATTACATTCATGTCTATCTTGAATCGTGTATTGACAATGTATGCATTCATGTCGTTCTTGTCTTAATCTTCCTCGTGGATATGTTCTTCGTGGATGGTCTAATGCACAAAAAAAAAATCCAGAGAGTGTTATTGGGTGCTGGAATGCTGGAACAGCATTTAGGCACCAAATAGCACCCTCTGGATTTTTTTTTTGCTCTCTGTTCGCGTGTATAAACGCGTCAGAACTGCTAAAACTCGCATGTATATACGCGGATAATCTGTAAAGCACGCGTGTATAAACGCGTCAAACCTGAGAAATACGCGTGTATAAGCGCATCTAAAATAACAAAACGCGTGTATGGACGCTTGTATCAACGCGTCTAAATGCATCTGAACTGACAGAACGCGTGTATACGCCCGTGTATGAGCGCGTCTGAGCAGTCCTATACACGCGCTTTTACACGCATGTCTCTGGCCGCGATGATACACGCGCTGATACACGGGCCCGCTACTTTTTTTCACAAGTCATTTTTAACGGCTAGGAGCGCGGGTATGAGCCCGATCCCTTGTAGTGCATGTGATAGAAAAGCTACTAGATTAGGGTAGGATAAACATCAATCAAGCAGGATATAGTTGATTTTGAACTAGAGAGAATAGGGCTAAATTAACAAATTTACAATAAGATTAGTGAAAGTCAAGCACAAATCAAGTAAATCAATGAGTTTAAGCATCGCAAAATTCAACTGTCCAAGGTTGCAAAAGAAAGGTCCTTGACGGTCTACCCAATAATCTATTTTTTAATGGTCATTTTGTCTAGATTAAATGTAGCTTTCTTAAATCATCAGAGACAAAATTGATGAAGATTTAGCCTTTCTTCGTGTTACCCTTTGGTCTCACTAATGCACCAACAACTTTCCAACATATGGTGAATGATATATTTCGAGATCTGTTAGGAAAATACGTGGTGATTTTCTTAGATGATATTTTGATACACTGTAAAACTTTGGCTGAGCATGAAGATCATCTTAAAGAGGTTCTAGGAAGGCTCAGGAAGGAGAAACTGTATTGTAAATTATTTAAGTGTGATTTCTTCAAGAAAGAATTGTTATATTTAGGTCATAAGATGTCTCGAGATGGCTTAAGTATAGATTTGGATTGGATCCAAAAGGTTTTGGAATGGCCAGTTCCGCGCACGGTCAAGTAGTTAAGATCTTTCTTAGGTTTTGTGGTATTTCTTCAAAAATTTGTAAAGAATTATTTGAAGTTGACAATACCTTTTACCAACCTTCTTTAGGATAAAAATAAGAAGTATAATTCTCTGATTGAGTGGAATGAGAAGCTACATAAAACTTTCAATACTTTGAAATATAAAGTTTGAGATGCTCATGTGTTAGCCTTACTAGATCCTAGCAGCTTTATTTGAAAGTTCCTAAAGATTCTGAGACTTTGCCAGGAAAGTACTCAAAATTATCTCCTAGATATTGTGGTCCATTCTGAGTTATACATTGGATTGGCACGGTTGCGTATAAGCTAAAACTACTTCCACATGTCAGAGTTCATCCAATCTTTCATGTCAGTAGACCGAAAGAGAAGCTAGGAAGTGAGGATAATACAATTACTCCTCAAGAACTCGTTGAAGTCGAAGATTTGTCTTATGTTCCACATGAATTTGAAAAGGTACTTGAATTCAGGGAAAGGAAATTTCGCAGTCGCTTAATCCCTAAGGTTAAAATTAAGTAGAAAGACAAGAAAATTGAGGATTCGACTTGGGAGTCAGTTGAGAACGTTCAATGCAGTTTTCCTTCTTTTCATTGCAAGAGTGCAATGTTTTGAGAGAGGGAAGTATGTTATGTGCACATTATATGTGCATATACTACTAGGAGGCTAACCCACCCTAGGCATGTGAGCATGGGAGCATGGGAACATGGGAACATGCTCTAGTGGGGCAAGGATTAGGTCTAGCCTTGGGTTGAGGTCAGAGTCAGGCAACCAAGGGTCAGACATGGTAATTTAAAAAATCATGAAAATTTTCAAGAAATCAAGATCAAGAACTTCAAGAAATCAAGATAAAGAACTTCAAGAAGTTAAGTAGTAAAGTGGATTAGGATTTTTAAAAATAGTGATAAATACAAATTAAAAAATGATTAACACAAATTTCATTGCTAATCTTCTCAAATCAAGAAATTAGCAAATCTAAAATTATGTAAAAATTAATTTCAAAAATGATTAATACTAATCATGATCAAGAAAATGCATTCTAAAAAATTGGATTAATAGCAATCCAAAAATGATATTCATGATGAAAAAATATATTCTGAAAAACTAGATTAGTAGTAATTCAAAAATTATTGCGATTACTCTCTAAACAAGGATCTAAGCCAAGAGCTCTGATACCAATTGATATGGAGTGATCATAAAGCTAAGATTTGGGACAATCACCATAGATTAATATAAGATTAAGAAGATAATCTCATATAATAACCATGATGCCTAAGTGATTTAGTCTTTCATCACCAAAGGATGAAAATAGCCTTCCATAAGCCAAAGTAAGAAGCCATGAGGCTCCAAGAGTCAAGATGACCAAATATCAAAAGATGTCAAAAAGATAGAATAGTGGTCCATGAGCCCTCTTTTATACTTGAGCCCGTGACCATGGTCCGACCTAATCTAAAGTTGTTACTTCATTACATATTTTCATTAGCACCTCTCGATACTTCTCTATTTACTCCTGAATTATAAGATTCTTTTGTGAGAAAAAAAAACCAAGTATCAAGTGCTCTACTATGCTCATCTGGTGGCATAAAATTTTGAATAAAGATATCCTTAAATTCTTCCCAAGTATTCAGGATTGCCTTTTCCTTTTGAATTTTCCTCCACCAACGAGAGCCACATTCTATAAATTATATGCAGCATGATGGATTCTAATGTGTTCATATATGATATCACGTAAAGTAAAACATTGTTCCCACTTAGAAAGCCACTGATCTATTGCATCAGTTGTGCGAGAAGGTAAAGTGCCACTGCACTTTGGTGGTTTCAAATCCTTTAATGCAAGTTTTAGCTTTCATATCTTTTTCGGAGTACCCTCACGATTACCCAAGGGATGGGTATCCGAAGTCGGCGCTGAGAAACTATAGGTGTTATCATAGTGCAGATATCATTCATTAAGAAATTCATTTCCTCCTGCAAATCATGCATTTGTTGGCAAAAAGGGATAGATTCGGATGATTGTGGGGAGAAAAGTGATTTGAATTCATTTTTAACCACGAATATGCAAGAAGTATCAAATGAAGAAAAACATAAAGAGAAGGGTTAAGTGAGCCCCTTGGTCGTACAAATGTTGAAGCCGATGAAGTTTAAAGCCATGTAGAGCTTCTGCGTCATAGATTAGGCCAATTGCTGTGAGAAACAATCCACCGGAAAGAGAAATTCTGTTTGCCAAAATCACCAGAAGAAAACCTTAGGGCTTGATTTTTTTTTGAAAGAAATCGTGGGTTTTATTTTTCTCTATATGTGTTGTTGACATGCGAAGGTGGCGATGGCATGGGCAACATTGATTGCAATCAAGTCAAGATGGTGATGAAAAGAAGTGGCTTGTGTGTGTATCACAAAGACCACAAGAAGGGTATTGTGGCTTAGCCACACCTTAGTGTGGTGGCGAAAGCTGGTAGCAAAACTTCAACGACATCGTTGATGGCTATGAGATTGCGTGGCTCGTGTAGTAGGGTCACGAGTTGGAGAGGCTTTGCAAGCACCTAACAAAGGTGCTTAGGGGCTTAGCCACCATAACTTTGAGGGGACGGACATCATAGACTAATGAAGACGAATGGACGGTGCTTTAGACGAACATCGACAGATTTCTAGTAGTAGCAGACGAACGAACTGCAACGACGATGAAAATCAAAATAAACAAACGACTGCAGAGCAAACAATTCTCCACACTTTCTTCTTGCTCAAAGAAAGCTCATACCTGCTGCAAGTCTTCCTCGATAGCCAAGAACCAAAGACTAGGCTCTAATACCAAATGTCAAGTTTCCACGCAAGGCAACCAAGATCTCTGTATCAAGCTTCATGTAAAAAACGTGAGAGAGAAGAATATGAACTCAAGAATAGCTAAAAGAAACCTAGCTTGGCATACCATGTTTAACCACCCAACCATTATTATACCAGTGACCCTCGGGTGTCTAATGTGTACCTTACTAGCCACACACCATACTCACGTTCTCGTTGCAATGTCCCTGCTGGTACCCCGATGCTACACATCACTAGGTCTTTGGCCTACAATCATCACCCCGAATGTTAGCCGCACTTATTATTATAAGTGATGATGTGTAATAGTATGTCACCATTGGTTATCCCATGCAATGTCTGCATGTCCCATGCATTATTGGCATAAATCCCACATAACAGTGTGTACTCATCCCACGTGTCGCCACGTTTACGTAATTCTACGTGTAAGGGTCGTAATAGCGAGAAATGCTCCTTGAAATTTTGGGATTTTGTATGCGTGGGCCTAAAATATGTACATAATATGAGTATTTACTCAGTTTTCTCGAGCGGTCTGAGTGTTTTGATGTTTGGGGGCAGCGCGGCTTGAAGTTGGGTGCACCTCAGCCCCGCCTTAGAGAGGATGAGCCGTTGTGGGTGCACAAGTCAGGATGTGTCCTACTAAAGGGAGGGTTTGTGCAAGTATACACCGTCATGAATGAAGCTTCGACAAAAGATGATTATGCACAGCAGCCATACCAACATCGCAGAATGAAATAGAGACACGACCCCCTCCCACATGCAAATGTAGAGCAGTACGATTGTAGAAAGCGATGGCCTGAAAAAAATTCAATAAAGAAATGGTTTTTCACACATGCACAGATGACTTTATATTGAAAAGTTAGGGTTTGATCGGACGGCTTAGATGAAGACACGTGGACAAAGGAGATACGGTGCATGGATGATTGACATGTGGCATTAAAAATTACCCGCCGCAACTAGCCAGCTACTAACTATTACGTACTTTTGCGAGAATTTAGAAGTTACGAGTTGCGAGTTGGAGCAGATTTGGTCGCGGGCGCAACTATGCAGATTTGGGCAAGGTTGCAGCTTTTAAAAAAAAAAATAAAATTTATTTATTTTTAATCACACTTCCTTCCCCTTCGTCACGAATAGAGACATCCATTTTATCTAATTCCTTCCTGTTTTGATTTTTTCTTCTCTGTCCTATTCTTCATGTTAATTTGTTGGGCCTGGCAGTGTCTGAATTTTGAAGCCTTTCACTTGTTCTTTGAGCTGGGCTTTTGGAAACCAAACCTGACGAGTTGCCTAGCTTTTTGCTTGTTGACTCGCTTCTTTTTTGGGTACTACCGAGTATGAACGTTATCATGGCTTTGGCTACTTCTCATAAAGTGTTCTTTTAGATCTTCTGTGCGGCTCCATAGTAGTAGTAGCCTTGCATCTCCAAGTGTTTCTTTAGCACCCACATCTTAATGGGTTGAACTGGTTGTTCTCTCCATACCCTTTTAAGTTGAACCTTCCTCTTTGATGGTACATAGTTAACCACTGGGGCAGGTCTTTTCATTGGTTGGGTAGTGGTTGGTCATGGACGCCTCGGTTATCCATAGTTGCTTCATTCCTTGGTAGTATCCTTGGCCTTCGAGCACCTTGCATTTCTTTTCATAAGATTGTCTATCCTAAGGTGAGGCTTTAGAGGTTCTTCCCCCTACCTGATCCCTATTTACTCTTTGTGTTTCAGACTCTCGTTGGGATGAGGTTTCTGCTGGGGGTTCCTGCTGCTGATCCTGGGTTCTGCATAGAGGAATTGTTATACTTTCTCCTCCCGAACATATGTTGGCAGTGCGGTAGATCCAGTCAATTTCACAGTGGTTGGTGTTGATCCATCCTCTTCCAAGAAAAACCTATTCTTCCATTACACGTACAGGCATCACCAATACCTTCCAAACAACAGAGTTAAAACTGGGGGATGAGTTTACAAATAATTCACCCATAGCACTAATTGTTGGTTGTTCGCTAATTCCGTGAATCTGTGCTTTAGATGGTTTCAATACAGGACGTCCCATTCTTTCCCAAGTTTCATGTGAAAGCAGGTTTTGACTAGCACCTATGTCTATTAAGGCTTCCACATAAATTTGTGTCCCTGAAGCTGTAGACAAGTTGAGTCCAATTCTAGGTGGAGCTATTTCCTCCTCTTCACATAAGGTCAGGCTAGCCCATGCACACTCACACCGAATGGGCGGTACGCTTCTCGTTCTTCTGGCTCTTTTGCACATTATCAATTTCAATCTGTGTTTTCTTTTTTCCTCTTATTTCTTTTTGTGCAGTTGACCCCCCACAGTGTCCTCTCTAATAAGAGGTCCATAGAACTTCTTTAATTTACTACCATTGAAGTAGCCTTGTAAGGTAATTCCGTTGATGGTTTTGATTTTTGCCGAACCCTAGTTTATCAACACAGTCACTCGTCTCCCAAAGGTCCCAACCCTTTGTATTTCGATTTCTTTTTCTTATTGGAGCCAGTTCTTCTCAATAACAACACTAAGTCATTCTTTTAGATTTCTTTGTCCCTTAGATTGATGTCAAACCATTTCTTCCATCTAAGTTTCTTGACAATCATACCATGATAAGCAATTATCCTTGTTTCTTCCAATTTCTCTAAGGAGATGAGTCTTTAGACAAGCGCCTTGTGTTGTGTAAGCTTTTGGACAACAGTTCACACACTCAGAACCAAGTACTCCAGTGGCATTGCAGCCTCACATCCATATGTTAGTCCGGGTGTTTGACCTATTGTTGCTACCTTATAGGATGTGTGGTATGTCCATAATGATGTAGTGAGCATATGCTCCCAATCTGCGTGGCTTGCTTCCACCATCTTCGTTAGTATTGCTCACAAGGTCTTGTTGCTTCCACCGTCTTATTGCTTCCACCTTGTCCATTGCTTGAGGGTAGTATGGTGATGATTTTCTCTGTACTACCAGAAAACTTGTGAGTAGTTCTTCAATCACTTCATTAATGAAGTGTGAGCCCCTATCATCACCAATTCCAATGGGCATCCAAATCTAGAGATGACTTGCTCATATAGGAACTTTTCTATTGAGCATGCATCATCCTTTCTAGTAGCTCTGGCTTCAACCCACTTAGTAAAGTAGTCTATAGGCCACTATGATATATCTAGCTTGTGAATGTCTTGTTGTTGGGCTTATGGGGCCAACAAAATCCATTCCCCATTTCTCAAACGGTTGTGCAACAACTATTGGGAATAACGGCATTCTATCTCATTGTTACGGCATTCCAAAGCACTAACATTCCTCATAGCGTTTCACAAATTCATGTGCATCTGAGAGAATAGGTAGGCCACCATAATCTTACTTGTAAACTTTTACGGGGAATGATTTCTCCTACAAAATGTCCTCTTGCCTTCTAGAACATATAAGAACTCTTTTTCTTGGACACATCTCCATAATATTTGGTCCTTCCCCATTCTATACAATTGCCCAAGCAATAAATTGGTAAGGTGCAGCCAACTTGAGACACACCCTATCCTTGTTGAGGGGTCGATCTTTGGGAAACCCATTCGCTTAGAAAATCAGAGATTTCCTCACTCCACTCAGGCACCAAATCGATTTTGAATAAGCTTACATCCGAGAGATCATCGTCCACTCCGATGGCTGGTTCCCCATTTGGAATTCTTGACATATGGTCTACAAGAACATGTTGTGCTCCTTTTCACACCGTGACAATGAAATCAAATTCTAATAGGAGTAGCAACCAATGTGTAATCCTCCCTTTCGTACAGGGTTTGTTTACCAAGCAAAGGAAAGCTTGATGATCCACAAAGAACACAAATTTTCTGACTAGAAGGTAATGCCTATACTTATTTATTGCATAAACCATAGTAGCCAACCCTTCTCTTTCAATTATAGTGATTCATTTCTACCTCGTTCAACTGTCTCATTGTGCTAGTACACATCCAATCGCAAAGTTCAAGGTATCAATATGCACATTGAATATAAGATCCCAGCTAGGAGGTCTCAATATCGGAGCACTTGTAAGTACTTTCTTTAATTCATTGTATGATCTTGACACTCCTCCATCCACTCAAAAACTACACTCAAAGACTATTAACACTCTATAGAGAGGTCAAGCAATTTCGGCATAGAAAAAAATGAACCTTCGAGAGTAATCTACATGTTCCATAAATCTTTACACCCCCTTGTAGTAAACACCTTCCTTAGGCATTCCAAACGATCCTTCTATTTTGTATGCACACAAAGGTCATCAATAAGTATCTATAACCATTTTGGAAAATAGTCTTTAAAAGCCATGCTCATGAGCCTTTGAAACATAGCTGAGGCATTGGTCATTCCAAATGGCATGACCTTAGAGGCATAAGTTCCCCACATGTGTGAAGAGATTCACAATGGTGGACAAGAGTCTACTTGTGGTCGTGTGTGGAGGAGAGAAGGAAAAGATGTTTAATCACACTTAACCACTAATGACACACACATAATCATAAAGGACTCAACGTTGTGTGATTAAGCATCTTACCCTTGCTTATTAGTTACTCAAGATACAATTGGACTCTCCCTCGTTACATGAATATGAAGCACAATATGCCGTTATATAGGCATAGTCACCGAGGGTTAGGGTTTGTATCCTTAGGGTGACTTCACACACACACACACACCCACCTTATCTATGCCCTTGTTCACATGCTAATCTTCTAATAACCTCCCTCAATGCTAGCCATGTCAATGCTCATGGCATAGACTAGGTGGCATTGGCTTACATGGCAAGATTTCCCCCATTAATCTATGATTGGAATGCCTTTATAACATAGGCTTACATGTTTTTGGTGATGTGTGGTTAGAAGAGATTCTCTGATGGAGGCCTCTTGGCTGCTCGAGAAGTTGCATTTGGACACTTAGAAGTGATGTGCCCACTTTGCTTACATTTGTTGCATTTCATCTTAGGATACTTGTTCCAACAATTATTAGCATGGTGTAGAGGAGGAGTCTCTAGACTGGTTATCTCCCTTGGTCTGAGTATCTTCATCAAGGCAAGACTAGATGACTCCTTCAAGAGGTGGGGTTGGGTATATTCCTTAATGTGGTCACCAATTTAGGATACACATGCCTGACGACCTTAAGTAGCATGGCTATGGCATCTTAATCATCAACTAGTGCCTTAATGAAAGCAAGTTGGGCCATGAGACCCTTCATATATAACAAATGAATGCCCCAATGTCCTCCCCTTTCTTGTGTTCAAGTGTTAACCACAATGGTTAGCATTATTTTAAGTGTGGTTACGCTCCATGTAATGCATTTTTATACAAAACTAGGCTAAGTGCTTCATGTAAAAGATATATGGATGATCGAGCTAATGACATGTGTAACACCGGCCAAACATTAGGGCCAAAAACGTTAAAAAAGGGTCGCATTTTAATCACTTGTACCGGATTTAGATTAAGCTTTGGACCAATAAGAATGTGACATTCAACCACAAATATGACATTCGGTGTCATATCTACTTTTCACTAACTTCACTAGTTCTGGCTATTCTAGTGGGTTATCACCACTTTAATGTAATACAACATGACTATTTCTAGGGGTTCCAACTTCACGGGCATGCCTCCACATACCAAATGCTAGTACTTCAAAAAATAAAATTTGAAATTTAGGTTCCCCCCAAAATGAGCGGTACATTTGAGTAAATGCATTTCAAAATCCCTAGTCTACCATTGTTGCACCTCTTTCTCATTGTCTTTGTGCATCATCCTCTCCTCTATTCATCATCAAACAATTACAAGACAACAGTCCAACCCAAGGCGCACTCCTAATGCCATTTCATCATGCATTCTTCACAATGTTAAAAATGGCTAAGGTGTGTGGAAAAGGATAAAAAGGCAACCATTATGCAAAGGTCCTCACAAGATAAAAAGGCAAAGAAGAGGCTTACTACAATACCATTGGAAGAGGCATATCTTGGAATTCAAGATAACTAAATATGGGTGGAAGGCAAAGGTTCAACATGTGTACACGGGAAGAGACATGCACATGCATCATTCTACTCTAGCATATGCATTGCAAGCTCATTGTAAGGTTTTTTAATAAATTGATTTATGTTATTTATGATTCTAAAGATGGGTATAAGACAATCATGCATGCATCTGCATTGCAAGCTCATTGTAAGACTTTTTTATAAGTTAATTTATGTTATTTATGATTCTAAGGTTTATTAATATGTGATGTATACATGATAGATATTTATCCATCAACAAACATTGAGTGGAAACCTCTGGAGTCATTCATCGAGACTTTCGAAGCTACGCATGCTGATCTCGGGAAAGTATGGAGTGGATTTAGAGGAAAAATGGACATTGAAGGATGTGCACGAGTCCTTGGAATTTCTATTAGATAGCCTACCATCAAACTTCAAATTTAAGGTACATGGTATTACGTCGGGAAGAAGATCTGAAAATACTTTCAGTTGTATGAAATGTATGTTCCCCCCTGTAATCTTGAAGTTTAGTTCTTAATATACAAGACAATTTTGCTCACATTTATCTTGTCTTTATGATTTAATATTGTTATATTTAAGACACAAGATAAGAAACTCGACCCAATAGTCATTCCACCTTCTTATATTTAAGATATAAGAAAACATAATTAATGTTAAATAAAAAACAAAACTCAATAGACTGTAATCTGAGTATCTATACAAGCTAGCTAGATATAAAGACTGAGAACAAAATCTCTTATTCTCAATTATTTTCTACTCCTTAGGCTTTGACTGTGGCTTGTTGGTCTCCATGGATTCTTTAGCTGACTTGGACTCCATTTCAATAGGCTTCACTTTAGCCTTTCCTTTCTTCTCTGACACTTTTGTTGTTTTCTTCTTTGTGGATAACCTAAATTTCAATGGATATCTCAATGGAGACATTGTGGGCAAACTGTTCTTTTTTTATATCTTTTTTTTCCTCTTTTGTGGTGGTATTGGTGAATCTAGATCAGGGGGAAGGTATACACAATTTGTGAGTATTAGTTTGATTACCTTTGCTCTCAATCACCATATATATATATGTGCATGTATAACATGAAGATGTAAACTGCAAAGAAATAAAATTAAAACAAGTCTTAGTATATAATCTTTTTAGCACAAAATTCGAAGCTCACAACAAAAAGTTCCACAATAGGTTGAGGTGTTATATTTCAACCCACCAAAAAGAGACACCAAAAACATTTGCCCCTCATGTAGGCACATTGTATCTTCTACCACCCACTAAGGGCTTGAAACAACTCCACCTTAGTGCATGTTGCCTGGTACATGAACTTATGAGCCACTGAATCCAAGCCTAGAACCCACAAGTACACAAAGTATAATTTCTTGCATGGCATGTATGCCAGGTGCTTCCTCTTTCGTTTTTGAAATCCTTCACATGTGCATCGCAAAAAGTCAGCTATTGACATAGAGTTCACACTCTTTGTTTATTATAAAGGAATCCAAATAACCACAAGGTGGTGTTTATAAGGGACATTTTATCTTCTCGGGAACATGATGGGGCAAAACCCATGCTATAGCTTTGATTTCTTCCCATTAAACAAGAATTAAAACATTTAAATTTTTATCTATCATAAACACAAACTTGTAACCTCTCAAAACGTGCAAGTACACATATGAATCATCACCTTCATCATCATCCTCATCTTCGTCTATCTCCAATAGAAAAGAATTGTAAGATCACAAAAAGCACATGATTGCTAGAACGAAGGAGTGGGTTGCATGCGTGAAGAGGAAGAGGTGGTTGAAAAGAACCCAATCACCAACCATCACCACCATGCATGAACCCCTTTCCATCCACTTTATTAATGTAAATGATGTCTCTTACATGGTTAAGGTTCAAGAACTTATTCAAATTATGCTACCATGGCAATAATTTGATGCTATATTCCAAGGCCATGGCTGTATGTTTGCGGTTCTTTGTTACATTTAATACATATATTTGGAGCCATATGTGGATGCTAACAAAATTATTACTTTTAATATAGATATTTGGAGCCATATGTGGATGCTAACAAAATAATTGTTACAATTAATACATATATCTATACAGGATTAAGGGAGAGTGGCCCTCCCTCCACGTGGGCAAAGGAGGGGGGCCTATTTCAAAATGGCCACTCCTCCTTCAAGCGTGAGGAGGAGCCAAATCTCACATCTTCCAAAGCAATTTTGAATTTGAATCTAAGAAGATCTCATCTCACATCTTTCAATGAAATCTTTGTATACATGCTTACATACCTATAGATACATACACTTATATATATTATGTATGTATGTGTATCTATAGGTATGTAAGCATGTATATATAAATAGTGTACATGTGTGTGTGTGTGTGTGAGAGAGAGAGAGAGAGAGAGAGAGAGACAGAGAGAGAGAGAGATTACATGAAAGATGCATTTATTTGAGAGTGAGTACACCTCACCACTCATCCCTACCATTAAAATTTAATCTAAAATTTAATTAATTAAAATTATATATATGTGTAAATCTATTTAAGTGTGTGTGTGTGTGTGAGAGAGAGAGAGAGAGAGAGAGAGAGAGAGAGTTTCTATGTGAGAGAGTGTGCGTGAAGAGAGAGAGAGTGTATGTGTGTGTGTGCATGAGAGAGAGAGAGTGCATGAAGAGAGAGAGAGAGAGTGTGTGTGTGTGCATGAGAGTTTCTATGTGAGAGAGTGTGCGTGAAGAGAGAGAGAGAGAGAGAGTGTGTGTGTGTGTGTGAGAGAGAGAGAGAGAGAGAGGCTGAGAATTTCTATGTAGGAGATAGTTTGTGTGGGAGGAGATAGTGTGTGTTTTCATTAGTGTATGTGTGGTGTGTACATGTGTGTGTGTGTGTGTGTGAGAGAGAGAGAGAGAGAGAGAGAGAGACGACAGATAATTTCTACGTAGGAGATAGTTTGTGTGGGAGGAAAGAGTGTGCGTTTAGATTAGTGTATGTGCGGTGTGTACGTGTGTGTGTGTGTGAGAGAGAGAGAGAGAGAGAGAGAGAGAGAGAGAGAGAGAGTATATGCATGCATGTGTGTACATCTGCATCTATGTGTAGAATGTGCTTGAGAGAGACAGTGAGATGGGGCAGACCTAGAGAGAGAGAGAGAGAGATGTAATGAGGGAGGGTGAAAAGAGAGAGAAAGAGAATAAAAAGTATCTTTTAATAAAATATAAATTAAATAGAAAACATATATGTATATGTGTGTATACATGTGTGTATGTGTGTGTGTTTTTATTTACATTTATATATACATACATACATATGTATGTATATATATATACATATATATGTTTGTGTGTGTGTGTGTGTGTGTGTGTGTGTGTGTTTAGATGTGTGTATGATATATCTATCTATATATTTAAAAGTGACCACAACTTATCACTCATCTCCGCACATTAAAATTTATTCAAAATTAATTAAATTATGTCGATGTTTGTATTTATATTTTTAAATACATGTATATATGTATAAGTATATGTGTCTATATATAGGTTTATGTATCTAAAACATAATATTGTAGGGGAAAATAGTATTTTTAGAGATAAAATGCGCGTGCTTTTGAGAAAAAAACAAAATATTTGATCATTTAAAAATTTTCCTAGAAAATGAAACGCTGTTTTTCTTTTAACAATTATGACTCAACAAGATCGAAAATAGTTAATTACGACGAAAGACTCTCTTTTTTTTAAAGGCATTTAAAGAAAAACCATGTATATATAAATAGTGTGCATGTGCACGTGCATATAGGCAGTAGTAGCCATTAGGGTTTTTGAGTGTTCAAATTTATAGGCAAGCATTAGGCCATTAGGGTTTTATATCTTAACCATGGACATTAGGTATGAAAACCCTAATATAATGATTAGCTAAATGAATTTTTATTTATTTCTACACCTATATGTTTTATACATTTTCACCTATAAGTATTGGCCATATGACTTTTTGATTTATGTCTTTACCTATATGGTTATGCATGTAAAAAGACTTATTAAAAAGAGTTGTCTAACGATAAAAATCTCATAAAATCAACTATTTACATGAGATAATTAACAAAATGGACATTGAGTCATATGTTTATGGTTGTAGTCAGTCACCCACCCTAACCTAATCACAAGGGATAAAAAATAGTTGTCTGATGGATGGCATCATGGGGCTAAGAAGGATCATCCTTGGTGCACACCATTTACGAGAGACAATGTCCAAGTGTACAAATGTTAAAGTAAATTCTTTGATGGTAGTCATTTGTGAGGACCATAGATGTGAGTCGTTTTGGTAGTCATTTTGTAAGAGCACAAAATAAAAAAGGTTGCACTAGCCGTTGAATGGTTTGCTACTTCCACAATGTCATTGGTGGAGTATAGATAACTTTATGGTCTATTACGATTATAGGTGGATGCATGAGTTGAGCTGACAAGATAATTGTATGGTCTATTACGATTATAGGTGGTCTATTACGATTATAGGTGGATGTATGAATTGAATGTGTGTGTGTGTGTGTGTGAGAGAGAGAGAGAGAGAGAGAGAGAGAGAGAGAGAGAGAGAGAGAGAGAGAGAGATTACATGAAAGATGCATTTATTTGAGAGTGAGCACACCTCACCACTCATCCCTACCATTAAAATTTAATCTAAAATTTAATTAATTAAAATTATATATATGTGTGTAAATCTATTTAAGTGTGTGTGTGTGTGTGTGTGTGAGAGAGAGAGAGAGAGAGAGAGAGAGAGAGAGAGAGAGTTTCTATGTGAGAGAGTGTGCGTGAAGAGAGAGAGAGAGAGTGTGTGTGTGTGCATGAGAGAGAGAGAGAGAGAGAGAGAGAGAGAGGCTGAGAATTTCTATGTAGGAGAGAGTGTGTGTGGGAGGAGATAGTGTGTGTTTTCATTAGTGTATCTGCGGTGTGTACATGTGTGTGTGTGTGTGTGTGTGTACATGTGTGTGTGTGTGTGTGTGTGTGAGAGAGAGAGAGAGAGAGAGAGAGAGAGAGGCGACAGATAATTTCTATGTAGGAGATAGTTTGTGTGGGAGGAGAGAGTGTGCGTTTAGATTAGTGTATGTGCAGTGTGTACATGTGTGTGTGTGTGTGTGAGAGAGAGAGAGAGAGAGAGTGGGAGGAGAGAGTGTGCGTTTAGATTAGTGTATGTGCGGTGTGTACGTGTGTGTGTGTGTGAGAGAGAGAGAGAGAGAGAGAGAGAGAGAGAGAGCGTATATGCATGCATGTGCATACATCTGCATCTGTGTAGAATGTGCTTGAGAGAGAGAGAGAGAGAGATGGGCCAGACCTGGTGAGAGAGAGAGAGAGAGAGAGAGAGAGAGAGAGAGAGATGTAATGAGGGTGGGTGAAAAGAGAGAGAAAGAGAATAAAAAGTATCTTTTAATAAAATATAAATTAAATAGAAAACATATATGTATATGTGTGTATACATGTGTGTGTGTTTTTATTTACATTTATATATACATACATACATATGTATGTATATATATATAGATATTTATGTTTGTGTGTGTGTGTTTAGATGTGTGTATGATATATCTATCTATATATTTAAAAGTATCACCCATCTCCGCACATTAAAATTTAATCAAAATTAATTAAATTATGTTGATGTTTGTATTTATATTTTTAAATACATGTATATATGTATAAGAATATGTGTCTATGTATAGGCTTATGTATCTAAAACATAATATTGTATATACTATATATTTACATATGTGTATGTGTGCGTGAGAGAGAGAGAGAGAGAGAGAGAGAGAGAGAGAGAGAGAGTGTAAGTGAGAGAGAGAGAGAGAGAGATTGAAAGAGAGAGAGAGAGAGAGAGAGAGAGAGAGAGAGCGCTTCTATGTGTGGGAGAGTGTAAGTGAAAGAGAGAGAGAGAGATTGAAAGAGAGAGAGAGAGAGAGAGAGAGAGAGAGAGAGAGCGCTTCTATGTGTGGGAGAGTGTAAGAAGAGAGAGGGAGTGTGTGCATGTGTGTGTGTGTGTGTGAGAGAGAGAGAGAGAGAGAGAGAGAAAGAGAGCAGGTGTGTATATGTGTGTGCATGTGAGAAGAGAGAGAGAGAGAGTTTCAACATTTGAGAGTGTGTGTACGTGGCAGAGAGAGGGAGAGGGTCATGTGCATGTGTGTGTGTGTGTGTGAGAGAGAGAGAGAGAGAGAGATGGTTGTAGAGAGGGAATAGTTCTTTTCTGGAACCTTGGTCGGCCGCAGCAATGCGCGGGTGCAATACTAGTACTTTTGAAGTAAAACCTCACTAAACGATACCCTTACAATAAAAGCTTATGTATCACAATTTACAGAAGGAAGGGCATTTTCTCACATGGCATATTCAGTCAGTGTAGAGGAGGCAAAGGCCTGGAGTGAATGCGCTCGCAAACGTAGTTCCAAGCACCTGCCTTCGTCTACATCTTGCTTTGCTAGACCAACCGCTTCGCCCCAGCTAGCACACTTTGCTGATCTTCGCATCTTGCTTTGCTAGACTAGCCTTTGGCAGTGCTTTGCTGTGTTAAGTTATTTGGCCTAGAGTGAGGTGCTTTTGTGAGGGCCTGAATCCCTTCAAGTCAACAACTGCCATGAAGCCCCTAGCTAGAGACACTTTCTTAAGCAGGTTCGAAGCGTTGTAGCTCTCGTAGTCTACCTACGTCACCTCCGTCACATCGTGGTAAGTTACACTGTAATTAAAGTCTATAACTTCCAAAGAAAGTGTGCATGGTGATTTGGGGACTCGGGGGATTTGAATCGGTTTGTTATTACAGTATGCTTTCTCTCTCTCTCTCACACACACACACACTCTTTCTCTCTCTAAAACGATCACACCCTCTCGCGCTCTCACACAGTGGAAGTCGCTTGTAGTTCATCAACGTACTAACTAGAAGAACACCCATCATCTCATGGACCAAATTTCGACGCATGGCTTGCCAGTAAGGCCCGTAGGAGGCCACGTTGTTGTTGTGGTAGTTGCTGGTGAAGAGCTTGCGGGAGGGCAGGTAAGGGTGCACCGGCAATGAAGAGTACGCCCTTCTCCACTAGCACTTCGTGGGCGAGGGCGGCGAAGCTAACAAAGATGACGGGCACTCCATAGCTTCAAGACCAGTTGCCTCTGCTCTTTCTTCTCTTCTTGGGCTCGAAACAAGGCTAGCTGAGTTGGATGGATTGGAAAAGGGTGAAACACGTGAAGCAGCGGCTGGAGGAAGGGCATGTAAAGTCCGGGTGGAGCAAGCACATGAAGTGCGGGTTGAAGCGCACATGGAAGAATGACGCCATAGCGTGGAATGAGCAGAGTCGGATTGCACAAATCGCGTTGTTCTTCTATGTGGAGTTCGATGTGCGCACGCTCATTGTATAATTGAATACTTCAAGCCACATTATGTGCAGGCAGATCGCCATCATTGGCACGCATGTTACGCCTCATAAAGCTTCTGTCGGCAGCAGCAGAGCAGGAGCAGCCAACGAGTCGCGTACAAGGGAGTCTGCAGCAGCAGAAGGAGAGAGAGGACTGCTCTCACACGAGAGACAGCCTTCTTGAACTTGGATATGGGGGCAAGCCCCTCCTTTGGCTTTGCTCCACGTCTTTCGACTGCAACAGCACCCCAATTTGCCTTTGCTTCACGCCAACTAGTTGTCTTGTTTCCAGTTTCAGCAACTCTTTGCTTTGGCTCCTTGCCTATAGGTCGCCACCACCACCACCTTGCCTACCATTATTATTATTATATTAGCGAGTTGGCGTTGTTGCTCATTTGTTCTCTCTACGTGTAATTTACTGTCCGATGGACTCTCGGACGCAGGCTGCAAGACAAACACGTGGACGCCTTGCGTGCTAGGCTTATGTGGCACAAGTTCTAGATGCCAGCTTCCACGTCGGCCACATCGACACTTGGCTTTCCAATCATGGATGGCTTGTCAGCCAAGGACCTTGACGCCCTATCATCACACTAGCGGGAGTCCCCTCTCGCCCACAGTCACTAAGCTGAACAAGTCCAATGTAGTATAGTTACCTGCCACGGTCATTCCACAAGGTTTAATCTTTAATGAACAAGCGTTGTTTGCTGCACGCCAATGCTTGTTTGCCGAGCGTACATAAACTTCATTGGGGGCGAAAAGAATGGCGTGTCATCCTTTACATTGGCTGGCCCTCTTCTTTATGTCGGGCTATCCTTTACATAGAACCGCCTGCCCTTTTTGTGCTTTTGTGTTGGCTGATGGCCTTACTCCTCCTCCTCCCTTGGGATTTGGACAGTGGGTCGCACCGCTCTGACCACCACCCTCTTATCCGCAGCTTGAAAGACGCCACCGCAGTTGGCAGCTGGGGCCCCTTTTCCCATCCCTCCCTCTTCGCTTCCGCTTTGTCCCTTACTAGAGCACAATAAAGAGAGCATCACACATGCAGTTGCAGAATGGATTATCGAGCGTAATCTTTTTTCCTATTACTCTGATTAGGGTGCAGATTTTCCTATTACCTACCATGCCATGCTAAAACGCCTATAGCCAACAGTAGCACCCCCCTCAGCGTCCAGTGGCTCCATGTCTATGAAAACAAGAAAGAGACCTGCATCTGTACTGGGCGACTGCCAGGAGAGAGAGATAGAGATAGAGATAGGGATTACAGAGCAGCGAGGTAGAGAGAGGGAGGGAGGAGAGGGAGGGAGGGATGAAGAGAGAACTGCATGTGCTGGTTGAGTCGTCGCACCTACACGATCCGGCGACCAGATTCCTTCAAAATTACTTTAAAAAACCTGTTGAGTGCCTCCCTTATCCTCTTGAACCTCCCAAAAATAGAAGGCGTCGCACCTACACACCAGATTCCTTCAAAATTACTTTAGAAAACCTTAGACCACCTACGCGATCCGGCAGCCAGCTTTTATTAAAGTCCTTGAATGGTGCTCCATTTTTATTTAATTAAATGTACATAAAGATTTTTGGTGCATATATAGATGGGATTTTCACGTGTGGTCTCCAAACGTGCTGCCACGTGTATATGGTTCACGTGAAGTCATATTGCCACGGGTCAACGCCACGGTCAATTATATTGGCACGTGTCTACGTACTGACTTACACATGTCGAGAGGTATTGCCACATGTCCACTGTCCGGCTAGTCGTACTGCCACATGGAACTCGTACGTTTGCCAAGAGTAGTATAAAAAGCGGTGTCCCAACATTTTTCAAAGTTCTTTATCACGTACAAGTAAGATCACCAGTTCACCCAATCAAGTTTAATAACCTTAGCATAAGCTACATAACATAATAAATACCATACCCTTGATCCCCAGAACCTTGGACCATATGCAAATATCCGTATTGCTTCTTGCTTCTCTAGTAGCATAATCTTTTTTGCATTATCTTGGATCTTAGCATATCCTAGGTTTATGTTGATAATACCTTTAGGGACATTGCTGCATTCTTGTTCTTCAGCTTTTTTAAGACACATTTCTAATGCCCTTGGTGTTTCAATGAATTTGTTACTTGCTTCTATATCAAGGATTGATGATTCATCAATCTCATCTGGATGAATGAAGTCCAAAGCAGCTTCATAAGCATATGCTATCACCCTAAGGCAATAGTCTTCTACTTTCTGCTCCTGTTGCTTGCAAAAATTCAAAAAGTCTTTTTGCATTTATTTGCTCCAAGACTGGAATCTCTTCAGATTCATCCATCATGTATACACCTATATAAAAAAATAGACATTAAAAAGGTAAGAGTTTATATAAATATATCACATGGAAATACGGCGTGATATGTGCAATATGTTATAATTGGATTCTTCATATCACACCATCCTTCCATGTAGTATATTTTGACATTAAAAAGGTAAAAAAATAGGTATGTACCACATGAAAAGATAGTGCGATATGTGTAAAATGTTTAATATGGATTCTTCATATCGCGCCATCCTTCTATGGCATACTAAAATGTTTTAAAAATGGCTATTGGGAGAGCTTTGAGAGGAGAGTGTGCTGCCCAAGAAGAAGAGTGTGCTGCTTGAGGAAGACAATCCGGAAGATGAGGAGAAGAAGGAAAAATATGAGAGAGGAGGAAAAGAAGAAGACGATTTTAAAGGAACATGAGAACTTATATTAGCAAAACTTGTACTACTTGTATTTATAAATTTTTTCTTAATTACATAGTGTGCACTACTCATTTGGCCCTGTAAGCCTAATTTCAAAATTTTATAAGATTTGTAGCACCGTGTGACTATTGCTCCATCTTTACTCCCCATCCTACAAAAAGATGCACTTTATTTAGCATGATGACTATTTATAATTAATTGAAATGTTGATAATAGTGGTAATATTTATGTTAGGTTTAAACTAACGTGGTCTTTAAGAATTATATTGTATCATTGCATTTGCCTTTGATAGAATGTGTTGAAGAGCTCTCGTAATGCATTTTTTTTGTTTTCCCACCATCGTGTCGAGAAATATCAATTTGGTGATTTATCCACATAAAAATTTCTAAGAATATTATTTCTACCAATTTAATTATCAACATTAATATACCCCAACTTTCTAGGTGGAATTATGGTGATGGTGAAAATTTCTCTTTTGTCATCAAAATTAATTCAAACCTTTTTCTACTTAAAATACCATGAAAATTTCTCTTTTTAATTAAATACAAATATCCATTTTTTTTGAATATGCCAAAAATTCCTCTTTTTGCATTTAAATGATTGAATTCTGAATGTCATGGGAATTCCTCTTTAATCATTTAAAATTCTTATGCATAAAATAAATTTATCAAAAATTTCTCTTTTTAAATTAAATAAAAATATCCATTATTTTGAATATGCCAAAAATTCCTCTTTTTGCATTTAAATGATTGAATTCCGAATGTCATGGGAATTCCTCTTTTATCATTTAAAAATTCTAACGCATAAAATAGTTTATCACAAATTTCTCTTTTTCTTTAATTAAATAATTATACATAAATACAAAAAAAGTATTGTTTCCTAAATATTGTCAAAAACCATTCTTTTTGCTTTAAATTTCTAAACCTATAATATGCTAGGAGTTCCTCTTTTAGTATATGCATAAAAATAAGATATGTATTTTTTTCAAAAAAAATTACCATAGCTTCACTGCTATTATTGATAATTTTTAAATTTCCTAAAAGAATAAAAGCTACTTTTAAGCTTAAATTTAAACTATGAATTTAAATCATAATTTTAAGCTTAAATTTAAACTATGAATTTAAATCATAATTTTAATCATAATTATAAACATAATTATGATTATCCCACTAGATTAAGCTAATTTCAACATTCCTCTTTTTTCAATTTATTAGGATAATCTATTTCTCATTTAGAATGAGTTAAAGTAAAATTTTAACTACTCATTAACAATCTAAAAGAATTAACCATTATTTTAATAGCACAAAACCATGAAAATATCATTCTCTTAATCTCTAGCTCATCAAGCCTAGAGTTTAGTTTTGAAATAAGAGATTATCTTTGAGAAACGTTCATTTGATAAAGAATTAGCCATAGAGATGACTATTCTTTTTGAGAGAGAGATTTGCGTAAAGAAATCATTACAAATAAGCATAAAGATTAACTTTCTCTTAATTAAACATTAAGACTCTTAGCGAAAGCTTGATTTAAATTAAAACAATCATTTAGAAAACTTCTCAAGGTTGAGAGGGGTTGACAAGAAGAAAGTCATTGAGAAAAAATGAAAAAACCATAAAAATCATTCTTACCTCTAAGATGTGCTTGATTCTTTCCTTTTAGGAGTGAAGCCCCCAACCAATAAATTGGTTATCAAGAGGAGAAGAGAACTCCAAGAGTTGTTGAAGAGAGAGAGAAGCTCCAAGCTCTCCAAAAGTAGAGAAAAATTAAGGGATAATAGAAAATATGATTATTTTAATGTAATACTAGCATGGTATAGCTCAGAGATAAGAATACAAAGGAATGACGTCTATTTATAGGTGAGGAAGGCCACTAACCAAGTCCAACTGGGTTCTAGAATTTTCCAGCTTCAGTTTGACTCAATTTGGATAAGATTTGGACCAATTTGGCTCCCTTTTTGATCCAGTTTGGTCCAGAGGAGAGAGGAGAGAGGAGAGAGAAAAATATCCCATTTTTAGATTAAAAAACTCAAGTAATCATGAAGAAAGAGGTGCCTCCTTGATGTGGCATTCTCTCCTTACTGAGGTGTCGAAAATGCATCATTTCCTCTAAATATCTCATTTTTTTTACTTATATCTCTTAATTTTTAACTAATAAACCTTGTACTCAGTCAACTCTTCATCTTATGTGAGCATTTACTCATTTTTGGGTATTTTATTTTATTCTTTGGATTTATCTCATCCCAACACTTGGATTAATCCTATTGGCCCATAGGAACCTTAATTGGACCATAATCTAAAAATTTCTAAAAATCTAGACTCCTTAGGCTAAGGTCTTTAATACATATTTTTAATTGATTCCTAAGGCACATTAGAGAATTTATTTTGAATTTTTGTTTCAAGGAATTATATTTTAGACATTAGGAAAATTTTTTATATCCAAAAATATCTCAATATTGAATTACTTCTCTCTAGAATTTTTCTTCTTTGTAGGCAAAAATAAGGAAAAATAATATTTTCTTATATTCAAAAATAGGGAATGATTACAGGGGATTGAGGTAAAAGCTTATTCATTATTCAGGCTGAGGAGGAATCTTACATCCTCTCCCACTTGAAAAACGTGAGATGTCCTCATCTCGCAAAGTGGGGGTAATCTTTTTCCAACTCTTCTTCTTTCTCCCAGGTGGCGTCTTCTAGAGGGAAGAACTTCCACTTGACTAAAAACTCTCTGAGGACTTTGCTCTTGAGAACCTTCTCCCGAACGTCAAGGATTTCTTCAAGTTGGAGTACCATCTAGCCTTGAGTTGAAGAAATCAATTGTTCATCATCAAGCATGTGACTCGGGCTAGGTACATATTTCTTAAGCAAACTGACATGGAATACATTATGTACCTTGAGATGGGGATACAAAAGAAGTTTATAAGCTAGATCACCTACTTTCTTTATAACAACATACGGTCCACAGTATCTGGGAAGTGCTAGGACACCTAAGTAGGATCCTAGAGGGTTCTGACCAGGTGATGCACGGGCTCGCGGTTGCTAGGACACCCATGCGTACGTCGAGGAAGATATGAATCAACTAGAAAGAATTACTTTTGTGAACTGAATTTTGATATTGGATCTCGTTGGTTGACCAGCTGGTCTTCAACAGAGAGTCCAGATGATAAATCTTTGTAAAACAATGGGCTCAATGAAAGATTTTGGAGGATCATGATCAGTAATACTATGATTTCATTGAAAAATTATTTTAAAGATAGCCGAATCTGTTATAATGGCAATTTCATATTGGGTGTGTAAGTGGTATGCCTACCTTAAATTTTGTTTGAAGTGCCGGCTAGGAGGCCTGGGAACTATTTTCCTCGGTACGCGGGCAAAACATAACCAAATTGTTATAAAGGAATCCCACCAATACAGTGGTTGGGCGGTTGGCTAACCCATGGGTCGTCGGTTGGGGTTAGGCTAGATCAGGGGATTCCTGCGATACAAATACCTACGATTAAATTATGTTAGTTAGATTAAGTCCTAGGAAGACCCTTGTTTTTTGGGAGGGAATCAACGGCTGTGCCTCACAAAAGGGGAAAAAAAGCGGTGATTCTATGGACCAAGTGCAAGTCTCTTCCTTGATCTGACCATGTGACTTTTGGGTTCGGTTGGATCAGTTTGGTTAGCTAAGACTTTGACTCGTTAGATCAATTCTCATGTTAGATGATTTTCCTTGTGCCTTCTTCTGGGTAAGGGAAGTTTTTCCAGGTTCTCGATTTCGGAGGAACCACCGGGCTAGTCTCTTTTTCGGACATCCGTGGGCGAGGCCCCGAGTGTGGATCCCTACCCCGCGCGAGAGGGTGACACTGCTTTCGCTGTCAGCGCCCTCCTCGGAGGGGGCGGGGGTCTCACACACTACTTGAAGAATACAAATCCTAAGGTCTCGCTCTTCATTAATTAAATTGAGGTAAAGGGTGTAAAGTTTTAAAGTGGATAATATGAGTGGAATTATTTAATTTAGCTTAGAAAAATTTTAAAATAGGAAAGTCTAAATGAAGGGTGTCCTGTAATCTCTCACATTAGTTCGACAATAGAAAATGTGTGAGTTAAGTAAGGTCTAGTACACCTTCATTTGGGGCTAGCACACCATGCAACTACTTGCGGGCCACAATGAACTGGATGAGCCAATCATTCAACTAACTCTAGCCCATAACCGTGCACTTCTAGCCCAAAATTCACTTAAGTTAGTGATAGTTATCGAAGGTGCATGGTAGGCCATGCTATTTTGAAGGATTTCATGCATGTGGGGTGTGCTACCAGTCTACATAAAGGGGTCCATTTCTCCACTTTTTCTCCGCACCCTCTTCACGAGGAGTACCTCCTAGAATTTTGTGCATTTAATTCTCTTACTATAGTACTTTATACCTTACATGTCAGAGTACCCCTTTAGCTAGTCAATATCATCTTGTTCCCCTTCACTTTAAAGCTTGGAGGTCATTAAAAACTAGGAGAAGAAAGCGTGGATTTCTACTTGTATTAGGAGGTCTTCCTCGCATCGCACAGCATGCATTGCACATCATCAACAAATCATACTTTTGCAAATATTCAAGTAAGTACCTGTGGCGCCATAAAAAGAACGCAAGAATGAACCCAATGTTGTGGGGAGCACAAATAGCCCAACCACACTTGGGAGCATAAACAACTCAATCGAAAAACCAAATTACCATGGCCTAGAACATGAATGCATAGTCGAGGTGTGTCACTCACCTCATGAAAGCTTGCTAGAGCGAGGATTCTCGTAGGAGAAAATGTTGTTACAGCTATACCCAAAAGCTCCACTCTGCCACCATTAGATTTTAATGAGTTGGTTTAGGGTTTAGGCCTTCTAAGATATAACCCGGCGATGTTAGATGAGTAGGCAATGGTCTCAATGCATTCTGGCTATAAAATGGCATAGACACTACCAGTAAGGTGGTTAAGCATCTCACGCCCTAAGAAGCTATAATAAACTCCCTTACTACGACCAAGAATGGACATGGTGTGGGTAAATGTATCTCATGAAGTGATGGGGTGAGTGCACGATAACGCTCTTGCCTCCATTGCTCGTCTGCTTCCTCAAGGGGTTTTCTTACTTGATGAGGTCCATTAACTGTGTAAAGAACACTCAGGTCGTCACGCCTTTGCGTCATTACTCCTGCCATCATGGATTGGAGTAATACTATCCCATATCGTCGAAAATAGGTTCTACACTACCAGCAAAGATGGGATGATGCAAACATCATGCGCTGCTCACATGCATGACATGGAGTGATGGGGTAAAATTGCAATAAAAATAATTCAACAAATGCATGTTCACAATACGTCTCCCCTAAAGATGCATAAAAGTAATGAGAGTGGATTTGGAAAGGTGTTATGCTAGTCACAAACAGATAATACCATTCATGACAGTCCGAGTCCAAGATAAGTGCATTTAAAATCCATTGCTTCTTGATACCTGAAACATCAACAACCAGTCTTATAGAAAAAGCCAGTACAATGAGATTGTTAATTCTCTTGTTTCATTGTTATTGTGCGCCTCTCTTATCTCTTTTTTTGGGGTTTTTTTATGGCTGTGTGGGGGTTAGTTTGAGTGCATATTTTCTATAAATATGTGTAGATGTAAAATTCCCTTTTCATTTGGATGTGAAGAAATATTAGGGGGCGGAGATGTTAAGGGAGTAAAGAGTGTTCCTTTCCTTGTGGATAGCCATTAGCTAAAAAGTTAACAACTTTCTTGTTGCACTCTAGAATAGCCTCTACCTTGAATAGTGTAGCATCTGGTAACTCATCATCAACTCTGATTGGTGCTTCACCATTAGGTATGAAGGATAGATGATCTACCATTACATGTTTCTTTCTAGGCCTCACAACTACTGTAAAATCAAACTCAAGAAGAATCAACAACCACCTTGTGATCCTTCCCGTGGAACATGATTTGCTCACTAGATACAACAAGGCTTGATGATCGACATAGAAAACAAATTTGTTAGCAAGAAGGTAATGCCAAAATTTCTTTACAACATAAATCATTGCTAACCCTTCACGCTCACAATGGAGGTCGTGGTGTAATTGATTTTAGCCTTTTCTAGTTTCCTATTTGCAAAACTAATAGGATAGTCCAATTTGTGTTCCCTTGGCTATGCCAGGACACATCCAATTGCAAAATTGGAGGCATCAATGTGCACATAAAGGATGTCATCCCAGTTAGGTGCTCGCAACATTGGAGCACTGGCCAAGGCTTACTTCAGTGCATCATAAGCTTGTTGACACTCCTCGGTCCATACAAATACAATCAATAGCTTGTACAAAGGACGAGTTGTCTCTACATAGAAAAGAATAAACCAATGGTAGTAGCCGGCATGGCCCATGAATCGCTAGATTTCCTTGCAGTTTGTTGGTGGGGGTAATTCCAAGATGACCTTGATTTTTCTATCATCAATAGAAATCCCATTTTTGGACACTATATGCCCAAGAATAACTTCGTGCTTCACCCAAAATTGGCATTTATAAGGGCTCAAGGATATGTGATAAAATCAACACCTTTCAAACACACTTTTTAGACACGCTAGGTGCTCTTTCCAAGATGAATAAATGCACAAATCATCCAAGAAATCTTCAAGAAACTTTCTTAAGAAGTTCTTAAAAGCAATATTCATAAGTCTTTGGAATGTGTTGGTGCATTGGTTAGATCGAATGGCATAACTCTATAAGGATACACACTATACTTAGTGACAAAAGCTTTTTTATCTTGGTCCTCAGGTGTAATCAAAATTTTATTGTAGCCTAAGTATCCATCTAAAAAGCACATGTTCTAGATATGGTAAAGGGTAGTGATCCCTATGCATCGCAACATTCACTTACTTGGGATCGACACACACTCTGAGTTTTCCATTCTTCTTGGGCACAATCACAATGGGTGAGACCCATTCTGAGTGTTCAATCATAGATGAATCCAAACTCAATGAGTTTATCAATCTCTTCCTTAACAATGCATGCATATTTGGGATTCATTGGATAAGATCACTGCTGGACTAGTTTAGCATCAGGTACCATGGGGGGATGGTGTGTTGCACCACCTCTACGGGGGAAGTCCCTTCATGTCATGGTATGCCCATGCAAAGCAACCCCTATATTCCTTGAGGAGAGCAACAAGCTCAGCCTCCTCTTCCTTGGTGAGAGAACTGTAGCAATGTAATCTGGCTTAGAATCTTCACCAGATTCTTCCAAGTCTACCTCCGTCACTTCGCAGGTCCATCATATACTCCACTCTTCTCACTCATAGGTCCTCTTTTTGCATTTTCAAACACTAACTTATGATCCCCTATGATGTATGATTTGTAATGCTCCAATACCAAGCATAAGTGAGGTTCTTGTTCTTTCTCTTCCTCATCTACCTTGGCAACCTTAGCCTCAACCTTTCATTCCTTTTGGGCTAACGCACAGTTTTTGTTCATTCGGATTGAATGACTAAGTTTGTGTTGGCTAGAGACTTCCACTTGTGCTATATCAGTTGGGGGTGGTCTATAATACATGACTTTTTGTAACTCTTCTTCCCAATTGTCTATAAACTTTCAACGAACATCTACAACACCCATGTGTTGTAGCCATTAGGCCATGGTTGTTCTTTCTTATAACCTCCTATGCATATTTAGCTTGTAACGATTTCTTTTGTCTTGCTTCTTCACTGTTCTTTTGCTTTGGTGAGAATATTCTTCATTTGATTATGTTTCTATTTCACTTATCTCAATTGGTTTGGTTTCACTCCCCATGTTAGCTTTGGTTCTGTTTTCGTCTCATTTCTAGACTCCTCACCAAAGGTGTAAGAGTTAGAAGTGTACAAATTAGACTCTTCTTCCTATGTGGATTCAAGGTCACTATACTCCCTAATTCCCTCATTGTCTAAGTACATGGAACTTGTCATTTGCAATGGTACAACTTTGGGGAGTTCCTCACCATCTGGTGTTACCCATGTTCTCCCCCTGTTAATCCTCGCCTTCCCCAAGTGTCTATAGTGGCCATTATAATCCAATTTAAATCATCACCTTCATCTATGACTTTCAATTGGGATAGTACCTAGTTTGTATCGGCGTCCTTATATGTGAAGTAATATTGTAATGGAATAGAATTGATGGTTGTATCCGATTGATTGCCGAAAAGTCCATCACTACCCATAAGATGTACATGACCATTCACAAGGTCTACTCTAAGGATTGAATCATCAAATTGCAAGTAGACATGGTTACATGTCCAATCATGGACCATTTTAGCTTCATGCATAAACGGTCTTCCTAGGATCATGTCATAAGAGTGGTTGTTCGGAGAAATCCATCATGATGAAGGTATGCTTCACCCAATGTTTCACAACCTTGATCCTAAGATCTCGTAACATCCTAATAGTTTTAGCAATTGTTCCATATCCACCATCTTGACAACAATGTCAGACACTTCAAGACGAGGTTTACCCATCTTTTCCCAACACTTTTTGGTGATTAAACTCACTCCCACACCACCATCTAGGACTCCCATTAATATGATTCTCTTAGTAATAATGGAGAGGGTTTCAATGATGTAAAGAGTTCAAGGTCTCTGCATAGACGTGCAATGATTGTCGTCTTAGATTTTGAAGCCATGAAATCCATCAACTTAGGGATGTTCCATGGATTACCCTTCACCTCTCTACCATATGAGGGTGCTGGTGAGATTGGAATATCCACCTCTTAAATGGGTTCAGGGTTCTCATGAACATTCTTCTAAAGAGTTTAGAATCCATGCTTGTTGGGACATATGAGTCGTCACTAACCTCAAGGATGACACTAGGTTTATCCAATAGTTTATGGGTTAGGTTGTTTGGATGAATGGTGTCACAGATGTTTACTTGTTTTGGTCTTGGTATTAAATCCTTTCTTGAGTATGTGTGACCATATCCCTAAGCTCACAAAGTTGTTCCAATTCTCTTACAATGTTAGGGTATAAACCAAATTTCTCTTTATTTGATTTCTTGAGAGCCTGTATCCTTTCCTTTTTGGTCTCCTTGGTTTTTGTTTAAGTGTGTCTGGCTTTCTCAAAACTAGCTTGTGTGTTCATTGAATTGGAATCCTCATCAATATCATTCATGTAAATTGGTTCGTCAGGTGTTTCCAAGTTCACTCGTTCCATTTTCTCAGATTTTACCCCCTTTTATGGATTTCTTTCTTCTATGGCCCCTCTTCTTTTCGGATCTTGCTACTAAAGTAGCGCAGCTTTCTATTTTCTTTTCCACAATAGGTGTGTTTTTAGCTATGAATCTTGTTATTACATTCATAGGTGGGTTAGGGTTTCTCAAAATCAATCTCTAAGTTTGGCCACCCACTCCAATCATGTTGAGAGGCGTGATGGTAGGACCATTCTATTGATTTGCAACTACCACTTTCATTGAAAAATCTTTGATCCAATGATCTATGCCGCCACAACGTTTATAGGTTATAGGTGGAATGCTAGAAGATGTAGCTTGGGTGATTGGTTGGTTTTTTATGGGACACTCAGAGACTCGGTGTGGTCCCTAACAATGATAGCATTGAAGAGACATTCTCGTGATAGTAGAGTTGTTGACCTCAGTGACATTGATGCACTATCTAAGTCAACCCTGTACTTTAGACAATCAAAAGGTTCTTCGAAACCTATTCGGTTCAATGGTGTAATCCTTGTAGGTGGAGGTTGAGGTCCCAAAATTGGTGGAGGTAAAACAACGCATTTTATGCATTGTAAATCCCCCTTGTTGCAATAGGTTGTTGTGCCATTTGCTCAGCATTGGGTTGAGGTGTTCATAGGTATTATGGCTTATGGCTGTGATGGAGCTGGTAAAGCCAACTACTAAGGTCTCGAAGCATTAGCAAGGGTTTGCAAACGTGTGTGGCACTCTGAAGCCTCTTAACCATAATAGCTGTAAAAAGTACAATTCCCATTATAGCATGGCTTTAGGAGTGGACACTCAATGGTTTAATGCCCTTGTCGACAAATTGGGCACCATTGAAGCTCTCTCCTTGGATAAATATGTACATTTTTTGGAGCTTTATTGGCCTTCATTCCCTCTTGGAGTGCTTTCATGAAATCTGTGAAATTCATCTTTGCTAAAGTGTTACTGCATGCTTATGAACATAATCATGGCAACTCAAGAGTGTGGGACACTTGTATAAGTGGCCAAAGAAAGAATCATCCCATGCAAACAATGTCAAACCCTCCATGTCAAAGTAGCCAAGAAATGTGGAAAAGAAGTCACCGTGTAGTACAGACGATTTGGACCATTTGGCATGAATCTCCTCCTCATCGAACAAATGCCTTTGATGGCTAGGCACCAACTCTCAAGCTCGAACAACCAGCCATGACATGAATATGCCACCGAGATGCCACCTTGTAATAACAAGAAGTCGATGAGTCAGGATCTAGAGGTCTAAGCCTCGATTTGCAAAGGTGTATGCGAATGCTGCAAATGAGATGTACGCCCTGCTGACACAAAGTGGCAACTCATGATAACCATCGTAGAGTCATGAAGACAATGCATGCGCGACCCTCCTAACATCACGATCTAAGATGTTGTGATAGTAGCCACATCGATGATGAAGATGATGTGTGGTGTGTCGGTCATAAGAAGGATAAAAATAGTAAGAAACACCCATAGCTGTGTGTGAACACCCTCAACACAACTCCAAGTGTGTGAACAAAGTCTACGAAATCCAAAATGTGATAACACGCATGAACACCCCCTATAAAAGTCCTAAGTATGTGAACAATAGCCAATGAAAGCTCAAAGCAAGTGAATATGTCATAGAAATGTAGTAACTCATGTGTGAACAAGGTTCACAATGCATAAAGGCATGTGAACCAACCCCCCAACAAACCCAATAAAAATGTGTGAAGATGCTCCACAAATGCTAAATGTATGAATCACACCTCACACGTCCCAAGTGTATAAAGCAAGCCCACCATATGCTAAAAATAGTGAATAGCGCTCACATTACACAATACATGTGAATAAGCCCAAGCAACTTTAAAAGCATGTAAATGTTCCCTAAGGTCCAAACGTGCGTGAATATGTAAGGCTGGACAAAATATGGATAGGCATAGTGGGAATGTGGACAAAACAATGGGAAGGATATGGGGAGTGTGGATGTGCCAAAAGGGGCTTAGGTGTGGAAATTATGCAAAAAAAGGGCTTGGGAAGGAGTGTGGAGTGTGGATGGGCCAAACGGGGCATCTCAAAACATAGAAAAGAGTGTTTCAAACCCCTCACCTTAAGCATATTTTTCTCTTGAACTGGTCAGCCCCATAAGAAAAAAAAATGAGTGCACTCAGGAATGTGGATGGGCCAAAGGGGCTTAGGTGTGGAAGTTAGGCCAAAAAGGGCTTGGGAAGGAGTGTGGAGTGTGGATAGGCTTAGGTGTGAGAAGGTATCTCAAAACATAAAAAAGTGTAGCTCAGGGTTTTTAACCCCTCATCTTAAGCATATTTTTCTCTTGCGGTGGCCAGCCCCGTAAGGAAAAAAAAGAAGTGAAGACCTGTAGATCTCTCGCACTGAGCCTCAGAGAGGCGATGGAGGTGTTTCTTTTTTCTCTCTTCTATATATATATATATATATATATAACTACTGCCTGCGCTGAGCCTTAAAACAAGCAGAGGCAAGTCTGTTGCTGTGAGTACTGAGCCGCGACGGCAATGATGAAAGCTACTGCATGGGCAAAGCCTCGAAACGAGGAAAGGCCATGCTGCTAACAACGCCTACATTTGAGCAAAGGCCATGCTGCTGACGACGATGATTTGCAGCTGTTTTTCTTGACTGTAGAGAAGCGATGACGTTTTTTTAATCTCTCTCTGAAATGCATTTTTTTTTTGCGCTCCGTTGAATAGCCTGCGAAAGTGCTATGTTGTTGTGAGGCGACGTCGCAGCTGCACTTGATGTGCTGTTGTTTGTTGAGAAGCGCATACTGCGACTACGATGCTCTTTTTTTTCCTTTTATTTAAATGATGTGCTGTAGAATACTGTTGGTGTGCTGCTGGGCTTGACGGCGGCGGATGAGCTTAGGTGATGCGCTGACGCCGGCAAAGGCAGGCTGTAAACTGAGCGATGCACGATGATGTTCTACACATAGCCGCGCGACGCTTGCAACGTCTATAAGGTGATGCACTGGACGATGCGCTACTCAACAGCAAAAAAAAATGGAAGAGGCAGTACTGAGGGAAGGCGACGATGCGCTCAATATTCGGTCATGCGCTCAACTGGATTAAATTGATGACGAACATAGAATAGAGAGACGTAGCAACACTGTAAAATAAATGTTGTAGCAACGAACACGCTGAACACCATCTTGCCCACTTGTTTTTGCTTACTGCTCAACTCTGTTTGCTGCAAGCCACCATTGTTTTCGCTGCTACTTAACTCAGTTTGCTAAAAACTCAGAGCGAATCCGACTGGCTAGCTACTGAGACCAAGTCTCTCGCAGGCACACACTTGAATGAAATTTTGATGCCAGGGTCTCTCCTCTCGGAAGGGTCTTTATAAAGATTTGAAACAAGTATTACAATGCTGAGCTTTGAACCAACACCAAGGCAATGAAGTTGTTCCAAAACTGCACTAAGAATTGCATAAATCTGAGCTTCCTTCAAAAGATTTAAACTTTGCATACTTTTTTACCAAGCTGCATAGGAAGCCTTTACTCTGCTCTGTCTCTTGACTCTTTCTTTTCATAGAACTATTTTTTTAACAAAAAAATAACCAAGAATAGCAAAAGATTGATTAATTCCTAGCAAGGCACTTGCAAACATAGGAAACTTTTTGAATTTTTGCACTTGAAATTGTAAATAAATTTTTACCTTGAAATTGCTTGTAACATTTTCTCTTCATTTTTGTATCAAAATTAGTATAGCTTGATCAATCTTTGTTGTAGAAGTATGTTTAACACTAACCTTTAAAATATTAGCACTAACCTATGATAAGACCTTGCTTTTGCACAAATTTAAAAAGATTTAACAGTTTTTGCACACCTTCTTACTCAAGAACGTGCAGAGGTATTGCATCATTTCGTTGTTGTTCTTTGTAATTCACTGCTCTTGAAACTTTCACAATTTTTTGCAATTGTTATACAATCTTTGTCAAAAGTTGTAAAGATTCACTTAATTTTTCACCAAGCCTATCTGTCTTTCAATTTGTTCTGCATTGAAATCTGTTCAAAATTACAATGAATATACACTCAACACAACACTTTGCAACAGTAATCTGAGAACTTTGCACAGCAATTTGAATATTCTGTCCAGTAATCTAAAAACTCTACACATTGATAAATCTACAAGAAAATTGTAATAATTTAGCAATAGATCTTCACTTTGTTGATTGTTGTTGAAAGTTGCACCAAAATCTACAACATTTGTAGTTTGCCTCCAATATCTTGAAGACTAGCACCTTTCTTGATGAATCTTTCATCAAAAATTGCACAAAAATCAAGAATCTCCCAAAAAATACAAAGAAACCAAAGGGTCTTACAAATGATAGTAGGAAATGAGGGTTTGTGTGAAGATTTGATGAAAATAGACTCCAATTCATGCAAAAATTCTCCAAAATTCAAGAAAATCAAGAAGATTTTTAAGAACATCAAGAAATGCAAGAAAAACGCATTTTGAAAATTGTTGAAATTCTTTATTTGAAAATGATTAACATTAATCATGATCAATGAAATACATTCTAAAAAATTAGATTAATAGTAATCCAAAAATGATTATCACTAATCATGATTAGAAAAATGCATTTTAAAAATTAGATTAAGAATAATCTAAAAATGATTGTCATCTAATCACTTCCTAAGCAAGGATCTAAGCCAAGAGCTTTGATACCAATTGAAATGGAGAGATCATAAGTTGAGATTACGGATAATAATTATGCTGATTAACATACAATTAGCAAGAAATCATGCATAATGCCTAAGTGATTTAGCCTTTCACCAAAGGATGGAAACAACCTTCCATAAGCCTTTCACCAAAGGATGGAAACATCCTTCTAGAAGCCTAGGTTGAAAGCCATGAGGCTCCAAGAGTCATGGTGACTAATATCAAAAGATATCAAAAGGTCAAAAAAGAGTACAATGATAGTCCATGAGCCCTCTTTATATCAAAAATTAGAATTCTCTTAAATTCTATGTTTAAATTCTATGTTTAAATTCTATGAATAGATGTGAATGGATGGATGGATGTGATGTGAGGTGAATAGATGTGATGTGAATCAGATAGATATGAATGGATGGATGGATGTGATGTGAAATGTGATGAGACGTGATGATATGAATGGATGGATGGATGTGAATGGATGGATGGATATGATGATGAATAGAGGTGATGAGATGTGAGGTGAATAGATGTGATCAGATGTGATGTGAATCAGATAGATATGAATGGATGGATGGATGGGTGATCGTTGTTGGTGGCATCTCTTGTTTCTAGGTGTTTCGTTGTTCCTCCACTCATGTCTATGTTTCGTTGGCTCATTTTGCTTGAGGTGGATGAAAAGGATTCTAGCTTTCTTAATAGGGGAGAACTCTACTGAGTGTTGGTCATTTGCTAGGATCAAAGACTTGGTAAGTTTGAGAAAGTGTAGTTTGATACACTATAGTTGGTTGTATTGTGGTTTTTAACAATTAGTCCAAATGGAGTTCCCATCAACAAAGGTCTTTCTAGTGGGCAGGTCTAAAAATGGTTTCACACTTTTTTTCAAATGGAGTTTGTCGTATAGGCAGATTCAGACTTAAAGGTCAACACCGCCTGAACAAGTTTTGGGGCAATTTGGCTAGAGCAAGTCTGTCAAACCAAAGAGTCTAAGCTACCTTCTTGACCCTCTTAGTGCTTGTAGAAGGATCCACATGGACATGCAAACACGAAGTCGTAGATAACACAATTGTAAATGTACAAGTAGAAGAACTTCTCAACACTTGAATTAGTCCTGAAAATTAAATCAGACCACCAGCATCACCTCTCTTATGCTACGAATTTTGAGTATAACTGCTGGGGGAGGAATAGAAGAGAAGTAGCCAATGTAGCAAGCTGATCGCTGATCATAATCTACATATTTTTCTGCAGAGAGCAGTACAGCGTAGGAGTTTTTCATGAACTTAAATACTAAAAAGATTTCCAATATGCATCTTTCTATGCATAGAAATTAATTTCAATAATTAATATCAATGATATCCATGCATATTCATATGTGAATATGTACATGGAGTAAATAAAAATATTTCTTTTAGAATGCACAAACGATGGGAATTACTCTTTTTGAATAACATAAAAATAACTTTATTTTCCACAAAAGGTAAGAAAATTTTACCATAACCTCCTTTGTATGGTTGACCATTTCTTAATTTTTATATTCTAATATCAATTTAGAATTAATCCCAATTTGAAGTAAAGTACTCTAATCTACTCAATTTTCACTTCCTAAAGAGTAAGCAATAAGAAAAGTTTAAATAAATTTATTTGTTACTCATTTTAGGATAAAGAAAGGCTGAATTCTTAAGGAAGAGAAGGGGGTGGCCTTTTCATCAAGGCATAACATCCAAATTCACTTTAGTCAACTAAAAAAGCAAAAGAAAGCAAAAAACCATAGATTAGAAATTAAAAAGTAGAAATTTTAGCTTACATGGAGTTTTGTAAGCTTTCCTTTGGCTTGAGGGATCGAGGGTTCTACTCTTGTTTGGATCAAGAGTGGCCACCAATTCTTTTGGAGAGGATTTAGTCAAAAACAATTGAATTATCAAATGAATTCAATGTATTTGGCTCTGGGAAGGAGTAGAGTAACAGTGCATAAACACTATTAACCTTTTACAAAGGGGGAGGCTTCTATTTATAGAAAAGAATGAGCCTTTAATCAAGCAAACTGATTCTAGAATTTTACAGATCAGTTTGGTCAATTTTTGACCATTTTTGGGTCAGTTTAGCTTACTTTTTGGATCTAGTAAACATGATAGAGGAGAGATGAAAATATCTCATTATTTATGAGTTTAAAACTCCTCCACATATGTGAAATGGGCACCGGTTATACTTTTTACAGTAAGAAGACATGTCCAAATTGAAGGAGAAAGCACACTCATGGTATTGAGAGGTGGTAGAAATTAGCAGCAGTTTCAAACTTGTATAAAAATTATTTTATTAGATTTAAAGATCAAAATAGCCGATTAGTTAGGGAGGTGATAGATGTTGTACATAGTCGGTACTCCAATCCCCCACATGCGACATTCTCGGATGTATGGGAAAGGACGCGAATAAGGGAGATCTTAAGTAATAAAAGATCTCACCTTAAGAAACTCGCGTACGATGATGGGCTAAATGTAGCTGTGGGTGGCTATCCTTCCGAGAAACCTGCCACAGCGCACAAACGCGAGTGGAAGGCGGCAAAGAAACGAGCAGAGGGTGGTGTGAAGAGCAGGCAACATGTGGAGGCACGACGGATCCAGATGGAGACCATTGGATCTTCGCATTTCGGATCTGGCGGCGTTGAGTCATGGGAGGCAGAGTTCATAAGTATCTTGCCACTTTATTTTATTGTTTACTTAATTCATTGATTCTATGATTGTTTTAATCTTACAAATTGTGTTGATTATGATACAGCGACGGGTTATAGGGAGGAAGTCCACAGCCTACGATACAGGGTATGCTCGCCGGCATAGCAGACGTGACACGTCAGAGTCGAGGGGACGTATTACGGACGTGCAGTTTGAGATGGCCATGAGACCATACGGTCGACAGGTACTTGAAAACTCTAAACGAATGATTTTGTTTTATTGAATTACATATATATATACTTATATACTATATATTACTTGAACAGGCACAAGCTGCTACTGCACCTGCTGATGATCGTGCCACTGATGATCCACCCACTGCCACTGTAGAGGGTGGACGTGAGCACTACTCATCAGACATTCCGACCGATGTGAGCTCATCTGATCATGGAGGGAGCAGCGAGTCATCATCTGGGTCTGAGTAGTACTCAGACTTATAGTATCACATTCCATATTGAGGATGTGGTTGTATATATATTTTTGTAACTGAAGCCATGGGCTACTTCGACATATGGACTCCCTTGTATATATGTATACACATAAAATTTTGATAGTAATATTGAATCGTGAATTGATAGTATTGCATTCATGTCTGTCTTGAATTGTGTATTGACAATGTATGCATTCATGTCATTCTTGTCTTAAATCTTCCTCGTGGATGGTGCAATGCACCCAAAAAAAAAATCCAGAGAGTGCTATTGGGTGCTGGAATGCTGGAACAGCATTCAAGTACCAAATAGCACTCTCTGGATTTTTTTTGGCTCTCTCTTCGCGTGTATAGACGCGTCAACTCTGCAAAAGTCGCGTGTATATACGCGGATACTCTGTGAAAGTCGCGTGTATATACACGGATACTCTGTGAAATACGCATGTATAAGCGTAGCTAAATCGACAAAACGCGTGTATACACCCTCCTATAAGCGCGTCTAAGCGCAGCTAAACTGACAAAACACGTGTATACTCCCTCTCGTATCAGCGCGTCTGACTGCTTCTATACATGCGCTTTTACACGCATGTCTCTGGCCGGAGGATACACGCGCTGATACACGGGCCCGTTACTTTTTTTCCACAAGTCATTTTTAGCGGCTAGGAGCGCGGGTATGAGCTCGATCCCTTGTAGTGAATCCTAGCCCTGACATTTCCAAATAGTGTTGCTAACTTTCTGATGAATAAAGGTCCCCAACCCATATCCTTGAGAGATTGGAGAATGAAATCACATTCTAACCTGTCATATGCTTTGTCAAAATCAATCTTGAAGAAAACAAAGTTTTGATTGGTTTCTTTGGCATGCTCAACTCCTTCCCACAAGGCAATGATTGCATCAAGGAGATGAATCTACCCTTAATGAAACCTTTTTGTTCTTACCTTATCCACCATTTGAGATTGTCATTTAGTCTCCATGCCAACACCTTTGTAAAAAAATTATAGGCTGTAGGAAGCATTGAGATAGGTCTCCAGTTAGAGAGAATATCTTTGGGGCCCCTTTTGTGTATTAGTTTGATTATACTTTCATTCATGGATATAGGTAATGAGCCGTAGTCTAGGCATTCTTTCCAGACTTGTAGGAGAGGATTGATCAGTAGTTCTTTAAACCATGTGAAGAATTCTTCTCGTAAGCCGTCTATCCCAGGGCTTTTCCCATTTTACAAGTAATCAATGGCGTCTAATATTTCACCCTCTATTACATCAACTTTAAGAGCAGTTGCCAAGGATTTGGGAACCATTTTCTACCCGCATGATGCTCTCTCCTTCTGCTCATTCATATGTGTAGGAGTACTGAAAATATTCAAGAACTGCTCTCTAACTATGTTCATGTTCTCCTCAATAGAGACTACAGTTATGCCTTAAAGGTTCTTGAAAAAGGGAATATCAGCTTTCTTTTTGAGGATTGTGAACATCTCTTTTGATGGCCTGTCAACCTTGCTTGCCCACCACCAGTCTCTCATAAAGAGTTTGAGGTGTTGACACCAAATTTCCTCCTCTCTTTTGAGGTTAGATTTGATACTATTGATTTCTTAGCTCAGATCATCTTGTGAGGAGGACGCTCGAATTTCTAGCTCTTTAAGTCGGTTGTATTTCCTAATCCTTCTTTGAGCTCGAACCTTAGTAACTTCTTTCTTGACTAACACTAAAAAGTTTTGGGTATCTCTTATCGCTCTACTCCAAGATCTAGTAGGAGCTTGAAAGGAAGAGAAGGATTTGGTTACCCCTTCCTAGACTGATGGCATATTGAAAATTTTGGGGTCAATGTGTAACCATCTTGATTTAATTTTCTAGTAGGAATCTTTGAGGGTAAGAAGGATTGGATAAGGATTTGATAGAGCAATAGTCTTCAAGACTTGAACATTAGAGTTCAGAAATTTCTGGCTAGGAACATCTGAAATGTAGCATCTATCCAGCTTGCCCTTTCTTGCCAACATGTTAGACCTCCCATTTCTCCATGTGAATTCATTAGAATTGGCTACGTATTGCAATGTATGAAAAATCTTACATTCTTCCCACCGTTTTTTTCCTAACCTCTGATTGTCTATCCCAACTACTTGTATTTGTCAAGATGAGACTCCACCATATTAAAGTCCCCTATAATAATGACTGGGGAGTTAATACCGTAGGGGTTTTTGAGAGGGTGGTTTTCCACTAGGCTAAGGAGTTTTCTCGTTAGGTGTTGGGGATTGCATACCCCCTACTTGAGACTCTTTCCTTTTGGAGGAGCCTGATTCCATCAAGTTACCATTCCTGATACCTTGTCTTATAGCGGGACACTCTTTAGGATTTCCCCGAGGAGAATTTCCTCTTCTGCTGCCTGTGAGGGGAGAAGTTGGTCCTCCTCCTGAATGTTTTCCTGAAAGTCCATATCCACCTCCCAATCAAACCCTCCCGATTTGGCTTCTATCTGTGTACTAGGGACATAGTCTTCATCTTCTTTAGAACTCTCATACCCTGGTTGCGAGGGCTCTACTATGTCCATCAAAAGAGGGGTAAATCTATTGTTTTGTTTCATCTTGGGGTTAGCCTTTGGAAGCCAGCTTTTATTGAGGGGTTTATTTCTCTTGTCCACAGCTTGAAACCCCTAGTTGTCAACCTCTATATTATGCTTATGTTCCTCCCGTTTAGGAGGAGGTTGGGGAGGGAACTTGATAGGATAATTTTTTATGAAATGATCCTTAGCTCCAGAGTGAAAGCATGTATTTGGAAGGTTCTTGTAGACTAAGGGCTGGACAATGGAATATCCAGCCCCAGCTGAAATGGCTAAGCTAGTCGGAAGCTCCTGGTTGATATCCAGCTCTATAAGGGCCTAAGGGTGCCAACGTGGATTGAGATCATCCAAGGATCTTGTGCCCAATAATCTACCTAGTAGGTTCAGTATGAGTTTCAAAAGCGGGCAGAGATGTAAGGGAAAATTGGGAAGCTTCATCCACACTGCGGCTAAGGAAGGCTTTGGACCAGGCCTTAAATTTGATGCCTAATGTAAGGCTTCATGGAAAAAAAAATGAAGCTTTGGAGTCCACAAATGGGCTTCAAATCGCAACCTTATACAAAATTTTGGGATTCATAATCTCTCTCTCTCTCTCTCTCTATATATATATATATACTCTATAGTATTATATATATATACTATATAGTATATATATTATAATTTATATACTATATTTTTTTAAGCCTTGGTGATTTAGGAGGGCTTCAATTTGAAGCCTTGCATGAAAAATTGGGCTTCATGGTTGAAGCCTTTAGAATATTGTAGGGCTTCATTTGAAGCCCTGCACAACCATTGAAGCCCAAAACGGGCTTCAAATTTAAGCACTGCTTTGGACCAAGAGAAGAAAAGTGTCGGGACCACCTACATATAGAGAGCAGATTGGGAAGCTCCACCCACACCGGGGCTAAGGAAGGCTTTGGGCCAAGGGAAGAAAAGTTTGGGGACCACCTAAACAGAGAGAGCGGAGAGTTTTTGAGCATCCACTGCCTAGCTCCCAAGACGTTCATAGCCATTTATTCTTATTTAAACAGAAAACAATAGTAATAATTTGGTAGAAACTGTGTCTTTTCTACCTCCCAACCTCTCAGGATCCAGTTGTTGCAGATCCATGTGCGCAGGATTTCAACAAGGGGTCTTGGTCCAAAGGATAGTCCAACTAAAGCCCTAGCCTGGTAAGAAATATTCCACTCATTAACCAACTCTTCACGCAATGAGACATAATTTTTCCTACCAACTCCAAATTGCCGATTTTGCATTCGAGAAGGACTGTTGCCTCCCTCCGCGTTGCCTTTTGATCCAGTTTCAAAGTCTTGCCCTTATTCACTTTGGCCAGCGCCTCATTGACTCGCCTGAATTACATCCTTGGGGGGATATCCGGCCGCTCCTTTCTGTGAAGCCTCCGTGGCACCTCCTGGTCCAAACTCTGTCTCTTCCTTGGGCGTTGTCATCTGAAACACCATAACCTAGATTGAAAAAGGATATGAATGCCAGCGAGGGTTATGGAAGCGGCCACACATGAGGTTAACCTGAGAAGGGCATGGGTGCCACGTGTTGCTCATGCAACAAGTGTTCTGCATAGCGACTATCCATCATGAGACCTCTGTGCTCACCGAGTGGGGTGCGCAGGCTCCTTTCATACCCTATGATGATGGAAGCTCTTGGGAAGAAGAGCCCTCTTCCTGCTCCTCCGTGGGAGCTCCTAGGGCAGATGAGTGGATAATGGGAATCGAACGAGATAGATAACCCATAGGTGTTTTTCCTCCTATAACATATCTTTCACAGATAGGTCCTTAGCAACCTCCACCAGGTTGCTACAGGACTGAGAGAAAGGACTCCTCACCCATCAACCCAGAATCCTCTTCCGCCCATCTATTTACTACATAAACAAATCGATATTATTGTCAAAATAGTGGTTTTTCTATGGGATTTTTTTTGAAAATGGGGGGTTTCTTTTTCAGATGGCCCAACAGCAGCAGTAGTTCCGGGGCTATCCCGGTAGGATGATATGATTGCGTTCTCATTTGAGCATCTTTCCCTCACTCTGAGCACTAATAACAGGAGATTTTTGCTTTGCCAATCATTTTATAGGCCTCTTCTTTCCTACTTATGAGGAGCGTCTATAGAGGTGGGACACGGATCATATCATCCGAGTTTGTCCATATGATACTGAGAGAACATCCCCCTGGCCATGATTCTGTTTCGTCTGCGTCTGGTGATGCATATACCCTCCTCCCTATTCTCGGGACCGCAGATTGCCTCGCCAGATGTCCTCGCGAGATGTTGCCTGATTATCCCTTCACCTCTGACTACACTCCGTACCCTGATCTCCAGAGAGTAGTATCTGGGGAGATTCCCCAGTGCTGCACCTACCGTTGCATGCTTGAGAGCGGGGCACGACGTGTGAGAGTAGAGAGCCAAACACGTCAGAGAACTCGTGAGATGGCCGAGGAGCAGGCTCGTCCCACTTCGACGTAGGAGACTCATACTCCTCTCCTAGAGGAGGATGTATAGATTAGGGATTATCTTTTTATGATAGGAGATTATCCTTTTATGGATGATGTACTTAAATAATTTCATATATATATATATATATCTATATATATCTATCTATATATATATATATATATCTATGAGAGATGTTTTTCTTCTCTTTTGTCTTGTCTACATTGTATGTAAAGTATGCATGCAATTTTGTCATGCAGTAATATGGCTCTCAAGAGCAGGAAGCTGTGCAGTGTGGATATTGCTTTTCAGTATATCGCCAACAATAGAGCTTCGGAACTACCGTTTCACTGTCTGTTTATGTGGGGCAAAATCTGGTGGTCTAGTGAGCAGAGAGATTCAGCATTAATCTCGCATTAATATAGATTTAAGCTTTATGCATGCCTATTGTTGGAACTTGTGTCTGGCCATGGTTATGGAGAAATTACGATTGGTTAAGGAATATGGAATCCGTGCAGAGGGACTATACCTTAGAATTATATTTCTCTCTTGAGCCTATACTTACCTTCCAAGAAATTTGCATTTATTAGAAAGTATAAAAACTTTCGCCTTTTTGGCTTAAGGGAGCAAAAATCCTGAAAAATGATGTAATAAGACTTTTTTGTGAGAAATAAAGATGCAATATTTTTCTCTATTAAGTCACATTCCAAATTAAATTCTTTTCAAGTTATGGTACACCACGTTGTCTTTTCAGAATCATGTCTCACATAGGAAAGTTCTCTCACCACATTCATGTGGAGGAACTTGACAGTGATATACGAGAGGCTCTTCACAAGTCTCAACCCGGACCTTTCCAAGGAGAGGGAAATAAGTTAGTTTAGTCTGTTCAAAACTAGGTTGATGTAGAAGCGTCGTTTTCGCGAATTTCAGGCTGGCCTGACGGGCGGGATTTCGCAACCGTTTAATGCAAAGCTTAAGCTTTGTTTTATGCTTAGGATTATGCCTTGTTTAAGACTTTGGTCCCCTTGGATATGTGCTTGATGTGACCCTGAAAAAGAGACCTTCAACCAAGCCTCCAAACCCCTTGAATTTTTCTGAATTCTTCTTCTTTCACAGAAACCAGAAAATTGCACGTACCTTCTCTCTTTCTTTTGCAAGCCTTCCTCCCTTTGATTTTTTTCTCAATATTTTTCACCTTCTCTCCCTCCTTTGCTCGGATACCACTAAAACCACTAGGATCATGGGGAGACACACCGTTCAACCAAATACTAACTGGTTCATCACTTCAATCAAATGACTATAACCGAAAAATTAATAAATATCATAAAAGCATAACATAGTATAAAAACACAAGAGAGAATCATTGGGTGCAATCTTACCCCTCTCAAGAAATGTCGGCTTCCTTCTACTTCTTGAGTATTTATGCTTTATTAATAAAAATAGCCCATAAGCCAAAAATAGATGCACGCTTATGCATGGGCTTGTCCTTTACAAAAATAGGGGTTGCTTTTAACACAAGCTTAGGTAAAGTGTTCCTATCTAACCACTAACGGATAATTACAAAAAGAATCCCAAGGGCTAATTCACGTGCAAATAAATAAGTCCACGCCCAATATAACAAAAGTGGGCGGCTCAATAGGTCCACGCCAGAATACATCAAAATTGGGCGGCCAATAACAATACAAAATCTCGTCGTAGACACTATGGCAAAAATATCAAAATGAGAACCATCCCGAAAATAGCTCACACCATATCGCCGCCATCACGTCATAGCCATTTTTGGCTTACGAGCACAAGATCTGTCAATCTCACCAACCTATAAGGTTGTCCATTCAAACACACTATGAGTTAGCAACACATGCTACAAGTCCACGATAGCACATAAGTAATAAATCCAACACTTAGTTCCAGCTATCCCTAATTTCATATGTCCTACACATGGAATATTTAGAATCACCCAAGTGCCATGCTTCAAACATAGTGGTAATTAGGCATCCCCAATTAACCCCACAGAAGGATGGACAGACAAACTGTGAAAAAAATCATCGAGACTAAGATCCAGACCATCCTGATCCAGATGGGTTGCGTAAGTATCTAGATCACTCGTCAGAGCCTGAAAATAATTAATTTATGACAGTTTGTGGTGAATGGTGTTCAATGATGCCATATGCTTGAGCATAAGTTATGAGGGCTACAATGTATCTAACATATATTCTCTTATTGTATGAGGGAATAAAGATAAGTATACAGACTCCTACACACTAACTGAAAAGGACGTCAAAACTGTCAAAACTGGTGCCAATTGCATCTTTCTAGTGCTTTTTAGACCATATTTAGGCTAGCTACATTAATTAATTAATTGAGCTCTCTAACGAGCTCGATTAATTAATTAATGTTCTAAAGTTCAAAATCATACTAACCTTAAAACATGCACGGATGCTAAGGTTTTGATTTTTTTAAAACTCTCTGTGTTGCTTCGCATACTTTCTCTCTCTCTTTATGATTCAGAGCCAAGCTTCTAATATTTTAAAAAAAATGCTAATGTTAAAACATGCATAAACGCCAAGATTTGGACAAAAATTTTTAACTCTCCGTCTGCTTCGCGTACTCTCTATCCATCAAATTCAGAACCAAGCTTTTGATTTTTTATATATAAAAAACGACCATTGCATGCTCACTCTCACATATAACATCGTATACACTCCTCCTCTCTCGCACATTGGAGGCCACAGCCTCAAAATGGCGACATCATCTCTCCTTTCTTTATTCAGACTTGAGAAAAGATCGAGACAAATCTGACAATTCGTCCCATCTCCGCACCTAGGACTCTAAGGTCACTTCGTTTAGTTGTTGTGAGAGTTAAACAAATTAATTGAAACAAAATTTGGGACCCATATATATATATATATATATGTATGTATATATATATGTATGTATGTATATATATATATATATATTCAGATCACCAATCGCATCCACTCAAGAGTTCTAATCATGACGGTTCCAACCTCTGATCGTTTAGTTCAACTCGGTGAAAAACTCCAATTGTTGACTCTAAGTTGCGTTTTCCAAATTGCTTAAATTTTTTATGGTCTCGTCAGGTTCCGGTTAACCGGTTTTCGATCGTCAAGTCCTGATCGCTCGATTTCGCTCAAATGTTTCAATTGCCCGGTTTCCGATCGTCTAAACTCGATCATCCAAGCTTTGATCATCCAGTCTCGATTATCCAGGCCCAATCATCCAGTTCAGATTCATCCAATCAATTCAAAGCACTTGTCGTATGGTAGTTCATCATCTGACTTCCAGATCATCCATCTATCATCGCGATCGTTGACTGGATTCCAGAGGGTTTTAAAAAAAACAAAGCAATACAAAACAAAAAGAATTCATAATTACATATTGTGTATAAGCATTTTGCATGTTTTTATATTTCCTTGTTAAAATCTTGAAAAATATAAAAAGACCATAAAAATCAATAAAAAAAACTCAAAAACCAAAAATGCATAAAAAGAACTTTCATAAGAAATTTTGGCGTCGGATCAAGTGCTTATACATTTGTGGTTAGACCGAATTATTACCCAGTCCTATTCAAATCTGACCTTTAAATATGAGACTTTGTCTGCACTGACGTTAGGGAGTGGCACTAGGCCTTAAGTAGAATTGACATCCTTTATAGTGCCAGACACTAGTTCAAAAGCAAACCATCTTCACGAATGAGACAGAAGAAACTAGATCACTACTTTGGGAACCCTGTAGAGCTTCCCCCAATGAGAATAGAGCTATGAGAGCGTCATGTATTCGTGGACAAATCATCAAGAAGGATTGAGAGAGATCAAGAAGTTCATCTGATTGGAGACAGAAGAGTCATTAGCGAGAATGTCGGGGAACAGGTTCGTACACACAAACTATAAACGAAACCTATATACTATAGCGCTATGGGTATCATGAAATTGTGAAGGTTTCCATCTACATTGACCAAAATGGGGTGCTCTTGGAGTGGTGGTCACTTATGGCTATGCAAGACATGAACCACAAATCTTAGAAAACCTAAAAGTTATCATTGCTTCACATGATAGACACGAGCTTTATGTAGATTTTGTGAAAAATATGTATATCCCCATGCGAGACTCCTCCAGTATCCAATCATTTAATGTGCCCATAGGGGCACAAGGACTGCATATAATCTTTGAGAATTTGGGAGCTTACATAGAGCTAATAATAACCACTCAACCTCCGAAGGTGATTGATAGATTCTTCCTAAGGAGGGTTAGAGACAATTTTGAGAAGTTGGGAGCTCACACAGAGCTGATAATAACCACTCAACCTTCGAAGGTGATTGATAGATTCTTCCTAAGGAGGGTTAGAGATAATCAAGGCAACATAGGCATATACAAAGGCAACCTCTTCTTTATCACTAACACATAAAGGGATGATGATGGAAGCCCCAAATTTCCAAATATATCCTTACTTAGCAAGCATTATCATGACCAAATGACATATGTGGATGAGGATGATAATATATACATCCCTAGAGTGGCCAATAAAATACAAAGGATGGAAAGGTCTAGGCACCGGGGAACTTTCCCATCCAACATAGACCTAGAACATAGAACCTTGAGGCCAAGTGAAGTGAGGACCTCTCTCCTGAGGAAACTCCTAACCACTTCAAGACCAAAAAGTCATGTGGACAATTCATTATATTCAGCAAGGGAAACAAACTGCAGTCCCAAAGCCGAGGTGAGGCTTTCCTCCACATTAGCCCCAATAAAGGAGGAACATCTAACCTCCATGGAAGAGAGAACCATTAAGTAAGAAAGTGGGCCTAGAGAAGGAACGGAAACTGTAAACCTATATGAGCTAGTTGTATCGCTCAAAGATTTAAGTGCAGATGTCAAGCCTAGTAATACCTTGATATCGGTAGATAATGAACAATGGAGAAGAAGAGGTAAAGCCCAAAAGGCTTTGCTTGGACTTCCCCACCCCCACCACTATAAAGAATGAACAATGGAGAAGAAGAGGTAAAGCCCAAAATGCTTTGCTTGGACTTCCCCACCCCCACCACTATAAAGAATATAGCCAAGCTTTCTCTATTAGATATCAGAGTAGGAAGAAGCCTCATGTCCTATGAGATGTGGATCTCATTACACAAACTAGTCCTTGATCCCGCAAAGGCCTTAGTACAAACTATCTTAAAACTATACAATGAATAAGAAGGTGTTGTGAAACTTAAGTTCCACTCTTATCTCGTGAAAGATAGTTTCTTTGTCATGTAGGATTTATGTTGGAAGAAATCATCCTTAGAAGAGGATGGCTTGCTAAGCACGAGACTGTGTAGCATCATCTGAGAGACAAGGACCACAACTCTCAAGATTGAGCAAAGAACCATGAGTGTCCTTCTTACTGAAGGAAAACCAAAACAAATCTCCTTGATGTTGCTATTGGCTAAGCAACAACTTAGCTTGACGTGATTTGGCATGAGGGTGAACAACATCCTCTTTACAAATAAGTTTTCTGTCCATGTCAAGATTAAAGACTTTATGGCCTTTGGGAGTGTTTGAGGGATGGGTGATTCTTGGGTCATTTTTGCGTTCCTCCTTGGTTTAAGCTTGGACTTCTCTACCTTAGGTTTGGCTTTTGGTTTGTGGGCCCCCATTTGTTGGTAGAGTTGGAAAGGATTAGGGTTGTTTTAGTCAGGCCTGGAGTTTTTGAATGATCGAACTTATTGGCTCGATCGGACCTACTTGTAAAATAGATTGAGCAATTTCTAGATCTCACACTTAAACGTTTTGGAGGTGGTCCTTGATTTCTTCCCTTCTTAAGTCTAGATTGATTTTGACTTCCTCCTAGAGTTGCTGGTCTTTTTGGTCCAAGAGGGGAAAGGTTCCTTTGCTGCACTGCTCCATGAGTAGGGAAGCCTTGGCATAATCTTCGGCCATCCTTACTGCTTCTGCAATAGAATCAGGTTTTAAATTCTTGACTAAGGTATCCAGTGGGGCGGATCCAATTTCCTGATAAACCTGTTTAAAAGAGTAACCTCATCCATGGGTAGAGCAAAACACATAAGATTTGCATAAGCTTCATGATAAGCTTCTATAGACTTTCCTTCTTGAGCAAGTTCCAAAAATTCATTCATTTTATCCTCTTCATAACTAGGTGGATAGAATCTCCGAAAAAGGTAAGTCTTCAAATCTTCCCACCTTAAGTGATCTTGATTTAGATGGTTAGATTCCATACGATTACTCCAATTCTCCTTAGCTACTCCAGTGGTCTTTCACCGAGCTAATGCCATCTTGCTGCGCTCACTATAGCCAGTAATACAAAAGTATTCATCAGAGCAACTCACACCATTGCAAGCACAATTGGTCAATGAACACACTCATAGACTTGCATTAGAAGACCAATTGAAATCACGTAAATGGCATAAGCATGACATTGAAGGCGATAATGATGAGGATTCTATTCTTCGAACTGTGAAAGCAACTTTAGATGCTTAAACGGCTCGGAAAGAATCTCGCATTAGTCGCAAGGCTTTTTCTTTTCAAAATGTTGATGGAAAGAAAGACGCACGCACTCTTTTGGCTTGGCTTAGCCAATTCGATGACTATTTTTTTGGAGAGAAATTTTTCGAGAAAGACAAGGTTAAGTGTGCTGCGAATCATTTGATTCAGAATGCTACTTCATGGTGGAATGCTACCAAAAATGGGCGACATAAACCTCGTACTTGTGGGAGAATTTTCAACATGAAATTAAGAGACATTTTGTACCTTCTCAGTACAAGGCCAAAGCCCGATAGCATTGAGACACTTTTAGGCAATTGAAAGGGGAGGATGTCCAAACCTACATTCAAATGCAATCTATAGAAAAAGTACATGAGAAGCATCTTAAAAGGAAGTTTATCTCAGGGTTGGATCCAAAGATTAGAGCGGAGGTTAATATGTTTCGTCCTCACACTCTTGCCTCTACTAAATCTCTTGCTCTAAATTATGAAACGAAAAATGGTGTGCTCTCAGGTTCCAACAGGAGAATCGTACTTCTAAATTTTCCAAAGATTCGACATCTTCTAGTGGTTTTGACAAGCGTTATTCATTCAAACAACCTTTTAACAAGGGTCAAGATCAAAGAAGCCAGCAACTCAACAATAACAACAAAGCAAAGATTGGAAATAATAGTAATGGAGAGAGTGGAGAACCAAAGAAGACAGATGTTCCAGATTCATTGACTCAAGATAAAAATCTCAAGAAAATAGAAACTATTGCGACATGGCCACGTCCCAAGAATCTTCATGAATTATGATCTTTTCTAGGATTGATGTCATGTTTATCAACTCAAAAGAACACAAGTTTTATGATTAATACCTTGATTAAGCTAATCTAGGTAAAAAAAATATAGAAAATATTAATGCACACTAATATCCTAGTTAACCTAAGGCCAGTGCTCATAGTTACAATGATATATACCAAGTGGAGAGATAGCATACCTCAATCACACCTAGGAGAGCTTGCTCTTCATTCCACCACTTCCATGAGACAAAGAATTGTACAAAATAAGCACCATAAAACACCAAAGAGGTTATGGTTAGAAGAAAAAACATATTCTCGTCACATAAACCTACTTCTAATTGTTTAATCACACAAACAATTACACAATGCAACTCTAAACCTAAACTAGAATACATTTTCTCAAAATTCAACCAAGGATTTGACAAGATAGACTGGTAAAAATTAGAATACTTTTTAATAGAGAAATTACTCTACTCCCTTACCTCACCCAAGACTAGCTCGATCCTCGATAGTGGTGTGATCAAAAGACTCTCCAAAATCCTAAATGCTAAGCCTCGCACCTATCTCAACTAGTGTAGACACAAGCTTACAATCCTCAAGATTACCCCTTTTTAGCAGTCTCTATTGGTACTTTGGTTGCATCATGACTATCCCATCATCATGCTAAAAAAAGCTGAATGCCCATATAAAAATGCAACGGACCCAAATCGGACATCTCTTCAGAGGCTTGTAATTCATCCTTAAGCCTCAAATCTTGTCAACATCAGGGCCACTGAGTAGCATGTCATCAATGTATAAAAACGATGACCAACAAATCCTCTATTGTTTTCCTCAGGTAGAGGCTGCTCTCTATTGGGACTGTTAGAAAACCCATGAGTGTATGTTCTCGTACCATGCTTTGGGAGTGTAAGAGGCCTCCCAGCCCTGTCTAACCAAGATCTCCTGAACACAGTCCAAACAATATTAGAGAAACCAAACAAAAGGGGTGCAGGCAAGCTCACCACCCAACCGTAGGATCGGTACTTCGACCCACCCCTAAGCTAGGAGCTAAGGTTCCACTCCACAAATACATGCCAATCAACACGCATCCCATACCACTAGTATTCACAGGGACCCTCAGCAAGACTCTCTGTGATCTGCCATGTCCATGGGAGGAGTAGAAACTTTGGTCTAGGTATAGGACCATCAGAAGTGAACTGCACAACTGACCACAAAATAATATCCCAAGGCATCACTTATATAGTGATAATTGTCGCTATAAAAGTTAACATGATATAGATAGCCAACAGCCTAAATTTATTAATTATGAACTTTGCCCTTATACAACTCCGTGCTATTTCCTAATCCTGGAAACAAAACCTGTATATGAAAGAAATCTGGGAAACCTATGCTGTAAACTAGTAACTGTCTCCCAAGTTGAGTTCTCCTCTGCCCTATCTTTCCACTTGATTCTAAGTTGCCTTTCCTTGAAATCAATCACCATTTCTGGTTCATATGGAACAAAGGACAATTCCTCAACCTCAACAAGCTCCTGAGAGGAATCACAATGAGCCTTAGCTCCTAGCATCTCTTTCAATCTATTGACATGAAAGACTGGATGAACTTTCACATTCTGAGGCAGTTCTAGCTTATAGGCTACCTCTCGGATCTGTTAAGGATCTGGAAAGGTCCATCTACCTAGGGGATAGCTTCCCAACCTTCCCCATCTATAACGTCTCTGGACTCTTGCGTATTGACAAATACACCGGCATTCCCTCGGATAACTCCCTTAGGGAATGTTGTCTATCAGCATAAAACTATGCTCTATCCTGTACACTCCTGATACAATCCCTAGCTCTCGCTAGCATCTCCCGCATGTCTATCAAGAAATCTCTAGCCTCATAAATACCAGAGATCTAGGTTGGTATCTGTACATCAACATAAACGGGCTGTAACCAATGGCCACATGCTTGCACTATTATGCGCAAACTCAACCACCAGGATGTACCTCCCCCAGTCTGATGGTCTCTTAGAGATGCATACGTTTCCCTGTTGAACTGAGGATGATCAAAGGAACTCAAACTCTGCTTAGTCTCCAAACTAGCTGCCAAACATGTCATGCAAACTTTGAGTCCCTATCACTCACTCTCCCATTTCCTATATGGGATCTTCAGAGGGTGTAACAGTCCTCAAGCCTTGAGGAGCTCAACCTTATTCATATGACATAGATGACTCTCTACTTGGACCTGTTGCCAAAACCGATAAAAATATCTATCAGACTCATATATCCCTCTCAAGGAATCATAAAGGTCAGCCTGAAACTCGATGAAACTCAAAAGATTCACCTCCCCAAATTGTAATGATACAAGCTTACAGGACATGTGTGATGGGACTTTACCCATATATATTAGTGGGGATTCAACTCAGCCAGCCCCTATTTAGGATATGCCATGTGGAACAGCTAATCAGCCCTCCTCTATGGACGAGATTGAAGATGATGTCAAGGAAGGGCAAATATTCAAAAACAAGGAGCCAGATCTGTGCCTAGATGGTTGTTGAAAACATTGCAAGTTAGCAAAATTTCAGCTCCACTCACAGGAAGAACAAGGGCTAGTTCCAGCCATGCATTGAATGTACCGCATGGGGAGTCTGCGTTTTCCATGGTGGCGGGTCTCTTTGATTTAGAAGAGTCCTCTTTTTATGGAGGAGTACGGGAGAATGAGCGCAGGGTGCAAACCATGCAGGATGAGAAGCCATGAAGGATGAGGTTTCTTCTATCATGAAGAATAATACATGGGATCTTGTGGACTTGCCAACTTGCCAAGGGGCAAGAATGTCATTGGAACAAAGTGGGTGTATAAAGTTAAAAGAAAGTCTAATGGTACCATTGATGACAGGTACAAGATTAGACTTGTGGCTATAGGTTATTCTCCAAAAAAGGGAATAGATTATGAGGAGACTTTTGCTTCCCTTCCCCCACCCCCTATTATTAGTTAACAGAAGATAGCCTTAAAAGTCTAAGTACAAACTCACATCCATATACGGAACGAGGATCAAAGAACAAAAAGAGAGAGAGAGAGAGAGAGAGAGAAGGGGGGGAATGCACTTCTCCTCTGGCTGGCCACTCTATGAGGGGAAGGCTATCTCATAACAGGGGTGGGAGAGGGAACAACTACACAGGTGGACTATAGTGCCAAGTGGGGTCACCACCACTATTTGTGAGAAAAGATTGCCAAAGCCTTAGGAAGGCTTCCCAATGCTTCCACATACAATCAGAACCACCCTAAATATTCCCCCACTAACCGTGGAGAGTATGAATGATGTCGAGCCAGATGCTCCAGATGGACTCTGCAAGTAGGGCGTGGGTGCCTTTGATGGCTTTGCTACATCGAGCTCTCCAGATGTGCCATGCATCAATGCTATTACGAATCTCCCATCTTTGGTTCAAACCAAGAATCCAATGACCAGTAGATGATGCTCGCACTGGCACTATCAAAATGCGTAGGTGAGAGACCTCAAGAGCTAACCCCCACCTTTTTCCTCATAAGCCATAACAACCTCGGCCTTAGTGGTCCAAGCGACAGTGCCCCAAGTAATAGTATGAGAGAATCATGATTTGACCTTACAAATCTCACTTCTTGAATTATTGATTCAACCCCTAGACAATTTAACTTTCCAAATGATTCAATCTCTTTGATCACTAATTCTACTTCTCAAATTCCCCTAGACAATTTAGCTTTCCAAATGATTCAATCTCTTTGATCACTAATTCTACTTCTCAAATTGTGATTCGATCTCATCAATCTCACTTCTTTAATTATCTCCTTTGAATTGTTGGTTTGACTTTACAAATGGCCAAACCCCTCAAATTATTGTGATCTGGCCCATGTCAATCTAAATTTAGAATAATAATCGAGCGACCAAACTTTTGAGATCATCGATTTGTTTATATATATATATATATATATATATATATATATATATAGTTTTTATATTTTTTATCATTCACAGTGAAGTCAGTAACTGTACACTTGCATGGGGGGGCTACATTACACATCTACATATAAGTTAGGGTTCGACGCTTACCATGTAAAAATCTTAGATGCCATTGCGATCGGCGTAGATGGTGTGAGCAAGGGCTTATCATCCATTATGAAAGCTTAGATGCCACCACGATCGGCTTCGCTATGGTGCGCTTATGTGAACTTTAGTCTTCCAGCTAGCAAGTTAATGTTTGTGGCATGGTGCACATGGGTGTTGTGGAGTCTTGGTGATTTTTTTGAGCCCTGGGGTTGTTCGGTGGTGCTACAGAAGTGTGTTCACGGTCCTCTTTAGGGTTTGGCACCATGGGTGGCCCTTCTTTGATGTGAACACATGGATGGGTCTAAGTCTCCACACCCACTTGGTTTTTATGTTTAAGGGTGTGTTTGTGGGGGTTTAGGGCATGATTTTCTTTAATCTTAGCAACCAGATGTGGGGGTTTCCTTTGTAGTATGCTTCTAGCAGCAGTCAATTGATCATAGATTGGGAATTACTTACCATAGTAATGGTTGTTACAAATGTGGAATGAGGGGTGGGTGGCCTAATGAGGTCCATGTCTCCCAAGATAAGTTTTTTACTGCAGTAATAGTTATCATAGGAGGGGTGGGTGGCCTAATGAATGAGGGCCACCCAGCCAATAGATGGTCTTTTTGGGAGAATTGTAACTCAAGGCAAGCTGGTTCCACTTGCTGGTTTTATCTTAAATGATCCAAAACTGTAATTAAGTAGGAACTTTAGTTAGGGCATGGGAATGGGCTCAACTATAAAAGGGGCTCATGGATCTCATTTGTATCTTTTGATCATATGACTTTGGCATGAACTTTGGAGCCTTGAGTTTCAAACTTTGGACTTATGGAAGGCTATTTCCATCCTTTAGTGTGAAAGGTTAAATCACTTAGGCATTGTGTGATTTTGCTAATTGCATGCTAATCCACATGATGATTTATCCCAAATATTAGCTTATATTACTTCACTTCAATTGGTATTAGAGCTCTTGGCTTGATCCTAGCCAATTTGATCAAATTTCTATGGAATGCGAGATTTCTTGATTTTCTTGAAAATCTTATTTCATACATGAAGTTCAAGCTGATCATACATGGATTAATAGGCATGGAGATCATGGAGCTTGACTAAGATTTGATCTCATTTTGGGAGAAACTGCATCAAGTTTGGAGCAATTTTGATGATCGACATAGTTTGATTCAAATTTGATTAGGGTGGACAACTTATGAAGGTGTGGACTTGCACATTCCCCTTCTCCATCTCCCTCACATTTTTGCTTCCATGGTGGCTTTAAAGCAATATTCTTCATCTTGGAAACTTGGGAAGGAATCATGGAGTCTTGGAGCTATGATTCGATGCCACAATGGTGAAAAACGGCTGTCGATCTCATGAATTTATCCCTCCAAAGATGCTCATGAGCACGCCGATTGCATTTAGGTAATTTTCTTCAAACCCTAGTTCTTGCATCACCTAAACATGCTTTCTTTTGTTTCCTTTCTCATGATACAAGGCCTACAAAGGTATGCATTACATGATTTGTGGGTGATGAGCACAAAATTAGCCACCAAGAGGAAAATGGGCTGTGTTTTCTATGATTAGGGTTTTTCCTCAAGGGGCTTTAGCATACTTAAGCCTTTTTCTTGCCTTTATTTTCCCTAATTGGTGTTTCTATTCCCAAATCTCATCAATCTTACCTTGAATCACCATCTTTCCTTGCTAATGGGGTTTTTCATGAAAATTAGGAATTTATATCAAATTTTTGAGAAATTGCTTCAAGAATCTTCTTCTCCATGCTCTATTATGCTCATACATTTGATTGGTTGATGCTAATGCACGAGATTGCATGTATTTTACCATTTCTTGCTTAAACTTTCTTGGAAAATTAGGGTTTCTACTCATCATACATCAAAATTGTTACCATTTTCATCTTCCTCATGCTTCTCTCCATTCATACATGCATTTAGTTGTTGATTAAGTTGAAATTTCATGTAACTTTCCCTCTTTGCTTCAATGGGGTTTATTTTTAAAAATTAGGGTTTTGGGGTTTCTTGCTCAAATAAGGGATTTCTATGGACATTTTACAAAAAAATGAAGCTTAGTTGCGCCCCATAGACTCCTTGATATGCATAATGATCCTTTCAACTTTTAATAGCATTTGGAGGGATTTCTATCAATAATTTCATCAATAAGTGCATTCTTGGGGAAGTTAACCTTGAGATTCCATCATTCATACTCTTGATAAGTCTTGATCCTTGCGTTTGGAGGGATTTCTATCAATAATTTCATCAACATGTGCATTCTTGGGGAAGTTAACCTTGTTTGAGATTCCATCATGCATACTCTTGATAAGTCTTGATCCTTGCATTTGGAGGGTTTCGAAGTTAACCTTGTTTGAGATTCCATCATGCATACTCCTGATAAGTCTTGATTCTTGCATTGGTTTGTCAAGTTTAAGAATAAATTTCATGGATCCTTTAACCTCTACAACCCTCTACGCATGCTTCTCCAAGAAGAGATGTTGTGCAAGTTGGACGAGGATTGAAGTCACTCTTGAAGAAATTGATTGGAGACCTAAAACTTAACCATTTGAAGCCATGGAATCAACATCCCTTTACCTCTTCATCAACATGAAATTCTTGAGTTGAGATACCTCTTCATCAAAATTTAACTCTTTTGTTGAGGTTGGATAAGCATTGTAATTTGGCATGATTCATGCCTAGTGGTGGTGAGCACTCTATCTTCCTCTTGCCATTCAGTCTTTGATTCCTAAGCAAATTAGAATCTAGTTGAATGTGTAAGAGATACCTTGGCACTTTGTAGGAGAGGCCAAGGGGAGAGCTTGCTTGAACCTTCCTTGCCACATGAGTGCCATGGTAAAGTGGTAAGGAAGGGTATTAGGTATATGGTGGTGAAGACATGGCTCCAACCCTTGCCATCAGAAATTAAACCTTGGTGAGGGGGTGGGAAGGCTTGGCTGAGAGATCGGCAACAAGTAAAAGCTATACACTGACTTCCCTCAATCCAATCAAGTGGAAATTATTCCTACATAATACAAGTGGCAATGGGTTCAAGGAAACTTGGCAATGCACTTGGCAATCAATGGTTCACAATGTGGTTATGCAAGGATGTATAGTTGATCTTGTTGGTTGCATTGGTTGAGATCCGCTTACAAATTCAACAAAGTTATGGTAAATTTTTGTCAAAAGTGAGTCAAGATACATTGGAAGGATGCTAATTAGATGCCACATGATTCTTTGGGTATGCCAGAATGCATTTGTGCGAGGGTGTGCAAAGGGGATGCTTGCGGTTGACATTTGGGTATAATGTACATATTTTGAAAAAGTGTAATTCAGTCCAAGGGGTTTTGGGCTGACCCAAATTGTACACCTACAATTCATTCCCCATCCCAACACCTTCCAAAAAAGCCAAATAGCATATCATTTGGAGCTATTGGTGAGCAAGCACCCGTTTTCATGGGGCAGCCCTGTTTTTTTGGCAGTTTGTATACCAAAAGTGATCTTATATGGACTGAACTTGATGGGTGTGTAGTACTCCTCAAAAGGATCCTAACACGCAAAAAATTTCCCTAATCGGACTCTTGAGTAGGGAGTTATGGCCCATTTTTTGTGAAAGCCTATTTCATTAAAAAATCCAAAATAGAGAGTATTAGGGCCCAGATTGAACTTGAACTAATCACATGGGCTTATGCCTCATCTCATTACCTTTACATAGAGCTTTAGTTTTTTGGCAACTTTCTCAAAACAGTCCATTATGGCCATCAAGCCAAAAGGTTAGCCTTAGAAGCTATCATTGGTCACAGAAGACATGGAAGGAGTCCATTATGGCCATCAAGCCAAAAGGTTAGCCTTAGAAGCTATCATTGGTCACAGAAGACATGGAAGGGGGAGGAGTTAATGGGGCATGGCAACATGGATACAATGGAGGAGTTGGACGGGAAATTGATTGTAAAAAACACTCACAAAAGCACTTCTCCTTCAATGGGGCAAGCTTCAAAGGAAGTTCAAGAGGAGGCAAATTTGGGAAGCACTCATAAGTACACATCTCAAGGTTCACAAGACATTTCAAATGAAACCCTCTTGCAAGGGATGTCGACCTCGATATGCATGCCAGTGCGCACAACGTGGCTATGAAAATTATTTTTCAATGAAATTGTCCAGGGTGTTTCCCTGGTCGTAGAGGTGCATTCCATTCGTCAATCGAACACCTGGACATGCATTTACTAAGGTAGAAAGTTTATTGTACTTTAACTAAAAATAACTAAAAATCTTCGTAGAGGCTTAATCCGGTGTCCATTTTGAGTGCTATGAGTGCTATAAAATCCTATATTAGGATAGAATTACGCGTAGATTTCAAATTTGGACTCAAAATTTTAAGGTTCCAAGTGAAAATAAGAAATCAAAATGTCATCTCGTTATGAATTCAAGGTAATCTTTTAAGAGTGTAGCCTCATCTTCCTCCCAAGTTGCATCCTCTTCAGGGCAATCTTTCCATTGTACTAGATGTTCTATAAGAGTTCTATTTCGGAGTTGCCTTTCTCTAGAATCTATGATCCTACTGGGTTGTAACTCAAGGACTCCTTGAGTTGGGATTACAACTTTCTATCATCTCAAGAATATGATCAAGACTGGGTACATAAGGCTTACATGAAATACATTGTGGACCTTAATATGGACTGGGAGCTGCAGCTTATAGGCACTTCTGCCCAGACACTTAATGACTGTATAGGGTCCATAATATCTTAGACTGAGCTTCTTATATTTCCCAAGTGACACAGAGCTACGCTTGGGTCGCACTCACATAAGAACTTTGTCTCCTTCCTTGAAGATCCTTTCAGACCTCCTTGTGTCAGCATAATGCTTTTGCCGATCTTGAGCAGCTTTAATATCTTTTTGAATGGTCTGTTCTTCCATCTCCTCGAGCATTTTTCTAGGAGCTTTGACTCTTAAGGTTGGATCAAAGAAATTTAGAGGAGATAAGCATTCCTGCCCATAGAGTGCTTTAAATGGTGACATCCCTATGGCTCTAGTGATAATATGTATTATAGGAAAATTCTACTAGAGAAAGGTATTGAATCCATCTTCTTGGCTCCCATCCACAATAGGCTCTGAGAATGTCTTCAAATATTTGGTTGACTCTCTCCGTATGGCCATCAGTCTCTGGATGATAAGCTATACTAAAGCAAAGTTGAGTACCCAAGGGCCTGAAATAAGGACTATGAGAACTTTGAAGTGAAGTCGAAATCCTGGTCACACTGACTATCCTCTTCGGTAGACCATGAAGCTTGAAGACCTCCTTGATGAATAACCGGGAAACATCAGAAGCTTTGAAGGTTTTCTTTGCCAGTATAAGATAAGCTACTTTGGTGAGCAAGTCCACCACCACAAAAATGGAATCATATTCTCTTGTATAGTGGGGAAACTTGTGACAAAATCCATACTAATGCATTCCCACTTTATTTGGGGGATATCCAAGGGTTGAAGCTTTCCACGCATCTTGACTCTTTCAGTTTTGATCCTTTGACATGAGAGACATTGCTTCAAGTACTGAAGTACATCATTTTTCAAACCCATCCAATGATAGCTGCTCCTTACAGCATTCAAGGTCTTTGCATAGCCTGGGTGCCATATGCAGTAGGGCTATCATGAGCTTTGTGGAGGACTAGCTTCTTTAGGGCAGGATCCTTAGGAATGAATACGTAGCCTGAGATTGAAGTAGAGGCACCCATCATGGGTGAAGTAACCGTTGATTAGATATTTCCCTTTCTATGAAGTTCTCCCTTCTTCTACTAATTTCACTATCCTTTGGTAATCAAGATCATGAAATGAGACTTCTTTACCTTGACCAGTATGGGATCATTTGGCATCGAAATTGCACTCAAGAAAGATTTGTGGCTAAGTGCATCTGCTACCACATTATCCTTCCCAGGGTAAAATTTGATGTCAAAGTCATATTCTTGTAGGCTTTCAACCCATCTTCTCTGGCTCATATTGAGGTTAGGTTGGGTGAAGATCCACTTTAGACTCTTGTGGTCAGTTACAAGTTGGAACTTACGCCCTAGGAGATAATGTCTCCATAACTTGAGACAGTGAACAACTGCTAAAAGCTCCAAGTCATGGGTGGCATAGTTGCCTCATATTGCTTCAGCTTGTGAGAAGTATAAGCCACTGGTCTTCCTTCTTGGGCTAAGACACCACCTAGTGTTAGACTACTAGCATTAGTACCACCTCGAATTCCCTGTTGAAATCAAGAAGTTTCAGGACTGGCACTGAGGTAATAATGGCTTTGAGTTTATCAAAGCTGACTTGATAGATTAGCAACCACACTATTTTGCAATCCTTCTTTTAAGAAGATCCATCAAAAGGGTGCAGCTACCAAGGAGTAATCTTTGATGAAAATCATGTACCATTCTATGATTTCCAGAAATCCACGAACTTCGTAGACTTATTTAGGGGGTGGCCATTTCAAAATATTGTTGACCTTGGCAAGATCTACTGAGATACCATCTTGGGAGACAATGAATCCAAGATACTCAATCTGATGAGTAAAGAAGGTACAATTTCTCTTCTTAGCATAGAGTTTATGTCTACACAGTAATTGCAGAACTCTACGCACATGCTCCTCATGCTCTTCCACCCACCGACTTGGAGTAGACTAAGATGTCATCAAAAAAGTCAAGCACAAATTCATCCAAGTAGGGATGAAATATATCTTGCATTAGGTGGTTGAAAGTTGCAGGAACATTGGTTAACTCGAACGACACTATAGTAAACTCAGTGTGGCCATAACGGGTATTGAAAGCTATCTTGGGTATATCTATTTTCTTGACTTTGATCTGATAGTAACCAAACCTCAAATCTATTTTTGAGAAAACCTTGGCTCCATGAAGCCTGTCAAGAAGCTCGTCGATGCGAGGGATAGGATACTTGTTGATGACAGTGACTTGATTTAGCCCTCGATAATCAATGCAGAGATAAAGAGTGCCGTCATTCTTCTTTTGGAAAAGAATGGGTGCTCCCCAAGGAGAGTTGTTGGCGCGTACAAATCCTTGCTCAATGAGTTGGGAAAGTTGCTCCTTGAGCTCTATAGCTTTAAAAGAGACATCTTATAGGGTGTTTTTGAGATAGGTTGAGCACCAGGGATCGGCTTGATTTCATGATCAACTTCTCAAGGAGGTGGTAGCCCTCTAAGCTCGTCACTCAGGAAAGATGTCAGAGAATTCTTGGAGCCAAGAGGGTTCTAATTCTTTACTAGGTTCAGCAGTGATCCAGAATTTGGTCTTCTAGTCTCTATAGACTAGGCAATCCCTACGGGACCATACACCTCGTTTGTTTGGTAGCTGGCGAGGACTCAAGCTGGCCTGTCTCCCTCTCACGCTCTATCACTTGATCCTCCTGCTCCTTAGAGGGATGTCTACACGCTACGGTGGGCTTATTCACTGCACTAGTCTGGGCCTGCAAAACTAGGTAGCATTCATAACACTCGCCTAAAGTAGCGAGTCTCATCTTCCCAATGGCAGGAGGGATTCCTTGGGCTGACTTCGGGCCTTGCTAACATCGTCGCGCCCGGCTACGCAAGCACGGAAATGGGATTAGCATCAAGGCGGGAGAAGATGTACATGTACTTTAACTTAATCAAGATAACAACACAATTGCTTAACTAAACCATAGGATATGAGAAACAACATCATCTTCTCAAGAAAACAACAATTTCACAAGAATTTTGGTATTTCAAAGCAAAGGAAAGTAGCACCTTCTTTTGTGCATAATTAATGCTATCACTAAAAGTCAATTAAAAAAACATCTTTTTAAACGATTATTAAGCTAACTTGGCCATTAGTTCCTTGTGGGATTCCCGAGGGGAGAGTTGGGGCCGCATCTGGGGTGTTTCCCTCGAGGGTTGTTATTATGCACGCTTCCGAGGTGGTATTTTGGCGTCTTTGAGGAGGTGCCATTCTTTCCACCTTTTCATAGCCCACGCTGCCGCCACCGAGAACTCAATGCTTCAGTCAAATCGCAAATCGGAGTTCGTTTGCTCTCACTAGAGCATAAAACTCTAAGAGCCAAGTGTGCTTACTAAAGTCACCGCCCGCCGCTAATGGGAGGGAAGGTGTCCTTAAACTGGAATTTGGAGCAAAAGCCTACACTTAGAGGGAGAAAAAGGGGAGTTCTCCCTTAAGTCTATTTAAACACGGGGAGGGGGGGCCACATCTAAGGACACCCTCTCCTCAACACAAGAGTGAGATGTTTTAAAAAAAATCTATAGAGCCTCCTTGGAGATGGGCTAAAAAGGGCTTGCTGGGAGAGGAGAGGGGCTGCAGAGGGCTGTCGGGTACAGTCTTACACAGAGTGTCGGGTACGGACTGTCGAGTGCAATCTCTACACAAAGTGTCAGGTACAAGGTAGTGCAGGGTGTTGGGGTACCGACCATGGGGAAGTTGGGGGTTTATATAGGAGCTAGTATGGGTGTATGGGTGCAGGAAAAGGGAGAGTAGAGCGGGGTGCAAAGAATGGTGTATGGTGAAAGTACATTGGTTTGTGGCTGCATGAGTTTGGGGAAAGGAACGAGGCCTATACGCAGGCAAAAGGTGAGGTACACATGTATCTTTTGGGTCAGTGGTCACATGGGTGTCCACATGGCCGGCCAGTGGGAACCATACGCTGGGGCGATCGGCCTTTGGTCCTTGCATGGCTGTTGTATGGGCACCTGGGTATGTGCATGGCTGTTGTATGGGCACCTGGGTATGTGCATGACATCTTTTCGGGACGGGGACCCCTTTTTGGGCGTCGACCTTGATATGCTTGTCGGTGTGCCCACGGCTAGTGAAATTATTTTTGGGTGAAATTGTTTGGGGTGTTTCCCTGGTCGTAGGGGTGCAGTCCGTTTGTCAATCGGACACTCGAACATGCATTTATTAAGGTCAAAAGTTTATCGTACTTTAACTAAAAATAACTAAAAATCTTCGTAGAGGCTTAATCCGGTGTCCGTTTTGAGTGCTGTAAAATCTTATATTATGGTAAAATTATGCGTAGATTCCAAATTTGGACTCAAAGTTTTAAGATTCCAAGTGAAAATAGCTCAATTAATAAAATTTATGATTTTTACACTGTAAAAAGACCATAAATTCAATTATCAAATAGACATATATTATTATTGAAGATGGGCATGTTACAAGAGTTGATGACCCCTAAGATTGAAGAGTTGAGAAACAAGGGGTTATGTTTTAAATGCAAAGAAAGGTGGTCACCTAGGCATAAATGCAAGTCAAAGAAGGTTGAGGCCACTATGATCCTCATGGATGAGGAGGAAGATGCTAAGGAATCTCATGATAGGAAAGAATTTGAGGATTGTAATGAAGAAGCACATGATGAGCCACTTGAGGATCACTCCTTTATATAAGAAGATGGGGAATTTCCTTTTGATCCCGATGGAGAAGACAAAGGGAATGTGTTGGATGAAGTTGCATCCAAATTTCAACAAGTATATGCTCTATTTCTCAAGAGCTAAGCGGGTTGCAAGAGCCCAAATACCATATGCTTAGTTGGATCCATCAATGGGAGAGTTGTGCATACGTGGTAGATCCACGAAGTACCCATAGTTTATAAAGTCCAAATCCATTAACTCTCTCAAGCTTGCTCCGGTGGAACTACCCATAATCTTTCAAGAGCAAGTAGCCAATGGAGAAAATAAGAAGACTAGTATGGCATGTCCTTCTATTGAGATGGTTTTATCTCCATCATATACTTAGAAGGGTGACTTGGTAGTGTTGGAGATGGGTCCTATTGATGTGATATTGGGGTGGTGTGATTAGTTGTCATATGGAGGTTTATAGTGATTGGATTAAGGGAATTCAAGAGGAATACCTCATAAATGAGGTTGTTGCCCACATTTATAGGAAATTACAGCAAGGTATGAAGATATACCTCATTACAAGCTTCATAATAACCTCTTATGGTACAAGGATCGAGTGTATCTTGTTTCTACCTCATCCTACATACCAAAGGTGCTTCATGAGATGCATTCTTCTCCACTTGCAGGTCATATTAGTGTATTAAAGACATATGACAAAGTGAGCAAAAGTTTCTTTTGGAAAGGCATGTAGAGGGATATCAAGAAGTTTGTGATGGAGTGTCCTTCATGTCAAAGAAACAAGGATAGCCATCAACTACCCGCAAGTGGTTTACTTCATCCTCTACCCATTCTGGATGGGAAGTGGACTTATATATCAATGGATTTCATTACGAGTCTCCCCAAGACAGCATGGGTGGCATCAAATATTTATGGTGATTGATCGGCTTACCAAATCAACTCATTTCATTGCTTCCAAGGTCACATATGGAGCATCTCAAAGTGCCAAACAATTCATGGACCATGTGTTCATGGGTTTCCACTTAACATAGTGTGTGATAGAGACATGAAGTTCATGGGAACTTTTTGGAGATCTTTATATGAGAAAAATGGACACATAAATTACTCCATTTACAACATATCATCCTCAAATGGATGGGTAAACAAAGTGTACTAACAAGTGGCTTGAGACAGTATTGTCATGATATACAAGCTTCATGGGATGAATGGTTGCATCATGCTGAATTTTGTCATAAATCAAGCAAGCATATGAGCATTGGGATGTCTCCTTTTGAGGTACTTTATGGCTATCAAGTGTTTATGCCATCCATAGCTTTTCAAGGGGACAAGGTGGTTAATCCTTTAGCCAAAGATGAATTGGAAAGGACGAGACAACTTCTTCAACTTTGCAAGGAAAACATGAAGAAGGCTCAAGATGTCATGAAGTCTAATGCAGATTACCATAAATGCAATATGAAGTTTCAAGAGGGTGACTATATGTTGTTGAAGCTTCCAAAGAGCCTGTCATTACATTCTCAAAGGTTCCACCAACCCAAAGTATTCTCATAGGTATTATGGGCCATATTTGGTCCTCAAGAAGGTTGGTGACTTGGCCTAAAAGCTTGATTTTCCCACTTCTTTAAGAAAATCCATAATTTATTTCATGTATCCAATCTTAAGAAATTTGTGGGGCCTAAACCTCAAATGATGGAGGAGCTTCCACACCCATGGATGAAGAAGGGGAGATCATATATAAGCTGGAGAGGATTGTTGGGAGGAGAATAGAAGAATTGAGGAATAGGAGCATTGAAGAATTCCTCATCAAATGGAAGATCTAAATGCCTTAATCTTTACATGTTATAGGGTACCCCATGATTTAGTTGTGTTCCCATCAATAAGCTTGACCATGAGGCTTATGCCTATGAGTGGTGGGATTTCCCTAGGCCTCCTCCTACCAATCCTTGGTGATTATGTTGACACACCATTATTACCATCCAAGATCGTGGAGAAGATCGTCATTCCTTTATAAAAATGACACGTAACATGACATTCATTTTGTTGCTTTCAACGTAATATCCCAACTTGTTCATGGGCTCTTTTGACTATTCTTTGGTTTTGGGCATGGAAGGAGAGTGCTCAATGTGGTATGGCTCATTCTCCTTCTTAATAATTTTAGCTGTATGTGCTCTTAGATTCCCATTCATCCAATCAGCATGGTTAAGTCTCTCTAAAGTTGAGAATTTCCTTGCAAAAGAGGACTTATCTTAGGACTCAAACTTCTAAGGATAAGAAGGCTATGAGCTTGTTATGTCCCATGGGCAATATTCGTACTCTCGGAGGTAGGCTTTTGGTTGTGATGTCATTCCCTGGCTTCCATGTATCATGATATGTCCCACATGTTGTATAAAGGTGACCCTAAGGCCTCCTTATCCCTCCACCACCCTTTATGGGTGTGTGGTACGCATGGGATCAGAGGTCTTTAGGAGGACGTGACCTTGTTGGCCAATCATTGCATGTGCATGCTGTGCTTTCATTCCAACATGGTATCAGATCTTCACTCTACCTCTCTCTCTCTCCTAGCTCTGTTCGATGAAGCTCTTGCCTTGTGTTCAAACTATAGAGCTCCACGGTCAAGCCATTGGGCCAACCTAAGCCTGACTATGACATCTGAGCCAAGTCGCCAGAGTCATCATTTGAAAAGCCTCTGAGTCTAAGCTTTGAAAAGATGCAGAGGGAAGAGAGCTTGAGCTCTTGCAAGCACACACACACAATCACAAAACCCTAATAGAGAACACACAAGGTGAGAGGCTGAAAATCTTCTTCTTCTCTACTCAACACTCAACACACCATATACAAGATAAGAGTACACAATAATATGAAAGGTACTCAACCAATACATACACGGGTTCTCTATAGTGTGAACCCGACTAAATGAGCTGGCGCTATAACTATGCCAGTCTCTAGAGTGGCTGTCACACAGCCTGTCATCCCACTGGCCGCATATCACCCAAGATCTCACCAACCATGCCAGTGGTGTAAGTGTGGGGCCTATCCCCCAGGCGGGTCATCAGTGTCCACCGCCTCACTAGAGCTCGATATCTCAACACTCCCCCTCGAGCTCAACTCCATCTCATGTACACCAAGCGAAGCCCTGAATCTGTGGAGCTTCTCTGTACCCAATGCTTTGGTGAAGATGTCAGCTACCTGATCCTCTGTGCTGACATAAACAAGGTCAAGGTCTCCTGCCAAGACCTTCTCTCTGACGAAGTGGTAGTGGACCTCTATGTGCTTCGTACGAGCATGAAAGACTGGGTTCCTGGCCAACTGTATACTGCTAATGTTGTCACAGAAAATGACAACTTGTCTATCCACTGATAGACCCAAATCTGCAAGTAGCTTTCTCAACCAAGCTACCTCACATGCTGCCATAGCAGCTCCTCTGTACTCGGCCTCTGTACTCGATAGAGCAACCGTAGGCTGCTTCTTGCTGCTCCAAGTCACAGCAGCACTCCCCAAAGAAAACATGAATCCACTGGTAGATCTTCTATCTGAGATACTACCAGCCCAATCAGCATCTGTGTACCCATGTACACATATCTCTGTCCCAGTCTCATAGAATAGTCCACAATGCAAAGTAGACCTCACATACCTCAGTATGCGTCTGACTGCATCCAAATGCGGTTTCCGTGGAACCTGCATAAACTGACTCACCAACCCAACAGCATAGCTCAAATCTGGTCTGGTGATCGTCATGTAGATCAAACTTCCTACTATGCTCCTGTACATAGTAGGATCCTCCAAGATCTCTCCTGAATCTGCACTCAACTTGCCATTCTGATCCAATGGCACAGAAATAGGCTTACAGCCTGTCATACCATACTTGGACAACATGTCCAAGCCATACTGTCTCTGCAGTAATCCAATACCATGTGGTGACCTAATCACCTCAATGCCCAAGAAATATCTGAGCTCCCCCAGATCCTTCATCTCGAACTTCTGTCTAAGCAAGATCTTTACATCAAAGATCTCTGCATCATGGTCCCCCGTAATGATCAAGTCATCTACATAGATGACAACAAGCACAACTCCTCTATCACCATGTCTCACATACAATGAGAAATCTGCATTGGCTACATGAAAGCCAATAGTGACAAGATATTCAGAAATCTTGTCAGACCATGCTCTTGGTGCTTGCTTTAAGCCATACAAGGCTTTCTTCAACCTGCAAACATGCTCGGGGTGACCCTCATCCTCATAACCAGGTGGCTGCAACATATACACCTCTTCTTGCAAATCCCCATGCAAGAATGCATTCTTTACATCCATCTGATGTAAAGACCATTGCTTTGACGCAGCCACTGCTATCACAACTCTCACCGTTGCCATCTTGGCAACTGGGCTGAAAGTTTCCTCATAATCAATCCCATATGTCTGCGCATATCCTTTGGCTACCAATCTAGCCTTGTACCTGTTTATGCTTCCATCACTGTTATGTTTAACTTTGTACACCCACTTGCATCCAATGGCTTTCTTGCCTTCAGGTAATTGCACTAAATCCCAAGTTTCATTTCCATATAGTGCATCCATCTCCTCATCCATAGCTTTCTCCCAACACACATTTCCAACAGCCTCATCAATGCATGTGGGCTCTACAACCTGCACAACTTTTGCCATATATGCATAATGATGTGCCACATAACCATCATATGTAAATCTCTGCACAGGGTTCTTCACTCTCCCTGATCTTCGCAGCTTCTCATTCATGGCTTCCATAGCCTTCTTTACACCAGGTGTTCTCATAGCTGGGATCCCAAGCTCCTCATCAAGACTCATATCTGAGCCACTAGACTCTCCATCAACATGAGAATGCCCTGCAGAAATGTCAAGCATACCAAGGGGCTCAACCACTTTCTCTTTTCCTTTACGTGATGTACTAATCACATTTGCAGGGCTGGTATTATGACGCAGCCTGCCACTCCATGGTCTATCAATAGACCCACTAGATGAGGACTCTCCTGGTCCACTCAAAGACTGTGATTGCTGACCAGCATTCTGTGCAACCACACTTCCACTCAAATCAGCCCCAACAGCTTCTTTTTCAGCAGCATACCAGCTGCTCATCTCATCAAAGACAACATCCCTGCTTACCCTCAACTCACGTGTAGCAGGGTTATAACACCTGTATCCCTTTTGCTCAAGGGAATATCCAATAAACACACATTTTTCAGCTTTCGGATCCAGCTTAGTTCTCAGCTCATCGGGCACATGCACATATGCAATGCATCCAAAAACTTTCAGATGAGACAAATCTGGTTTTCTGCCAGTAAACTTCTCCTCCGGAGTTACATCATGTATGGCTGCAGTTGGAGTCCTGTTCATGATGTATACTGCTGTAGAAACAGCCTCAGCCCAATAGCAATGCGGCATATTCTTCTCTTCCATCAATGCTCGCGCAATCTCAGCAATGTGCCTGTTTTTCCGCTCAGCAACTCCATTTTGCTGCGGAGTATATCTGCATGTGAACTGTCTCCGAATACCATTCTTCTTCAAAAATTCAGAGAACTCATTGGAGAAGTATTCTCCCCCTCCATCTGACCTTAGGCACTTGACATATTTTCCTGTTTGCTTTTCAACCAAAACTCTGAAATTCTGAAAGTGAGTGAAAACCTCACTCTTCTCCTTCATGAAATATACCCACACTTTCCTTGTGTGGTCATCAATGAAAGTGACATAGTACCTGCAGCCTCCCATAGACACGGTCTTTGTAGGACCCCATACATCTGAATGCACAACATCTAGTGCATTTCTGCTCACATATCTGTTACGTGGAAACACATGCTTTGTTTGCTTCCCAAATTGGCATGCTTCACATATTTTCTGCATACCTTCCACTTTAAATTTTGGCAGCCCTGTCACAATTCCTTTTGTCTGCATAGACTTCAATCTCTGCACATTTACATGTCCAATTCTTTTATGCCATATGTCTGTGTCTGCAACAACTCCTGAACCATTTGCAAACATCGCAGCACTCATTTCAGGCATGTCTACATCCAACGTAAACATTCTGCCCACTCTGTTGCCTTTTGCAACCAACCTGCACTTGTCTTTGAAATCTTCAACATAACACCCATCAGGGTTAAACCGAACCTGCAAACCCTGCTCAATCATCTGGCCAACTGAAACCAGATTCTTTGTTATGTTCGGTACATGAAGTACATCTGCAAGGTACTTCACTTTGCCATCCTGCATAGATAATGGCACATCTCCAACGTGGGCAATTGGATGAGCAGTGTCATCCCCTGTTTCCACAAAACCTGGTCTTTCCGGGTTCTTCATCTCCTTGAACCACTCCCCATGACTCGTCATGTGGTTCGAAGCGCCTGAGTCCACATACCATACATTATCTTTTTGTGCTGCATCAACATTTTCAGACATGGCATTTACAACATGCTGCATAACAAACAACCTTTCATTGTCCTCATTATTTCTGCTTGAGGATGCATAGTTGTTTTGCTGCACTTTCCCATTTTGCATGTCAGCCTGCTTCTTATAACATTCTGACTGCACATGTCCTGGCTTACCACAATAGTAGCATTCACGTGCATCATTATATTGCCTTTGCCAATTTCCACGGCCTCTTTGACTCCCCCTGCCTCTGAATCTGCCTCTTCCACCTGCGTGTTGTTGTTGTTGTTGATTCTGGGACTGTTGTTGTTGTTGCTGCTGCTGCTGGCCATAATTCTGATTACCTGTTCGGCCACCTCCTTGACCGCGTCCACGGCCTCCTCTACCTCGTCCTCTTCCTGAACTCGTGTAGAAGGCCTGTTGCTCTGAACTGTTTTTGCTTTGTGAAGACTGTTGGTCTTCACCTAAGTTCTTCTCTTCGATAATCAGCATAGACACCAAATCTGTAAAGTTGGGAATGTTTTCCCGAGTCTGGATAGACGTCTTAAACGCCTTGTATTGTGGCCCGAGACCACGTAGACAGACTTCCACCTTGTCATCATCATCTACTGATACACCAATAGATGCAAGGGATTCCACAATGCCCTTTATCTTCAACGCATAGTCATTCACAGACATGCTCTTTTTCTCGACAGTATGAAGTTCATTCTTCAACTGTATCTTACGTGCCTTGGTATTTGTTTCATAAAGCTTTACCAAGGTGTCCCACGCCTCCTTGGGGGACTTGGCATCCTGAATGTGCCCAATCATGGTGTCCTGTATACTAATGGAAAGCCAATACATTACTTTCCTGGCTCCTTGGTTCCAGTCTTTAAACTCTTTTACATCTGCAGCAGTCGGATTTATATCCGGTATCTCCGGTGCCTCTTCATGCTCACCTTCAATGTAGTCCCAATAGCCTTTTCCCATCAGGAAATTAGTCAGCCTGAACCTCCAAGCATGGAAGTTATTCTTGTCCAGCTTCTCAGCCACAATCTGTGTTATGCCATCATTAGACATCTTGCCAAACACACAATTTTACCAGAAACTGCACTCTGGTTTTTCTGCACAAATGCTGTATTTTCTGCACAGCGGTACTGTAGTACTCTCAAATGTCACAACCAGTGACTTCAATGCACATACATACACCCAATGGCAAGTGTAGACCTCTTTGCAGCACCCACAGTGTCTGCACAGTCAATCTGTCTTCCTGCAGTTCTTAAAACAGAGTTCTGCAGAGAATCGGTGACTTACCCGCAGTGCTCGAAATCGCCTGCTTTCTGAAAAACGGAGGTCCAGACGCGCCCGAAACGCGTTTTCGGCCCGAAAAAGTTGCCCTGTAGCTTCACTCCCGCGAAGAAAGCTCCTCAATCGGAGATCGTTTGCCGGTGCCTCCCGTAGAGCTCCCGACAAGGATGTAGTCACCAACACAATAGGGAAGAGTAGTTGTAGCTCTTACCCTCGTACTGCTTCTTGTGGTTCTCTTGCTTGCAGCTCAGCCCTTAGCACGAACCAGGCTCTGATACCATGAAAAGATGCAGGGGGGAAGAGAGCTTGAGCTCTTGCAAGCACACACACACAATCACAAAACCCTAATAGAGAACACACAAGGTGAGAGGCTGAAAATCTTCTTCTTCTCTACTCAACACTCAACACACCATATACAAGATAAGAGTACACAATAATATGAAAGGTACTCAACCAATACATACACGGGTTCTCTATAGTGTGAACCCGACTAAATGAGCTGGCGCTATAACTATGCCAGTCTCTAGAGTGGCTGTCACACAGCCTGTCATCCCACTGGCCGCATATCACCCAAGATCTCACCAACCATGCCAGTGGTGTAAGTGTGGGGCCTATCCCCCAGGCGGGTCATCAGTGTCCACCGCCTCACTAGAGCTCGATATCTCAACAAGCTTGCTATCGAGCCTATGAGCCAAGTCATCATTGTAAGCTGCAGCCTCTGACGTAATCTATGTAGGGAGACACATTCGACGTGAGGGAGGGTGTTGGTGGTGACGTCGTTCCATGGCTACCACATGTCATGATATGTCCCACATGCTATATAAAGGTCTAAAAAGACCTTAGATATAGGGTCAAATGACCCTAAGGCCTCCTCATCCCTCCACCACCCTTTACGGGTGTGTGGTGTGCATGGGATCGGAGGGGAATGCGGCCTCATTGGCCACCATCGTCGCATGTGCCTGTTGTGATTCCGCTTCCAACAAGGCTTAGACCTACCGACATGTAAGGGATGTACATTGTTTGGTAGAATTAGACCTTCCAACATGTAAGGGATGTACATTGAATCTTTTCTGGGAAGTGGTGCCTCTAAAGAGGACATTGAATCTTTTCTGGGAAGTGGTGCCTCTAAAGAGGACAATATGAAATCGTCACCAAACCACCTCAGAGAAGATTTTATAATGACTTTGATAACTTATGGAAGGCTAACAATTACCTCCAATAGAGTCGTCCTTTAATGTATCTAGCAATGCGGAGCTTGGTTGAATTGGTTCCAGACACAAAGGCTCCGGAATTAGCTCTTTCAGTGGCCTTTTGAGAATGGGCATAGGTTTAGTCAAGGCATTTAGCATGCTCTATAGGTTCTATGATTGGCTCAAGTATTACAAGGTTTGGGATATGCTCAGGAAAGGTTAGTGGCTTATACAACTTGCTCAATAGGCTCTAATTTAGCGTGCACCTTCCTTATAAGCTCTTGGGCTTGTTCCATTTACTCTTTCAAGGCCAATGGGATTTTTTTCTTTGAGAAGACTAGTTTGAGCTCGTGATCACTCATTGTCTTTGCAAGGGATAGGGCCTTTGCAACTCTCATCCGAGCCATACATTTTCCACTTTTGGTTCGTCATTCAATAAGTTTTTTTTTTTTGGATGAAGAAGAGTACTAGTAGTATTGATTGTTGATATAGTAGAATAGTCCTCCTAATTTTTTTGTATCCACATTTATTCTCTTATATTAAAATGCTCACTTTATGAATTATGGTTACTTTAAGAATTACACTTACTTTAAGAATTACAATTACTATGTAAAATGCTTGCTTTAAGAATTACGGTTACTTTAAGAATTGCGGTTACTTTAAGAACACGCTATTATGGAATGCTACCCATAACATGCTCTTCTAAATCTACAAGAAAAAAGAGAGAAACGAAAGGTTGTGCTACACATATATCATATGTATACTATTGCAGATATATAATATTTAACAATGGGTTATTTTGGGCTTTAAAGAGAATAAGATAAGAAACATAAAAGGTTGAGACTAGACTTTGTTAGAGTTATTTTGAGTCATTCAAAAGCTTAATTGAGCTTTCTTGGTCCATCATTGCTTGGTTATGATCCTTGCTTGGTCCTTCATTGCTTCCTCTAAACAATGCTTACCCAAATGCAAAGCTCACACCAACAGATGCAAGGTTGAGGACCCTTGATTCTCCAACAAGAGAGGGTTGTTCTATGTTGAATGGTTAAGGGTGCAAACCTCCCATTCCTCACTTCTTCTCCCTCACATGCAAGGCACACGTGTTTCTATTTTAGGAACATCACCTGTCTCTCGCCTGTCGCGAGTACATGCTCGCACATCCCGTATCCACCCCATGACCTACAAATGCATGCTCCCTCGTTAGCCTGGAACATCCCCACGTGCGTCCTCTCGTATGCATGCATATTTGCACATCGCACATTTCCGGACCTGTGAATGCATGTTTCTCCCTCATCAGCCTGGAACATCCCCACACCCATTCTCTTGTAATAGTCACCCGCGTTCCTTTAAGCAAAACGTAAACTTGCACACAAGGAACTGCACCCAAGATCCATGCACATTCCCTGACATGTTCCCTTTTGTCAGCTTGGAACAGCGTTCTCTCATATCCATCACACCCCATATCCATGCGCATTCCCTGGTTGTTCAGCTCCCTAGCTGAGCTGCACACCAACACAACTCGATAAAATCAGACCAATCCAAATCCCAAAGCTGATGCTAAGATTAAACGGGAGATAGGAGATGCCATCGGTCAATCACCTGAAGATGTTTGAAACATGTGGGCAGCCAAACGTCTATGTGAAGGGTGCCTTGGGCTCTCACCATGGAAGGAAAAGCTGACAATGGTTTAGATCACTCACACCCAAGGATAAGACAAGACTTTAACACCATAAAAACAGCCTTCATGATAGGGCAAGGAACCCGATGGAACCGCTCTATTACGTGAAACAACTGGAGAAGGAAGAATTAATCAGGGATTACATTAATCTGGTGTAATACCTTCACTCATGGTGTGCAGACAAAGATAAATTCTTTGATGAGATGTTGATAGACGAAATCCAAGATCCAACAACCTATATTTGAAAAGCCATAATGTCAGAGCATAATAGAATTTGATGACTACTTCATGGGCACTCCCTCACGAGAGCTCCTTGAGAGGATCCCATCAGAAGTATCTTTTGGAATAGTACCATCGAAGGCAAGCACCAAAGGAAAAGAGCCACCGGTAGCACCACCTGTAGAAGAGCTCACTGCAGCAGGTGTAAATGACCCAACAATGGAAAGTAGGGTTGGGAAGAGACAACCCAGGTCAGCTGGCCTTCACTTGAGAAATGTAAAGTTGGTGTCTAGGTAGGGCTAGTTCTCACAACTGCAGCAGCAGCTACTACAAACTTGCCCTCTAAGTGATCTTAGTATGCTTTGACTAACCTTTGAGCTGCTTTTGCTTGCCTGCTCTTTTTCTCTATGGGATTAGGGTATTTTTCCAGCTTTTTTGGCACGTTTGCTGGATCTATGAAAACTTCTTATGGCTTATAGAGGCTGGCATCTCCTCCTTGAGATAACAATGAAATAAGAGGCGATGTTCTCGCCTCAACTGTCTTGAACTATCTATCACGCAGTCTTTCCTTTTCCCTATCTTCCTGACTCTACATCTTTGGGTTTTTGGGATGACTCTTACTTGCTCTAAAACTCTTCACTTGGCATTGCCCTTGAGTCCTTCGTGGTTGAGAAGTGGAAGCCTTTGTAGCTACATTGAGCAATGACTCGCCACCTCTGCATTTGTGTAACTGTGTTTATAGGGACTATCAAAACGTACCCATCTCTCTCATGCTTAGTAAGTTGAGACGTGGGATTTTGGTTCTAGGAGGGTGGGGTTTGATGAGGATGCTTGCAACAAGGGGAAATCCTTATACATGTGATCTATCCGAGAACCTGGGCGAAGTAGTGTAACTGTGGTTGAGCTTACGGAGCCTTCTTGATAGGACACTTAGTAGCCACATGGTGAGGTCCTTTGCAATGAAAGAATTGTAGTGGTGACCTAGCTCTTAGAGTGCTAAAGTCTCTACCCCTTGAGGTTTGTATTGTGGCTTGATAAACGGGGCATACATTATGTCACCATCTGTAACATAATGCCTTAAGATTTGAGTTGGCAGGCTCTTAGCCTCTAAGGGTTGACATACATGGTTTCTTGCCCTTCCCCTTCCTCATCCCCTCATGGAATGTCAATCAACAAGAGTTGGTTATGGCGGTAACATTGGAGGTGGACACGGCACCTTCTCGAGACTCTCAAGATTCATATTTATTGGGGAAGATGTTACCCTTGGTCCTTTGGCAAGTAGCAATAGCCTTGCCGATGGAGCTAGTAAAGCAAGAGGTTGCCCTCCCCGGGTAGGTAAGGCAAGTCTTGTAGACATGTCATGGTTCTTCCCATTCTCATACAATGTGCACACCAAAACCCTCCTTGTTTTGGTCTCAAAATCAAGCATTTCATGCTTGTGTGGGTAGCATGACATATTGAACACTAAACCATGAGTACTTCTTCATTTTTGTCCAACAATCTTTCTCCAAATGTCCAATTTTGCCATAGTATTTGCTACACTAGGTACATGTCTTCTAGTTTTTGTTTCTCTGGAAGAAAGTCTTGATGAAGTAGACTCCCTTGAGCCTTTTGTCCTCCTCCATTAGAGCACTTTCAATACCAGTGAATGTGGGATTAGGCAGGTTCTTTAAGGTTGAGACAAGGATGCCAAATTCTTTTGGCATGCTCTTAAGCAAAATGGCGATGCAATCATCATCTTCTATAGCTGCTCCAATACTTGCAAATTGTTCTGTGACGCTCTTTAAGGTCCAGCATAACAATCTTCAAAATCTATTTTAAGCCCAAAGAACTGCATTTTTAGACCAATCTTGGAATGCTTTTACTTGTTCCCAAACAAGGTTTGAAGAGAATATCAAGTTTGATAAAATGAAGAGGTGGATGCTACATGATGGATGAATGCATGTGATAGCCCTAACGCAATAATGGATATTGCTCACTCATCTCTCCCTTTCTCATACAACCCTCTCACTTGGACAAGGCCCCAAAGTCCTCCTCTCATTGAAATGAATTTAACTTGGACAAGGCTCTCACCTACGCACAATGCCCTAAAGTCCTATTCACCTTCAAGTATGAAAGCCCTCCCCCTCAAACTTCTGAACGAGTAATGGTGTCGCCGTGACCAAAGAATAAGGGGGTCTTAGCACTTGATTATTTCAAGTTCAATGTCTGCCCTTTGCACAAAAGAGAATTGTGTGCACTTGTTTTTCACAAAGCATGCTAAAAAATTATGCATGAGTGATAGCTTTTAGAGCGATGCTATATTCACATGTGAACTAGGGCTTAACAAGAGGTAAATCAAAAACTGTCTTTAAAACCCTAATTTTGGAAATCGACAGCACGTGGGTTGCCTACTTCCAAAGCAGTCGACCGGGTGTGGTGCAGTTCTGATGCTGTTAACAATCTACACAGTTTGCTGCTGGTGATCGCTTTTTTTGACGCCACAGTGAAAACGGCCTTTGCTCCACGGCGTGCAATTGTTTTGCTTTTCATTCCGCCCGAGTTGCTAGAAGTGAGCATTCACGTCTGCCATCGTAGACGGCGTTTCTCAGTTGCTTTTGAATAGCGTAATCGCCGGCTTGAGTCATTGGAGAAAGAGCTTTGGCTCTGATACAACAAAGGCGTTGCTCTTGGACTGCTGGAGGTAGTTTGGGCTCAAAGAGAAACTCTAACTCACTCGTGTACAAACCTAGGCTCTGATGCCAAGAAGAAAATCAGAGTATGGTGCATCAAAAGCCATGTTCAGCAATTCCATGTAAAGAAAATCATAGCAAGCAATAAAATTCAACAACACACAGCTATCTTTCCATTAGAAGAGGCCTCTAAAATACGCCAAAGTACTCCTTGATTTTCTCATCCTAAACTTTCTCCACCTCCCACAACCTACTCCTTGATTGCCTCCCCTTTTGCTATTGACCTTTGGAACTCCTAATGCTTCCCCTTCATCCAAACTAGGATACATTTCAACCTGCAAGGGAAATTCTCTTCTACTGACAACGGTCATACTCCCCACAGCAGTACTAGACACCAACAAATATGCAGATGAGCATAAGCGATGCAGTTTCCGCTGAGGTAGTCCCAGCACATCAAGTGCTACCTATGATAGCAACAACCAGACTACATATTTTTTTCATCTCAAGCTCATGGTCACCTCCACATTGGCAGCAAATCTGCTGCACCAAGCAGCAACTACAATCCAGCAGCTTGCATTTCTTGAGCTCCCCAGCGCAGCAACATCGTCCACACCAGCTACACGTAATGTAACTTTTGGAGGGCCCAAGGGTTTCGCAAAACAGACCATTAATGCAATTTAACACTGAAATAGGCTACTGCCTTAAACATATGCCATTTAATCCACAATACTATAAAAGAGAGATGTGCAAAACTGACACCGCATAGAGGCCGGAATGGGCCAACTCTCTCCCCCCTTGGAGTATTTAATTACCCAAGGAGAAAGATAACATGTACAAGCTTTGAAGGCCATTCTCTCCCCATGGAAGATGGAGATTATCCATATACAACCATCATTGGACAATACACATGGGCTATCATCAAAAGAAGTCCCTAAATACCATGAATGCATGTAAACAACCTCTTCCCGTGAGGGTAGTGATCTTCCCCATCACCACGGGTCTTCAAGATGCCATATGTGAGAAAAACTCAGCTGAAGCAAATAATATATCATATACATCACCAAGAACAAGTCGGGCAGCACCAGGTCGGGGCAGCACCAATAGAGTTGGTACAGCAACTATAGAATCTAAAACAGTAGGTACAACCCTCCACTCAGCCGGTACAACATGTTCAAAGGCTGGTACAACATGTACAGAATCTGAAAATAGCAGGTACAACCCTCCACTCAGCCGGTACAATAGGTACAATGGCTGCTGCAGCAGGTATTATGGTTGATTCAGCTCGTACAGCATGCATATAGCCATGAAGAGGCTAGAGAAACCCTCTATAGAGGGGAGTGAAGTAGGGTAGAGGCTCTCCATAAGGTGATGTAGAAAAGAATGCAAGAAACCAACATGGTAGAAGAGAGTTTGCACCAAGAGAGCCTACTCCAAATGAAGAGAGAGGGCTCCAATTTATAGACTGGGACCTCCCATGACCTAAAATGGCAAGAAAAGGCTATAATGATGAGTGGAGAGCCACACAATAGCTGAAGTGAGAAGTGTGAGGCCACTTGTCTCACTTTGATCCACTTTCTAACAAGTGTGAGGCCACTTGAAACCGGTCTCTAGTAGAAACCAAAGTACGGTAGACTAGCAGTCACCCAAACCAATTGTAGTCCAGCCAATAAAACAAATATATGGGAGCTAGAGTTCTCCAAGACATGAAAAAGAACGACACATGTTGGCCCCAAAGCTTGGCGTCCCTTTCGGTATTTCTTTATTCAAATTCAATGGAAAAGTTTAAACAAGTACAACATGGCCATTCATGGCTTGTATGTCTGCATGTCCAATCTGCCAATCCTCTGGACCTCTTAGCATAGAGGTTACACACAACTTTGTGTCCCAAAAACACCACATTGTTATCTCCTCTAATCTGCTAAGACAGTGCTCCCGTGAGGCCTTCAATATGCATCTGATTGAACCATGAACTTAGCCATGAAAACAGTCCACAAACTCTTCCAAAGCAGTCCACAAACTTGCCCTGTTTCCACCCTCTGAACTACCAAACCCTTCCTCTCACAAAGGGCCAGAGAGAACAACTCCAGAACAATCAAGAGCCAGTGAAAAGAGAGACTTAGTGTGACACCTCTTGCAGTCCCACCTGCTCACAAAGAGAGAGAAACTTACAGTCCTTGTGTCGCTTTTCACAAGAGAGAGAAGACGTGAGGAAAAGCCCCGTTTTGTCCTGCCCTCTTGTCTTGCAGCCGAGAGAGAGAACACCTGTGGGTGAACCTACTGTCCAGCCCTGCACTCCCTCTTATAGTCCACACTTTTGTGTTCAACACTGCATGTATGAATAGCAGTGTAGCTCGACAGCTAGCTTCTTGCCAAAAGCAAATGAGAAAAGAAGATTCTGCAGGTGCCTGTATGTACTGTTGCACAGCAGCCAGCCTGTCCTCCAAAAGCCAAAGAGACTGCAGTTTGCGCCTGTAAATATTGTTCTGTAGTACAACAGCCAACTAGTCTTTTACTCTCCAAAAAGCAGACTCTGACGTGGTAATCAACAGCGCATGTATTCTCTGTAGCGCTGCCCGCCAGCAGTCCCTTCCAAAAAGCATGAGAGATAGATGTGTAGCCCCACCAACAGCCTTTTTTCAAAAAGCATGAGAGAGAGAGAGAGAGAGAGAGAGGCGTGCTAGCCCCCGCTCTCCAAAAGTGGTGTAGGCCTCCAAAATTAGCCTGGCCACCATCCTTTAAAAAAGAGTTTTACAAAGGTTATAAACCTTTAAACTTTAATTCCTTTGTCCCCTCCACACTTGGGGTTGTCCACACATGGGGTTATCAACATTAATTCCCTTTTGTCCCCGAGTATGAACCTTAAACATGTTTCTTGCTCACCAACCACCATGCTCACACTTATGTTGCCAAATTTTCAGGGTCATGACACCACTTGTGTCACTTTGATCCACTTTGCCCAATCTAAGAGATGGGTTCTCTCATAATCTTTACCTTTAAAAATATTGGTAGACCTACCACCGAATGTGCTCTGGTACGTCCCCCCATTTACTCAATTCTAGACGTAATGACGCAAACGGAATTTCTATCAGAGTCGAGCCAAAAATAGCAACTCTCCTAGATTTAGGAGTGTGATCTTTTGTACTCCAGGATAATCCCCCATTCCCAAAGCTTGTACTTTCCAAATATTTAGACACCTTGGAGTCCACCATACCCCTTTCATACTGGAAACGTCCAGGCTAGTGACATCCTCCCCAGCTTCTTAAAAGTTATCCACAACTTTAAGCTTCAAGCCATATATCCACGATATAATCACGTCTCATCAAGTGGACGAGACGAGACAGTTCTAAATAAATGGACGAGACGAGACAGTTCTAAATAAATGGATGAGACTAAGTGAGTCTCCATAATACCAATATCAAAATCATGTCCCAAAATAAATGGACGAGACAAAACAGTCCCATAAATCCAGATATCATAATCATGTCCCAAATAACTGGGTGAGACAAAAAGAGTTCCAAAAGTCCAGATTTCATAATCATGTTCTAAATAAATAGGCGAGACAAAACAGTCTCATAAGTCTAAATCAAACTTCATGCAGTGTTGGTGTCGTATACACCAACTCGAAGGAGCAATCTCTTGTTCCCCAATCCCCAGTGTCACATCAAATGCATGCTACAGTCCACTCGCTTCCACATGTGAAGACCAGGCTGAAAAATAGAAGACCGATTGACCGTGCACGCGGATATAGAACGTCCACTAGATCTAAGAGCAGACATCAAGTCCCCAGCAAACCAAAGTGCAGTTTACTGACACTTTGCATAGACATAGTCCCCTGCCAACAAGGTGTCAGTCCACATGACCCTTGGCGTAGACATAAGTTCCCTGCCAACCAAGCCACATGTCCACTCTACCACTTGCACTCCATGTTGGTACTCTGACCACACACCTTGGAGGAGAGGTAGGCTCAAGTGTGAAACATAAGATGAGAATCACTCACAGGCATATATACCCTGGTGTTACATTAACATTTCTACTACACATAGTTTATAGGCATTTCGGCCACCAATAGTTTTACAAACGTTTCGGCCGTCAATAGAAATCCTCAACCAATGAGATAACCATGTGTTTCATAAGTCCAATGCATCCCAAATAAAGAGAGCCAAAGACATAAACATTTCTACTACACATAGTTTATAGGCATTTCGGCCACCAATAGTTCTACAGACATTTCGGCCGCCAAATCCTCGACCCATGAGATAACCATGGCTTCCATAAGTCCAATGCATCCCAAATAAAGGGAGCCAAAGACATAATCCAGCCTAATGAAGGGAGCCATAAACAATGTTTCCCTGAAACCACATCAAGGCAAACAACAACACACTCTTCTCCTAGTAGAGGCATACAAGGATTAGTGAACATAGAAAGCACTTCATAATAAATAACAAAAGTACCAACTTTGCAAACTCAACATATACTTAGCTTTTGTTTTCCAGGTTCAATCCTGTGACATGAGGGTTATAAACCCCCCATGCCAGCCAAAAGATATTTCCCCATATCGGTTGCCTTTGAACTTGACAATAAGATCCATAAATCACGCATAAATAGCCAATTCCATATAGAAGAGAATACACGCAATAAAGCCAAATCCACAATTCCAAAATAGATTCTAAAAATCTATAAATCAAATTGTCTTTTGCACATGCCTTGATGCATGACTGCTCCCAGGCCGAGCGTATTTAACTACACTCATAGCCAGTATTCATATCCCAACATGATCGTCTTCACACAAGAGTGTGAAAGAACCAATGCTCTAATACCAATGTAACTTCCGGGAGGCCCGGGAGTTTTGCAAAACACTTGACCATTAATGCAATTAAACATTGAATTAGACCACAGCCTTAAACATATGCCATTGAATCCACCATACTATAAAAGAGAGATATGCAAAACTAACACCCCACAGAGGCCAGAATGGGCCGACCCCCCCCTCCCCCCTGTGAAGTATTTAATTACCCAAGAAGAAATATAACATGTACAAGCTTTGAGGGTCTTACTCTTCCCATAAGAGTGCCGGATTATCCATATACAACCAGCATTGGACCATACAGGACCATACACACAGGGTATCATCAAAAGAAGCCCCTAAATACCATGAATGTGTGTAAACCACCTCTTCCTGGGAGGGTAGTGATCTTCCCCATCACCACTAGTCTTCAAGATACCATATGTGAGAAAAACTCAGGTGAAGCAAATAATACACCATATAAATCACCAAGAACAAGTCGGGCAGCACCAATAGAGCTGATACAGCAGCTATAGAATCTGAAATAGTAGGTACAGCCCTCCACTCAACCGGTACAGCATGTACAATGGCTGATACAACAAGTACAGAATCTGAAAACAGCAGGTACAGCCCTCCACTCAGCCGATACAATAGGTACAATGGCTGGTGCAGCAGGTACAATGGTTGATTCAGCTCGTACAACATGCATACAGCCATGAAGAGGCTAAAGAAATAGAGAAACCCTCTGTAGAGGGGAGTGAAGTAGGGTAGAGGCTCTCCATAAGGCGATATAGACAAGAATACGAGCAACCAACATGGTAGAAGAGAGCTTGCAGCAAGAGAGCCTACTCCAAATGAAGAGAGAGGGCTCCAATTTATAGATTAGGGCCTCCCATGAGCTAAAATGGCAAGAGAAGGCTATAATGACGAGTGAAGAGCCACACAATAGTTGAAGTGACAAGTGTGAGGCCACTTGTTTCACTTTGATCCACTTTCCCCAATCTAAAAAGATGGGTTCTCCCATAATCTTTACCTTTAAAAATATCCCAACTGGTAGACCTTCTACCAAATGTGCTCTGGCATGTCCCCCCATTTGCTCAATTCCAGACGTAATGACGCGAATGGAATTTCCATCGGATTCGGGGGAAAAATAATAACCCTCATAGATTTAGGAGTGTGATCCTTTGTATTCCAGGATAATCCCCCATTCCCAAAGTTTGTACTTTCCAAATATTTAAACGGCCTGGAGTCCACCAAACCCCTTTCATACTGGGAAATGTCCACGCTGGTGACACGTTCCTTTGTTAGTAGCTTGCCCTAGCTTAGTTTCATCCATCAATGTCCACAAAAGCACGCTTATGTCTTCACAAATCTCCTCAACAGTAAGGACCAAATTGTTACCCACTATGAGATTGATGAGACTCCCCCCCATCCATGATCAGCAGATTTATGTGCTGTGCATACCCTTGCTTCTTCACATACTCAGTGCACCCTTGCACACTGCACAGAAAAGCTTGAACTTTTGCTTGATTCTAGAGAAATTACCTTAGCCCATACTACTCCTTTGCCTTTGCCGTTCACATTGGCATTCACCACCAATTCTGGCCATCATCTTTAGCTCCTATCCTAGGACTGTAGCGACGGAGTCCTCAGGATGGGGGCATGGGACCTTAGAATTGCTGTCAAGGCCATGACATCAGAAAGGCAAAACTGAAGAACTGCATAGCAACCTCCTCTGTGAAATGTTTCTTCTCAGTGGAAGGGCCAAATGGTCACTCTTGTAGCGTTGCCATCATCTAGTTTTCCTAGCTGGGGTTGCAGGGGTAGATTGTAGAATTTCAACTTGTTTTCTTGTTTTGTCCAAGCCTTTGTTGTGTTCATGATAAATTGGATGATCCCCTGGATATTCTCAATGGTAGTGGTTACAAGCACAACTGCAAGCTGTGGCTTCCATTCTCAAACTTCCTACCGTTTACATCTTTGCTCACTTCCCCTTTGCCTCTTCAGCTTTGACATAGAAGATAACAAGTTATATAGGTACTTTGTTGTGGGCCTTCATGGCCTCCTACGATGTGTTTCTTGCTCCTGCTCAATCTGGCTCGAAACAAGCTTTTTCCATAAATTCCTTTTGTCTACATTTCTCCACCTCATTTGCAGAGTCTTGCAGCCCAGCATTACCATAGATGTTCGACACCAAGACGTATGCAGTAGCGCCTTTGGGCTGTAGGTGCACTGCATGATCGAATGCCACTTTTCCCAGCTCCACATTGCCATGTGTACAACATGCGCCAAGCAAGCATAACCAAATGGCCAGACCAGCCTGCATTGGCATTTTGGACAGCATGTTTTCTAGCCTCGTGAAATCTCCTGCACGCCCAAGGAGATCTATCATGGTGGCGTAATGCTTCAAGTCTGGAGTTACGCCATAGTTTGTGCGCATGGATTCAAAGTACTCAACACCTTTGTCCACAAGGCCAGCATGACTGCAAGCTGAGAGAAGCGAGAGGAAGGCCACTTCATCTGGGTTAACACCAACCAGTTGCATTTCCTCAAGCCTTCCCAAGCAAGCCATGTGATTTCCAACTTGTGCATAGCTAGTAACACAAGAACTCCATGACACAAAATCGGGTAGCAAGAGTCTATCAAAGACTGCCTGACCATCTGTCATGCTTGCACAACTCCCATACGCATGGATGAGAGCACTTGCCAAAAAGGAAATATGGTCATACCCAGCAGAGACAATAGAGAAATGAAGCTGCCTAAAAACCATGCTTCCAGTTTCACTGCAAGCTTGAAGTAAGCAGACTAGTGTAATATCATCCATCGTCACATGTTCTGTTTTTAGTTTATTATAAAGCTCTAAAGCCTTTTCACCTTGGCCTTGCTCTACATATGCTAAGAGCATGACACTCCAGCAAACAACATCATGCTGGGAGAGTCCATGAAACACCTTTTCTGCTTCTACAATGGACCCACACTTGCCATACAAACTCACAAGGACACTCCCAACAAAGACATCTGAAGCATAGCCCTGCTCTTGGGCATCAGCATGTAATGCTTGACCAATACTCAAAGACACCACTTTCACTGATCTTTCCTCCACAACAAGAGCTCGTTCCTTCTCTGCAAGGGTGCAACATGCTTGAAGGGCAATTATAAAAGTCACTTGGTCCAAGGTTACACCTTCGTCTTGCATCTGTCTGTACAACTGTAAGGCCTTCTCCCCATGGCCCTGGTCAACATAAGCAGAAAGCATCGCACACCATGACACATGATTCCGCTGAGACAATGCACTAAACACATTCTCTGCCCCTTTGATGCTTCCACACTTGCCATATAAAACCACAAGGGAGCTTGCAACAAAGGCATTAGAGGCAAACCCATTTCTCTCAATATCAACATGTAATGCCTGGCCAATTTTTAGAGAAACCACTTTTAATGACTGCCCCTCTACAAGAACACCTTCTTCCTTCTCTGCAAGGATGCCACATGCCTGGAGAGCACTCACAAAAGTCCGTCCATTCGGCTTCATGCCTTCCTCTTGCATATATCTGTAAAATTGTAAAGCCTTTTCTCCATGGCCTCGCTCAACATATGCTGAGAGCATCGCATTCCATGATACTAAAACGTACTCCGGCAGTGCTACAAAAACATTCTCCGCATTGGAAATGTTTCCACACTTCCCATACACACTCACAAGGGTGTTGCCAACAAAAATATGTGAAGCAAAGCCCTTCCTCTTGATATCAATATGAAAGCTCTGGCCAATTTCTAGAGACATTAATTTGGTTGATTGCCCCCCCATGCTGACATCTCCTTCTTTCTCTGCAAGGGTGCCACATGCTTGAAGGGCAATCACAAATGTTCGCTCATCCGGGTGTGTGCCTTCTTCTTGCATTTGTCTACACAGTCGTAAAGCCTTCACTCCTTGACCTTGCTCAACATATGCTGAGAGCATCACATTCCACGAAACCACATCATACTTGGACAACTCGCCAAACACATTTTCTGCTTCTAAAATGCTTCCGCACTTGCCATACATACACACAAGGGTGTTAGCAACATAGGCATTAGAAGAAAAGCCCTTCCTCCGTGCATCATCATGTAATTTCCGACCCTCTTTGAGATCTGGTATGCTGCCACAAGCTTTGAGTAGGCTGACGAAGGTACAATGGTTAGGCTCCACACCATCCTCCTGCATGTGCTGATGCAGTTTCAGAGCATCATGACCTCGGCTGTTCTCAGCATAACCAGAAATCATGGCTGTCCAGGAGAACACAGTACGGTGAGGCAATTGATGAAAAATGTGGTATGCTTCCTCAAGGCCACCGCACTTAGCGAAGGTGATGACTAAGTAATCACCAAGCAAGCTGGTGAGGTCCAACCTATGTTGAACGAGATGCTTACGGATTTGAATGGCATGAGTTAGCGACTTCCTCTTGTGGCAAGCTTTCAGCAAAGATAAATACACGTTGTTGGAAGCGGCTATGCCCAGCTGGTCCATGCGGAGCAGCACATCCATAGCCCGGTCCAGCTGCCCTTCTCGGCAAAGGCTTTGTAATCGGTCACTGAACCCTCCACCCTGTGTGGCTAGTTGACAATCCATCCACAACGCCCTCTGGGTTCCTTCTGGGCTCTTGTGCTGGAAGAGTGAGTTCCGTTGCCTCTCTTGATGACTCCTCGTGCTCCAAGCTGAGGAACGGCGATGAAAAGCCATTCCCAAAAAGACTTCACCCTGATGATGACCGCTCCAAACTCATGCCCCCCAACTTCCTTCGCTTTTGGCTATACTCCAGTGGCTAAACATTGGCATCTTCGGGTTCACTTCTGCAATTTTCCTTGGCATCCACGCATGACTCATGCGGATCACATTCCATCCATATAAATAACCTTATAAAGGCTTTAATTTTAATTGACCATGTGGGTTGTCGTGGTCTCCGGCATCAATATAGTAACATTACCACCAGATCAAAGGACTTGCATGGCTGGATGAAAGATCAAAGGACTCGCAGCTGCAGTGTGAGCAGTACAGCTGCTAGCGACGTACCGCACTCAGGCTCAAGCGTCGACAACTCTATTCTCATTGTGCCGGCGTTTAACTTCAACCACACAATAACATCCATGATGTGCTTTGTCCTCTCAGACGCCATCTCTCCATCGCTCCTCCATCGTCAAAACCTTACAAGCCTCACACAACCTGCTACTAACGGCGCCGCTTCAACATCTCACAAGGCATAGCCAAATCCATGCAGTTTGCGCTTTTTTCTACGTAAGAGAGCAAGAAGCTCATGTTGCATGAGATCCTAGCTTTTTTTTCCCTGCCATATTTTTCCCTCTATGCATAACAAGGCTCAAACGTCCAGACCTAAGCAATGGATAAAAGTCTTGAATTTTTTAAAAAAATAGCTAGTGCTTAAAGTTACGCACGCCTCTAGCTGGAGTTCGCCTGCGCGTATAGATCTTGGTTTCAACCCGAGTTTAGAATAGGATAATAATGATAATTAAACTCTTAAAAAAATTCACACAGGTGATGAAAGTTTGCCCACTCTCATTAAGAGTACGGTTAATACTTATGTATATTTTTCAATGGTTAATATTCTTAAGAAATTGTTTAGTATGAGAGAAAGGGAGAGAAAGAGAAAGAGAGAAGGAAAAGTTGGCAAAAATTTACATCCTACTAAGAGCGGAGGAGTACAGATGTTATATGAGTATAGATGTTATACGGGAGAGAGAGAGAGAGAGAGAGAGAGAGAGAGAGAGAGCAGGTGATTCAAGTCAAGAGCTTACCTTAGCTTGCCAAAGCATGTGTGGTTAAGCCTTGCCTTAGAGTTGCAATTGTAACTTTTTGATCTAGGTGTACTAGCTCGTCCATCGCGTCCTTACTTCGTTGTCACTCTAGAATGCTCATTGTCGATCACGTAAAAGAAGAGCTCTCTTTGCCTAGATGGAGACAAATAGAGATGGCCCTTCACGATGGTTTTCTCTCACAAAAGGCGGGGGAAGAAGTGGAAGCTAATGCAAGTTGAAATCCTACAACAAACAAACCTATCTAGCATGCATCCATCAAGGAAGCAAGATTCAATAGCATACATGCAAGAAAGAGGAGGGAAGAGAAGAGCTCACAAGTATTCTATTGCAATGGAATGATTGTGTATTGCTTATTGTCAAAAATGAATTATATACAAGTGATTAAGTTTTAGTCAAACAAGTATGTACATGGAGTCTTAGACTTTCTCTATTTGACATTAAGCACAAGGTAAGGCCGCTTTATATGTTCCAGCGTCATCTTGCAAAAGATGATGTTTGTTCAGGAGCGGGTAAGATGGCAAAGCATCTTACAGTAGGTCAGGGGGTGAAATCATGTTAATCTACGAAGTGATTAACATAACTCCTTCCTAATAGTGACAGCGTCCTTGCATTACCCAAGTCGGTGGTGGTGACGTCATTACCGAGATGGAAAGGTGTGGATGGTCCAGGATATGTCGTGAGATCCGCAGCTGGACGCAAGGCATATTGGTGAAAATCTTTAGGTAGCCCTGGTAATAGTAGGCACCTTATCAAGGCATAAAAGGTATAGGGGATGTAGAAGTTCTTCATGCCATGCCTCCTTCTGTTGTGGAAATGTCTAGGACCCTTCAAATTTCTTTTAGATTGTGTTTACTAGATGTAGATCCCGTGTGTATATTATTGGCGTCACGTGTATAGACAATTGGGCAACCATGTAGAAACTCATGTCGATGAAAACTCCAATACATCACTAATTTGTCTGCTTTCTTCAACTCTTACACATGGTTTGAGCTAGGGAATTGAGTGTTGATGTGTAGCGAGGTTGACCGATAAGGCGGTTGTGAGATTGGGTTGTCCATGAAAATAAAAGAATTTTGGACACCCAGTATAGCATGTACCCGTTGAGCTATGTGTGGTTTGTAAAACACGACCGAATGGATCCAAGCACTTTTTGAGCCTCTTTTTGAAGTGTTGGTGGCTCTTCAATTCACTTGCTTAATGTGAAGGAAAGAAGTGAAGCATTAGATAACTTACGCAACACTCAATTCTTAATCTCAAACCATGTGTAGCGAGGTTGGTCGATAAGGCAGGTGTGAATGAGGTTGGGCTGTCCACAAGAATGGAAGAATTTAGGACACACAATATGGCATGTACATTCGTAAACCATGAGCTATGGGTGGCTTGTTGAACATGGCCGAATGGATCCGAGCACTATTTGAGCATGTTGGTAGTTCTTTAGCCAAATGGATCCAGGCACTATTTGAGTATCTTTTTGAAGAGCTGGTAGCTCTTTGGCCCGCTTGCTTATGTCGATGAAAAGAAGTGAAGCACTACAGAGCTTGCCCGACTTCAAATGAAATGTCGGATTGCCAAACAATGCCAACCTCGACGCGTGCGGAGTTGCATTGACCTCCTAGGCATCACTACCTTGCTTGATGTTAGCATGGTTGTAGGAACATTTTACGCCTTGGAGAGAGATGCGGAGCCCTATTAATTCTTGAGCTCGTGCCATTTTCGATTACATTGTCGGCTCTTCTCTCCGGTTAGGTTCTCTTCCCGGGTTGCCATGGTGCTTCTTCATTGGGTAAACCCTTCCATTTGATGAGGTATTCTGCTAAAGAACGGTTGTGTAGCACCCTTTCTCTAGTACCCAACACTCCTTCTGACACATATTTCACCATACCTTCCTCGTTCATAGGAGGTAACTCATCTTGTATTTTTACCATGGGCCCAAAATATGACATGGAACACATCATGTATACATGAAGTTGTTGGTAGCATCAACTTTGTAAGCCACTTGTCTCATGTGCCCAACATATGCTTTCAATTAAGAGACATGGAACACATCGTATGTACGTGAAGTTACTGGTAGCATCAACTTGTCCCACTCTTCTCTCCACTTTGTATGGACCATAATATCTAGTTGCCAATTTAGTGTTGGTATTTCCCTTGAGAGATGCATATCTTGATTCAGGTATTTCCCTTGAGAGATACATATCTTGATTCAGGTATTTCCCTTGAGAGATACATATCTTGATTCAAAAGCACCCAATCCCCTTCTTTGAACTCTAGAAATCTCCTATTGGCATTGGTATATTGCTTCATACTCCTTTGAGCAAGCTTTAAGTTGTCCTTGCATTGTTGTATAGAAGAGTTTACATCTTTTCAACTTCATCCTTTGCATGTTGATTTGCAACATCTTCTCTATTGATCACCATTGGCATGTTCACCTTGTATCCATAGATGGCCTCAAAAGGTGGCATTCCAATGCTCGCATGATTTGTACTATTATAAGCAAATTCTACCAAAGGCAACCAATCATCCCATGTATGTTGCGTATCATGATAATAGTGTCTCAAATATGTCTCCACCCACTTATTGAATCTCTCAATTTGCCCATTTGTTTCTGCGTGATAGGTGCTGCTAAGAGTTAATTTGGTTTCCATAACCTTAAATAGTTTCCTCCAAAATGAACCCATAAATTTGGCATCTGTATCACTCACAATTTTTTGAGGCATTTCATATATTTTGAAAACATACTCCACAATCATAGATGTCATCTATGTGACCTTGGAAGCAATAAAATGTGCCATTTTTATTAACCAATCCACCACTATGAACGTGCTATCCTAACCCTTCCTTGTACAAGGAAGCCCCATAATAAAATCCATGCATATGTGTGGCCATTTACCTTTGGGAATAGGCAAGGGCTAAAGAAAACCCCCATGTTTATGTGTTGGATCCTTATTTAGGTACAACATGAAAAATATCTTATCACATATGTATGCACATCTCTCCATGTACCCTTCCAAAAGAAACTCTTCCCTATCTTGTTGAAGGTTTTATAGAGACCCAAATGCCCCACCATAGGTATTGCATGCACCTCTCCCATCACCTTGGCCTTGTATGATGAAGTAGGTACAAGATAAACCTTGCCCTTATAGTATAAAAGACCATTTTTGAGCTTATAATGTGGCAAATCTACATGATAACTTGCTATAATTTCTATACCATTTGTGACACCTCCTCATCCAAGAAATACTCCTCTTGAATATCCATGACCCAATCCTTATGCAGTTATGAAATTGCATGCAATGAACAAACCCACATCCATGAAAGAGCATTGGCCACACTACATTATCTTTCCCTTTTGTATAAGTGATTTCAAAATCATAGTTTTGCAATGTAGCCACCCACCTTCTTTGTTTTCGAGATATATTGCTCTGAGATAAGAAGTATTTAAGTACCCTATGATCACTTCTCACATAGAAACGGCTCCCATAAAGATAATGTTGCTACTTCTTGATTGCATGTAAAATTGGAATCATCTTTTGATCATAGACATGTAATTCTATCTCCTTGTCATTTAGCTTGTGGCTATCAAATGTAATAACCCCATGATCTTAATATAATATGGCATCAATGCCTCTTCCATAAGCATTAGCCCTAATGGTAAAAGGTTTTGAAAAATAGGGAGACGCTAAGCTAGGAGTTGATGGTAAGCATTCTCGTAAATTCTTTAAAGCTCTTGTTTGCAATTGCATCCCAAAAGAATGCTTCTCTCTTGTTTGTAATTACATCCCAAAAGAATGCTTCTCTCTTGAGTTGATGTAAGCATTCTTGTAAGCTCTTATTTTATAATTACATCCCAAAAGAATGCTTCTCTTGTCTGCCAAAGGCGCAGGCGGCTATGTGTACATACTTCTCAATGAATCACCTATAGAATGATGCAAGTCCCAAGAAACCTCCAATTGTGTTGTATTTATTGGAATAGGCCACTTTTGCACACACTCAACCTTCTTTGGATCTAACCTTATGCCATCTTTGCCAGCAATTCGACCAAGGTATTCTACTTCACTAGCCATGAATGTGCATTTGCTTTCCTTGGCAAGTAAGGAATCCAATACCATGCACACATAAATTAAGTACTCCTCTTCATCCTTGATATACACCAACATGTCATTAAAGAATACCAACATGAACTTGTAGAGGAAGGGCTGAAGCACTTTATTCATCAATGCTTGAAAAGTGGCGAGTGCATTACATAATCCAAATAGCATAACCATGTAATGATAGAGACCCATCTTGGTCCTAAATGTTGTTTTATACTCATCACCACTCTTCATCCTTAGTTGGTGGTAGCCAGATCTCAAGTAAATCTTTGTAAAGAAACATGCACCTTTCAATTCATCAAAAAGATCATCAATCAGTGGTATGCGATATCAATTCTAAATAGAGATCTTGTTTAAATCCCTATAATCAACACACATCCAAAAGGTAGCATCCTTCTTCTTCACAAGAAGTATGGTAGGATATGAAAAAGAATATTAACATGGTTCCACCCAACCCATATCCACCCATCAACTCTTGTGCTTGCCTTGCCACTTCATCCTTCTCCTAACAAGCTTTATGAAGAAACATGAACCTTTCAATGCATTCAAAAGATCATCTATCTGTGTATATGGGATATCGATTCTTGATAGAAATCTTGTTCAAATCCATATTGCAAAAGGAGATTGGCTTGGTTCCACCCAACCCATATCCATCAACTCTTGTACTTGCCTTGCCACTTCATCTTTGTCTACTTTGACAATCGATATGGTGGCTTGCTTTGATGGGCCTAGCATTAGGCTCAAGCTTTATTTCATGATCGACTTCCCCCTTTGGTGCCAATGTCAAACACATCCTTATATTCGTCCAAAAATTACCTCATGCTCTCATACATATCTCCCTTGTTATCATGATCACCTTCTTCCTTGCAAAGCTGTAATACATATAGATAGCCTATTTTCTTGACCTCTCTCTTGAGGTGGGTAGCATTCATCAAAGTGAGGCTTTGATGCATTGACACCCACCAATGTGGTACTCTTTTTCCCATGCTTAAACTATATGCTCTCATAAATATCTCCCTTGTTGCACTCTTCCTTTTTACAAAGCTATAACACATACACATAGCCCATTTTGTTGAGCTCTCTCTACAGTTGGGTAGCATTCATTAAAGTGAGCTTTGATGCATTGACACCCACCAATGTTGTACTCTTTTCTCCATGCTTAAATTGAATGACACCTTGCACCAAATTCATGGTAAAAGAGGCAAGACTTGAGAGCCAATCACATCACAAAACCATATCAATGGGCCCCATCTCAAGAACTAATAGATCAGTTTTACATGTTTAGTCCTTTGAGAGATCGAGGTTCACATTATGACACATCATTTGTGCAATTCATGACTTCCCCATTTTCCACTTGCACTTCATGTAAATTTAGATGCCAAAGATAAGGGTTAGAATTTGAGACTCCTCCATGACATGGGTTACATAATTTGAGACTACACAATGACTTTGCATTGACAAAGCTATGTGTACTTCCACTATCTGCCAAAACATAAGCCACTCTTACCATTGATAAATATCTTAAGCCTTGGATTATTTACACCCTTACATCTTGTATAGAAATCATGAGAGAGACTTTCTAAAGTCGGCTTCATTCTTGATCCTTCATTAGTACACATATGTGTAGGAAAACCATCATCAAAATTAGATTGCCTTTAGATAACACCACCGGGATCAAAAGAAAATTCCCCATCCAACTCATGATCAATATCACCATCTCATGGTAATCATCAAAAGACTTATTTTTGTCCTTATGTTCATCTTCAATTACTTCTGATAGAACCGTGTTGATAGTGACATTATTAGCCTTGCATGACTTGAAGTGCTCTTTATGTCACTTCTCACCAAATTTGTAGCAAAGATCTTTTCTCCTCAACTCATTATCACAGTCTTCCTTCAAAAATTTGCTCTTATTAGCTCTATTGGATGGCTTTCCATCCCCATTTAAAACGTTTGAAGGATTACAACCAAATCTATAGGAATGGTGGGAGTTAATGAAGCATCTTTTGCACTCAAACGTTTGAAGGATTACAACCAAATCTATAGGAATGGTGGGAGTTAATGAAGCATCTTTTGCACTCTTTCCAAATATTGAAGCATTAAAATCAGCCCTACCACCAACTTTTTATGGCCCCCATTATACATATTTATCCTCATATCTAACATCATTGCTTCTTGTAGTGTAGTAGGCCTTTGAGCTCCTACATGAAAAGATGCAGGGAGGAAGAGAGATTGAGCTCTTGCAAGCACACACACACTCACACAAACCCTCGAAGAGGGCACACAAGATGAGAGGCTGAAAATTGTTCTTCTTCTTCTTTACAACAAAAGGGTTCTACCAAAAGATAATGGAAATACAACATAAGCACTAAAGTACTATGTACATGCGGTCCATAATGTGAACACGCTAAGTGAGTGAGCTGGCAAGATAAGTAGTAGCTAGTGTAATCCAATTGTCGAATCACTGGGCGAAGATCTATCATGTCAGAATCCCACCAAACATGCTAGTGATGTAAGTGGCGAAAACGGTCACACGGGCATATCATAAGTGTCAGCTCGTGTTGAGCTTGACATCTCAACACTCCCCCTCAAGCTCAACTCCATCTCTAGGACTCCAAGCATAGTCCGGAATTTGCGAAGCTGAAAATGTCAACTACCTGCTCCTCTATGCTGACATACATGACATCAATGTCTCCTGCTAGAACCCTATCTCTGATGAAGTGATAGTGGACCTCTATGTGTTTGGTCCGCGTATGAAAAATCGGGTTCCTCGCCAACTGTATAGTGCTAAGGTTGTCACAATAGATGTGACAACATATCTATCAACCTACAACCCCAAATCTCACCAAGTAGCTTGCGCAACCAGGCTACCTCACATGCTGCCATTACAGCACCCCTATACTCTACCTCTGTACTCGACAAGGCAATTGTTGGCTACTTCTTGCTGCTCCATGTCACAATGCCACTCCCAAAGGAGAACATAAATCCACTGGTAGATCTCCTATCTGTGATACTATTAGCCCAATCTACATTGGTGTATCCAAACACCTGCAACTCTGTACCAGTCTCATAAAAGAGACCATAGTCTACTATAGACTTCACATAGCGCAATGTGCAACTCACACCATCCAAATGATGTGGCTTCTAAGGAACTTGCATAAACTAACTCTGCAATCTAATTGTACAGTTCAAATTTGGCCTGGTGATTGTCATGTAGATCAAGCTACCCACTATTTTCTTGTACATAGTGGGGTTCTCCAAAATCTCACTCACCGCCGCCGCAACTGCACTCAACTTACCATTTGAATCTAATGGCATAGAAATTGGCTTACAATCAGCCGTACCATATTTGGACACCATGTCCAATGCATATTGCCTCTATGACAGCCATATTCCCTTGGCTGTCCTAATAACCTCAATGCCAAGGAAGTACCTCAGCTCACCTAAATCCTTCATGTCAAATTTCTGCTTGAGGAGACATTTCACACTCTCAACTTCCTCTCCACTATCACCCCCAACAATCAAGTCATCCACATAGATTGTCATGACCACAAGGCCCTTATCACTCTTCCGCACATAGAGTGAATAATCAGCATCTACCACTTGAAAGCCAATGGTGATGAGATATTGTGCTATATAAAGCTTTACGCAACTTGCATACAAAATCAAGGTGACCCACATCGTCATAACCTGGTGGGTGGCTAATCCATATACACTTCTTCTTGCAAATCACCATGCAAGAACACATTCTTAACATCCATTTGTTGTAAAACCCATTCTTTTAATGCAGCCACCACAATAACAACTCTCACAGCCATCTTGGCAACGGGGCGAAACGTCTCCTCATAATCAATGCCATAAGTCTAAGCATAACCTTTGACAATCAATCTTGCTTTATACGTACTAACACTTCCATCTGAGTTGTGCTTTATTTTGTATACCCACTTGCATCCAATAGTCTTCTTGTCCTCAGGAAATGGCACTAATTCCCAAGTCTCATTTGCATATCCAATGCAGCCATTTCTTCATCCATGGCTTTCTCCTAACAATCTACATTCCCAATAGCTTCTTCAAGACATGTGGGTTCAACATCTTGCAAAACTTTAGCCATATATGCATAATGATGAGCGACATACCATCATATGTCAACCTATCAACAAGTTTTCTGAATCTCCCTGACCTGCGTTATCCTTGATCACTACCTAGCATTTTTTTACAGCTTCTCTTACCTTTCTTACACCAGGTGTTCTAATAGTTGGAATCCCAAGCTCATCACATTAAGGCTCTGCTCCAACCACTAGACTCTCCATCAATATAAGAATGCCTTGCAGAAATGTCGGGCATACCAAGAGACTTAACAACCTTTTCTTTGCCTTTCCATGATGTACCAACTGCATTTTTAGGACTGGTATTTTGACACAGCCTTCCACTCCATGGTCTATCAACAGAGCCAACACAAGAGGACTCTCTAGGTTCACTCAATGTAACTGTGATTGTTGCTGACTTGCATTCTGTGCAATCACATTTCCAATTACATCAACTCCAACGGCATCTTTTTCAGCAGTGTACCAGCTACTCATTTCATTAAACACAACATCTTTGCTTACCCTCAACTCATGTGTAGTAGGGTTGTAGTATCTATATCCCTTTTGCTCAAGGGAATATCCAATAAACACACATTTTTCCACCTTTGGAACTAGCTTTGTACGTAACTCATTTGGCACATGCACATAGGCAATACATCCAAAAACTTTCAAGTAAACAAATCAGGTTTCTTGTCTCCATTGAATTTCTCCTATGGCGTTACATCATGTATGGCTGTAGTAGGAATCCTGTTCATGATGTAAACTGTTGTAGAGCTTCAGCCCAATAGCTATGCGATATATTCTTCTCTGTTATCAATGCTCGTGCTATCTTTGTAATGTGCTTATTTTTTCATTCAACAACTCCATTTTTCTCGAAGTGTATCTACATGTAAATTGTCTCCAAATGCCATTATTTCACAAAAAAATCAGAGAACTCATTGGAGAAGTATTCTCCCTCTCCATTAGACCTTAGGCACTTCACAGGCTTTCCTATCTGCTTTTCACCATCACTCTGAAATTTTGAAAATGAGTGAAAACTTCACTCTTCTCCTTCATGAAATACACCCACACTTTCCTCATGTGGTCATCAATGAATGTTACATAATACATGCAGCCACCCATAGACGTAGTTTTTGTAGGACCCCATACATCTGAATGCACCACATCTAGTACATTCTTGCTCACATTTCTATCATGTGGAAACACATGATTTGTTTGCTTTCCAAATTGACATGCTCCACATACTTTTTGCATACCATCAACTTTAAACTGAGGCAGTCCTAACATGATTTTTTTAGTATACATAGACTTCATTATTTGCACATTTACATGCCCAATTCTCTTATGCCAAATGTCTATATCTACAACAACTCTTGAACCTTGTGCAAACATTGTAGCTTTCACTTCAGGCATATTTACATCTAGTGTAAACATTCTGCCCACTCTATTGCCTTTTGCAACCAACCTGTACTTGTCTTTAAAATGATCAACATAACAACCATCAGGGTTAAAGCGCACCTGCAAACCCTGCTTAATCCTCTGGCCAAGATTCTTTATAATATTTGGAACGTGAAGTACGTCTGCAAGATACTTCACTTTCCCATTCTACATAGACAATGACACATTTTCAACATGGGCAATTGGATGAGTAGTAACCCCCTATTTCAACAAAACTTGGATTTTCAGGATTTTTCATATCCTTGAACCACTTGCCCCATGACGGTCATATGGTTTGAAGCACCTAAATCCACATACCATACATCATCATTGCATGCGGATACATCATTTTTTGACTAGCATTAAGCACATGTCACATAACAACCAACCTTTCATTGTCTTAATTGCTTCGGCTAAAGGATGCATAATTATTTTGCTACACTTTTCCACTTCTCATGTCATTTTACTTCTTATAGCAATCTGCCTGCACATGCCCAGATTTGCCACAATAAAAACAATCTCGTGTATCATTTTGCTACCTTTTCTAATTTCCACAACCTGTTTGACTCCCCCTTCCTCTAAACTGGCCTCTTTCGCCTGTGTGTTGTTGTTGTGATTCATGGGACTATTGTTGCTGACCAAAATTTTGATTACCTGTTCGGCCACCACCTTGGCCATGGCCTCGGCCTCGACCTCTACCACATCCTCTACCTGCACGTGTAGAAGGCTTGTTGCTCTAAACTACCTTTGTTTTGTGAAGACTGGCAAACTCTTTTCTTTAATGATCAACATTGACACCAAATCTGTAAAGCTGGGAATGTTCTCCTGAGTCTGAATAGACGTCTTGAATGCCTTGTATTGGTGGCCTAAGACCACGTAGACATACTTCCACCTTATCGTCATCATCAATAGAAATAGCAATGGATACAAGGGATTCCACAATTCCCTTGATCTTCAAGGCAATAATCATTCACTAACATATTTTTCTTCTCCCACAGTATGAAGCTCATTCTTCAACTGAATTTTTCATGCCTTGATGTTAGTTTTATACGGCTTCACCAAGGTGTCCCATGACTCCTTCGGTGACTTGGCAACTTGTATATGCTCAATCATGGTGTCTTGTATGCTAATAGAAAGCCAATACGTGACTTTCCTTGCTCCTTGATTCCAATCCTTGTGTTCTTTTACATTTGTATAGCAGTTGGATTAATATCAGGTATCTCTGGTGCCTCCTCATGTGTTCACCTTCAGTGTAGTCCCAATAGACTTTTCCCATTAGGAAATTTGTTAATCCAAACCTCCAAGCATGGAAGTTGTTCTTATCAAGCTTCTCTGTGACAACCTGGTTAATTCCATCATTCGACATCTTATCTGCAACACAAACTCACCAAAAACAGCACTCTTGTTTGTCCTGCACAAACTATTGTATTCTCTGCAAAAGTACTGTATTGCACCCAAACTATCATAACCAGTGGCCTAAATTTGCATACATACACCCAATAAGACCTGTAAGACCTCTTTGTAGTACACACAGTGTCTACACAACCAATTGCCCTTCCTGCAGTTCCAAAAATAGAATTCTGCAGAGAATCGAAACATTCTCATGAACGCTTACGATCTGAAAATTGGAGGTCCAGATGTGCCCACCGAAACACGTTTGCAACCACAAATTTTTTTCCCAAAGGAAAATATAGTTTCCATGCACCTCCACTCCTACAAAGACAGCTCTTCAATCAGAGTTCATTTGTTGGTGCCTCTCGAAGAGCTCCCAACAAGGGTCTAGTAGCCAACACAAAGAGGGAAGAGTAGACGAAGCTCTTACCCTCCTACCGCTTCATGTGCTTCCCTTGCTTACCACTCAGCTTCTTAGCATGAACTAGGCTTTGATACCATGAAAAGATACAAGGAGGAAGAGAGCTTGAGCTCTTGCAAGCACACACACTGTTAATGGCTACCGCACCTCCCAAGAGAGAACTCTAAACATTCAGAAGCAATAGACAACAACCATCATTGGGTACTTACCACTACTTTGAGCTCATGTCCCTTGAGGTCCCCAAGCTCACTTCCGAAAGCTCCAATCCTCCAAGCTCCACCTCCACACTGTCACCGCAGAGTCGCTCGCACAACACAAGGCAATCTATCTCTCTCTCACACACAAGACAAGGCAAGAGCTCTCATAGCACAAAGGGGGATTGTGTCATTCTATTATGAGAAAATGCCTTATATACAATTGGCTCTTATTCACACTTGGGTGCCCAAAACTTACTAACTAAGGCCTTGGGTGGCCAATATCTCATAATGTACAACTTTTATAGTGCCTTTGCATGACACTTATTAATGTCCTACAAATGGAGGAGCATATTTGTTAATCCAAAATGGGATTAACATCCCCCCTACCTGATGTAGGTTCTGTCCTCTCAGAACCTCTTACCTAGACCAAAAGACCTGGTCACCGAACTCATGCTTGTAAAAGTTACGATGTGACTGAAGCTTTTTTAAGGTTCTTCGAAAGGCAGAGTGAGAGGTCTAGAACCCTATGTCGACCATATCTTCAAAAGTGATATGCATGTAGCCTGGAAGATACCTTAGGCAATGATAGTATAACATCACGCCTCTTTTATTTGGCCACTTGTTCATGTCGAAAAGGAGTTGGTCTGCACTAAAGACATCATACCGCTCCTTTGGTTGATCGAGAAGCACCACAATCAACTTCAAAAACCTGACAGTTGCCACGATAGCTGGATCTGGAATACGGCACCACACTCATATCCATGTCAATATTTGTTATCGCTGTTGCGCTAGATTTGAAAATGTTGCTGAAAAAATTGTGGGAAATTGTAGCACACATGTGAATCTCATTGCTTTGCATCATGGAACTATACTGGGGTAAACCTCTATCATTTGTTGATGATGGTTGTATAACTGCCTCTTTTATGTATAGGATTTGCTTTCCGCCACCTGCAAAAATAGTAGTTGATCATAAATGTGACAGTTTTGATTTCGAGTAGATCTGCTAAGTGAGGGTTAGCCAACTTTGTATGTTTTGCTACATTAGCCCATAAGGTTGCTTCTCCTGCCCCCACTAGCAATAACTCTTCCAATTCAAGCATTGGTGCTGATATGGCATATATGGTTGTCGTGTAGAGGTGACTGCCCAATAAGCATCTAGCATGATCCTTCTGTTGGGTTCAAATGGTGTGATTTGCATCTACACCTTGAACATCATCTTTGGTTTTAATAATGGGTTGGTTGCCTTGATAAGCCCTTCATATTTTGCACCTGACAAGAACTCAAGAATATTGTTGTCACAGTAAATGACTGAATGTCATCTCTTAGTTGTTACGTACCTCTTGACCTTAGGGGAGACAGGTGGGGTGTTGGCATCTCCTCGGGGTCGAGAGGGTTAGTGTGGAAAAGGTATAGAAGGTAGTCGAGAGAAAATTCAGTCAACCTCAGTTTTGTTAGTAGGAGTAACACTTGGAAAGGGGTGTAGTAACTTACTTGCCATAGAAGAGAAAATTAGATAGGTAGTAGGAATGGATGAACCTTGTGTTTCTTCCTGGCCCTCTCCTAAACTAAGAGGTGGGTGGGTGGTCTTGTTAATTTTCATGAACTCTTATAGGTCAGTGAGATCTTCTGTGGTAATATTAGGATATTCAATATGTGCTTTATCAAAGTTATATACCACATTAGTCATCATTGTCTCTAAATGTTTATGTGTATTTCAATAGAGCTTTATAATACCAAACCAATGATAGAGGGTAGACACTGAGAGATTTGAATGTTGGTGTGTATTATAAACTTCTAACCACCCAGGACTAATGATCCACTGGTAACTATGTGCAACCACCTCGTAGTCAGCTGGTGTGGTGGGTATATCATCTGGTATAAACAGATCAAGTTTGTCGACACTGTTATCCAAGATGTCGGATTGTTGTAATACTCGACACCAACTACGGAGATTAAGCACAATTGGATGTAAGGGATAGAAAAATATATCAGCTGGATCCGTTAGTACTAAGTCACCCCTAAAGATCCCCATAATGATAGTTGGATCAGCATCTCTTTCTGTATTTTGGTGAATTAGTGTTAAATCTCTTTCTGTATTTTGGTGAATTAGTGTTAAATCTCCTAAACTGAGCACTTCCATTAAGTTTATCTCATACTCAAGAAGGGAGATGGTTAGTGTAGACAAAAACAAGGTTAGGATTTGACGAGGGGCCTGAGGAGTTATCGACAAACGAACCTATCTCCGAGGCTCGTTCAATGAGTAGTCTCAAAAGATTAGATCTAACCCCACATTGAGCCAACGCAAATACCACCAACATGGGACTTTAAGAAGGATTCTCCTCTATTATGTATCCTTCCACACTCCTCAGCATTCACAAGCCTCTATAGGACTTCTAGAAGGATTCTCCTCTATTATGCATCCTTCCACACTCCTCCACATGCATCCACAAGTCTCCATAAGCTTGCCATGCGTTCGCCATCTTATTCAAATAGAGTTACCAATCCATGTAAACATGGCCCACACCTAGTTTATGAATCATCACTAATTAAATAAAGAATTAGCACTAGTTCCCATACCAATGCAGTTATCATCTATTCATATAATATTTATGATATAACAATCCATTCATTCTCATACCTAGCACATAATATTAAATAAAATTCCTTGGAATCCTTCATGTGAAATAAGATAATTGGAGCCATTAAATCATCACCAAGCCATTAAAGATGCCACTAAGCTATCAAGTTCACATATAAGCTTCCCATGGGAATTGTCATATCTTCCTAGTGAACATTACTAGCATACCAAAGATCGGGTCCCACATGGATAACACCACACATAAATATTATATTATAACCAATAAGTCTCACAAAAGGAAAAAATTTGCTATTATAAGTCTATGGCATACCATCTATGGTATTGAAGGTCATCTCTCCCAAGAAATCCCCTTAAAACATTATTACAAGTCTCTGTTGTACCATCTACCGTACTCAAGGTCATCTCCCCTAAGATTTCCCATTAAAACATTATTGCTCTTTCTACAAAAAAGGGGGCCACAAAGACAAGGAATGCTTCTATCTCTTGAGGGGATTTAGCTAATGTAACAATAAGTGTAGCAACCACCCTTGATCTTCAACAACCCTCTTGCTAAAGAGTTTATTGAATAACCTTCCACTACTGTTTCTCCATCGACTACTCCAATGGATCCCATGTATGAACCCGCATTTTATATTGCAGCTCCCCAACCCTATGCGGTCACCTTGCCATCCACACTCTCTTATGAAACTCCTCCCATAGCTCCATCCTCTTTGACATCCCAAAAGTATCCTTTTCATTGGTGTCTCCCCTAAAGTACTTTTATCCTCCATTGGCCACCTATACCTCTCCCCTATATCCACCTTTGCTGGTGTATGTAGTGATTGCTGGTGTATGTAGTGACTTAGCCATCACCCCAATCCACCATAGTCCCTACGGCCTATGTAGCCCCACTCCATCCCAACCTCCTCCTATGGCTAGATCTCCTTGAGTTATTAGTCGAGGTTGCATCACACGGCTAATTATTTGTTTTTTTTTGGCAATAGTGGTCATTTTCAGCAGTAATGAACTCTTCCAAAAGGCTCTTCCCCATGCTTACATTGTCCAAAGAGTTAAGACCATTTTACAAGGGATTAATTGTCTGAAGCCTCTCTTACCCACTCCTACCCTGATGGTCAACATTATGGAGGCCATGGTCCCCTCATCTACTTAAGTAGTAATAGAGCTAGTCATTGTCACATGTTCTCAGGGTGCGCACTCCCAAACCATCTTCTTTAAATGAAACCATGAACGTACTTCCAAACCATCTTCCTTAAATGCACCCATGAACATTGGGGTGGTGGAACATGTGTAACTTGAGGCCCTCCACAAGCTCATGAACTACCCCACCCATGGAGCCATCTCCTGGAACTCCTACTCCTCCACCAACCCCCATACCTCCCTACTCCAACACCCCAAAGTGGCACTTCCTTGACTACATCTGTATGGGCCACCTTCCTATCCATTCTTGTGATAAACATACCCCTCTCCCAACCCTATGCATTGAACGCATAAGAAATGAAATCTCTTCAACTCATGTTTAGTGGTCATCCCTCTTCTCTAGCGATTCAAAGGGACATTCCATCCAATAGTAGTAGTGGTGGACATGTATGACACTTGTAGTGGTGGGTGTTACACCACACCACTATCTTCCAAATGAAGCCAGACTGTGCTTCACTTCCCCCACGATGGCTAATCATTTTAGAGCCTTCCAATCTTAATATTTGTGAAAGGCACCAAGATCCCTAGTGTCATTGTCGATGGTGGCTCTAACATCAACATATTGCCTGAGGCCACGACCATCATGCTTTGAATCTCTCCCTCACAGATCCACCTCCCTTTATTCTTTATATTTCTTACCAAAGAGGCATGATGCCCCTTGGCCTTGTGCAACATTTTCTTGAATCTATGTAGGTCTCACGATTTTCATGGTTTTCATGGTATTAAATCTACCACTGACTAAAGGGGCCTATAATATTTTGATTGGTTGCTCATGGTTAAGAGCTACCAAAGTAATTAATGTTTGGGGCAAGGTAGACCTGATGATGCCCTTGCCATATCATACGTTGCTACTCCGTCTTAAAAGGCTTCCAATGAGGGGCTACCATGCACTCCTTCCCCCCCTATCCAATGTAGTCTATTGGCATTGGCTAGATGGTGTGTCCAAGATGAGTTTATTGCTCTTATGGTTGATTGAAATGCTCTTAAAAGTTTGGTTGCACCACCATCCAAACTTTAAAGAGGAATCTTAAAAGTCTGGCTGCACCACCATCCAAACTTTAAAGAGGAATCTTCAAAGTTTGGCTGCACCAGCCTCAATGGAGGAACTTATTGAGATGGTTAGTTTAAGAGAGACAAATTTCCATGCCATCAAAGTTTGGCTACACAACCCTCAATTGAGGGACCTATTGAGATGATTAGTTTAGGGGAGCCAAAGTTCCATATCACATTACACTTGACTTGCTCCACCCCTTGTGGCCCCCTAAATATAGTCATGTGTGATTTTCTCCACCCCTTGTGGCCCCTCCCTAATAGTCATAAGAAGTAATGTGTGACCCACATACAAACACAAAGAGGACCCTCTACAAGCTGCCCTAGGAGCATATTGGTGATTTCCCTCTTGACTCTATTCCTGTTAATGATCCCTTACCTCTCCATTAGGAAATTCACAAGTGGTGCTTCTCTCTCTGTCCACCTATGACAAAATGAAGTCCACAAACTAATATGAGATCTATTGAGGAGCCTCACACCATCCATGTACCTTTTTGGGTTTGGGATAACCCTATCACCTTGGACATGGTATCTACTTTCTCAACCCAACATCACGAATCTGCCTTTGCTTGGTCTTATCAAGATTTATTTGGCATCAATCCTTCCATTAGCACCTATTGCATTCCTCTCAAGAGGTCAACCAATTGATTAGGAAAGGTGTTTACATACTACTGTAAGTTGGTATAAAGAAGAAGCTTGATAAGATGATGGATAAAAGATCCCTCTCCCCTCTGCGCAATGAATTTAGGGGTGCTAGCCGCGGAAGTAGCACTTCTTGCGCGGGGCAGGGTTCCTCACTCGGGGCCTCACCCGTGGATATCCGGACAAGAGACTTATCCCTCGGTTCTTCCAAAACCAAACCTGGAAAAAACTTCCTTCGCCCGGAAAGCACGAGCGATTCCTCCAGAATAATTCTACTAACATAGTCAAGAGCCTTAATTAATTGAACTGATCTGACCGAACCCGTAAGTCCCATAGTCAGATCAAGGAAAAGACTTGCACTTGGATCATAGAGACCAACGCTTTTTTCCTCATTGAGAGGCACAGCCGTTGATTATTTTCCATAGAACAATTTTTATCTGAGATTTACTTCATCTATCGTATTATAACAGAATTGAGTCTCATTTTAGGGATCCATCAATCCACCCTAACCCCACCCCATCCAATCCCGTGGATTAGCCAACTGCCCAACCACTATAGTGATGGGATCCATTTCAAAATTTGGTTAGGTTTTGTCCTGGTTACCAGGAAAAGAGTTCCCAGGCTCCCTAGCCGGATATTTATGCAAAGTTAAAACTAGTCACACCACTTACACGCCCAATATGAAATTACCTTTTTCACAGATTCAGCTATCTTTAAAACAATCTTTTAATGAAACTATAGTATCACTGATCATAATCCTCCAAAATTATCTGGTTGAATCCTAATTTCCAATTTTTCCTTCATTTGTGTACCTATGGCATCATTGGCAACCAGAATGCTCACCACCTATCCACTCATGGGCCTTTTCGATAATTCCTAGCTCATAGTACCCGGCAATATATTCACTTATAAAAATCAAAATGGAATCTCTGTTGAAGATTAGCAAGATCAACCAACAGATCCATATAAAAGAGACATAGACTCATTTGTTGAGGACCAGCAAGGTCAATCAACCAGATCCATGCCCGAATTCAAAAAACAACTCTTACTCCTTGTTCCAATATCTTCCACGATGAACGTGTGGGTATATTCGGTGACCCAGAGCCCGAGCAGCATATGATCAGCACCCTCTAGGATCCTTCGCAGGTCACCTAGCGCTTCACTCATAGGCCGCTTCCTTGGTCCCTCATCCACCGTACTGGAAGCTCACCATTTAAATCAAACCAAGGCTGGTCAAGACCTCGGCCGACCTTGCTACGTGAGACGTCCTCCGTTGACTCTCCCCGTCAGCTATTGCAACTTTATCAGATAGATCTCCACGACCTCATTCACAAGACGGTCAAAATGCTTCCCTAGCATTTTTGACATAAAACAGTCATTTAAAAACAGGTATAAATATAGTTTCTATAACGAACTCTCATTTTTCCACTTTATTTCACACATCAATCCAAATTATTTAATCCGCATCCATTTCATATGTATTCCCATTCTCATCCAATCACATCATTTTCCATCTCATCAATCCACATTATTTTCCATCTCATCAATTCACAGTATTTAATCCATATCCATTTTATATGTCATCCCAATCACATCATTTTTCATCTCATCACATCTTTTCTCATTTATCCAGATCTCATCCACTCACATCTACCCATATCCACATCTCATCACATCATATTCATTCACATCTATCCCGTTTCACATCACATTTATTCAAATCACATATCATCCATTCACATCTATCCCAATTTACATCACATCCATTTCACATCACATCTCATTCATTCACATCCTGATTCACATCACATCACATCTCATCCATTCACATCCTGATTCACATGACATCTCATCACAACACATCTCATCACATCTATTCACATCACATCCACATCCATTCTTCACATACACATCCACATCCATTCTTCACATACACATTCATATCCATTCTTCACATACACATCCACATCCATTCTTCACATACACATTCATATCCATTCTTCACATATACATCCATTCTTCACATACACATTCACATTCATTCTTCACATACACATTCACATCCATTCTTCACTTACACATTCACATCATTCTTCACATACACATTCACATCCATTCTTCACTTACACATTCACATCAATTCTTCACATACACATTCACATCATTCTTCACATACACATCCACATCCATTCTTCACATACATATTCGCATCCATTTTCATCACATACACATCCACATCCATTCTTTCACATACACATCCACTCCATTCTTTCACATACACATCCACATCTATTCTTTTACATACACATCCACATCCTTTCTTCACATACACATTCACATCCATTCCTCACATACACATCCATATCCATTCTTCACATACACATTCACATCCAGTTTCATCACATACACTTCCACATCCATCCATTCATTCACATCTATCTGATTCACATCTCATTCATTCACATCCCGATTCACATGTCATTACATCTCATTCATTCACATCCCGATTCACATGACATCACATAAAGGTAAAGAGAAAGTGGTTGAGTCCCTTGGTATGCCTGATATTTCTATAGGCATTCTCTTGTTTGATGGAGAGTCTAGTGGCTCAGAGATGAGTTGTGACCCCTCTGCCCCCTCCAGTATTCTGGCATAAGACAATCCGTTAAGAAAACAATGTTTCTATGCAAGTTTTCAGTTTGATTTTCTTTTGAATACAAGGAGTATTTCTTGAATCAGTATCCCCAAAACTTCTTGATCGAAATTCTGAATTTCATACCAAAATTCCTCGTTGATCCACAAATCAATTCGAAGGGTCTCAAACTTAGTTTCAGAGATTTGGCGGGAGATTTGAGTGTATTTTTCTAAACTGGTCACACCTTCTTTCCTCGAACTAACGAAAGAGTTTGGTCTTGGTCATAGTTTGATTCAAGGTTCGAGTCGGATAAGATTTTTCCTGAACTATCTTTCTTCAAAGGGGTTTGATAATTCAGTTACTTTTTTACTAAGTTTATTTCTTTGAATATTCACTTAACTGATTTCTAAATTAGTTATACGAATTCCAATGAGGAATAAATTAATCATTTATCTGAATATTTTGATCTCGATAGATTTTCTAAATTTTCTTTTTACAATCCGTGTGAATATAAAATGATAAAAATTTCTCTCTTAGAGTATTTAATTATTCATTTATCAAATACTTATAAAATATAAATATAGAATTTAAGAGAATTCTAATTTTGATATAAAAATTCTTTATGCATCTATTTATGCATAAAAATCAACTTCAATGGAAATAACACTTTTATATTAAAAAAATCATTTTATGCATCTTTCTAGGCATAAAATCAAATTTAATAAGAACAACACATTTGTAATAAAAAAATTTCCTTTATGCATCTTTCTATGCATAAAAATCAAATTTAATAAGAATAACACTTTTGTAATAAAAAAATTTCTTTATGCATCTTTCAATGCATAAAAATCAAATTTAATAAGAATAACACTTTTGTAATAATAAAAATTTCTTTATGCATCTTTTTATCCATAAAAATCAAATTTAATAAGAATAACACTTTTGTAATTAAAAAAATTCCTTTATGCATCTTTCTATGCATAAAAATCAAATTTAATAAGAGTAACACTTTTGTAATATAAAAAATTCCTTTATGCATCTTTCTATGCAAAAAAATTAAATTTAATAAGAATAACACCTTTGTAATTAAAAAATTTCCTTTATGCATCTTTCTATGCAAAAAAATCAAATTTAATAAGAATAACACTTTTGTAATAAAAAAATTTTCTTTATGCATCTTTCTATGCATAAAAATCAAATTTAATAAGAATAACACTTTTGTAATAAGAAAAATTCCTTTATGCATCTTTCTATGCAAAAAAAATAAATTTAATAAGAATAACACTTTTGTAATAAAAAAATTCCTTTATGCATCTTTCTATACATAAAAATCAAATTTAATAATTAATATTAGTGATATCCATGCATATTCATAGGTGAATATGTACATGGAGTAATGAGAATATTTCTTTTAGATGCAAAAATGGTGGGAATTACTTTTTTGGAATAACATTAAAACAAGCTTTCTTTTTCACAAAATTCTAGAAAATTTTACCATAACCTCCTTTGTATGGCTGACCATTTCTCATTTTTATCTTTCTTTATTTAACTTAATGAACCCAAATTAGAATTATAGAACTCTAATCTACATAATTTTCTAAATTCAAGAGAGTAAACAATAAGAAGAGTTTAATTAATCACTTAGTTAATCTTTCTAGGATTGAGAAAGGTTGGAATGTAAAGAAGAGAAGGGGGTGGCCTTTTTATCAAAGGCATAGCATCTGAATTTATTCAAACATTTGCAAAACATAAAAATCAAGAAAACCATAGATTTTTCATTAAACAAAGTAAGAAAATTAACTTACATGGAGCTTGTAAGCTCTCCTTTGGCTTGAGGGATTGAGGATTCTACTCTTGTTTGAAGCAAGAGTGGCCACCAATTCACTTTGGAGAGGATTAGGCCAAAAACTGTAAGATTCCTCCCCAGCCTCTCAAGATGTCCAGCATCATCCCCTGTAATCAATCCCCTCTTCAGAAATATAAAAGATCTTGTCTCTGCCTATTTTGACATAGAGAGAGAAAATATTCTAGAGAGAGAATATTTTGATTTTGAATATTTTTAGATAGAAAAATTTCTCATATTATTAAAATGAATTCCCCTGAAACAGAAATTCAAAAAGAACTTTTCAATGTGCAATTAGAATTTATTGGAAATGGGTATAAAGGACCTTAGCCTAAGGGTCTAGATTTTCAGAAATTTTTAGATTATGGTCCAGTTAAGCTTCCTATGGGCCAATAGCATCAATCCATGTGTAGGGAGGAGATAAATCCAATTTGTAAAAAGAAGATACCCAAAAATGAGTAAATGCTCACATAAGATGAAGAGTTGAAAATGTACAAGGTTTATTAGTAAAAAACTATGAGCAATTTAAAAAATATGAGATATTTTGGGTATAATGATTCCATTTTGACACATATGTAAGGAAGGGGAGTTCTTTAAAGGAGGTGCATATTTCACATAAGATGAAGAGTTGAAAATGTACAAGGTTTATTAGTAAAAAACTATGAGCAATATTAAAAATATGAGATATTTTGGGTATCCAAAAATGAGTAAATGCTCACACAAGATGAAGAGTTGAAAATGTACAAGGTTTACTAGTAAAAAAACTATGAGCAATATTAAAAATATGAGATATTTTGGGTATAATGATTCCATTTTGACACATATGTAAGGAAGGGGAGTTCTTTAAAGGAGGTGCATATTTCACATGCTTGAATGAGTTTTAAACTCAAAAATAATGTGATATTTTTATCTCTCCTCTCTCTTGAACCAAACCAAATCAAAATGGAACTAAACCGAATCAAAAAAGTAACCAAACTAGGTTCAAATCTAGTCCAAATTCAACCAAACTAAATTTGAAAAATTCTAGAATTCAGTTAGCTTTGGTTAGAGCTTCCCTCTCCTATAAATAGAACATGAGTCCTTTGAAAAATATATAGAAGAATTTACTACACTAGAGTTATGCTGAAATAATGCTAATTTCTACTATTCTCTAAAATTCTCTCCAAATTGAAGAAATTGGAGCTTCCCTCCTTCTTCAATCCCCATTGGTGGCTCCATCAACATACTTAACCAATTGATTGGTTGGGGGCCTCTACTGTGAACAAAGAATCAAGCAAATTGTAAGGTAAATGGTGAATTTTGATCTTTTCTATAATTTCTCAATGCTTCTCTCTTCTCAACCCCTCTCAAGCTTGAGAAGCTTAATTGGAATGGTTTTTGAATGCTATTGAAGTTAATTGATGAATGGTAGTGAAGAGTTACAAAATTCAATGAATGCTATTGAAGTTAATTGATTAATGATAGTTAAGAATTACATAAATTTTTATTTATGCTTAATTCAAATAGTTTTTATGTAATTTCTCTCTCTCACTCAAGAAATGGTCATACTCATGACCCATTCTCAATCCAAATGAAGCTTTTCATAAAGCTTTTCCTTAATCCAAGATTAATCTATGCTTGAGGCCAAATTAATGGCTTTTTTCTATGCTTTTAGTTTATGTATATTGATGATTCAATCCATTATGGATTAATGATCCAATTAGGGATCATTCTAATTATTTTCTTAATGATAAGCTTTATCCCTTAGAAAAATTGATACTTATCAGTCATAGCAGCGGAGCTATGGCAAAATTTTTATAAAAATTACGCATAAAATAATTTCATTCAAAGCATGAAAAGAGGACTTCCTACCATATTCTAAGAATTATCATCCTAGATTAATTGAAAGATATTCATTGTAATCCTAGAGAAATTGATTTTCATATTATCATAATTAGATTTCATGCATAGAGGTATGTATAAAAGATTATTATTTTAATGTAAAAGTGTTACTTTTATCATATTTGAATTTCATGCATAGAGGTATGCATAAAAGATGATTATTTGAATTTCATGCATAGAGGTATGCATAAAAGATTATTATTTTATTATAAAAGTGTTACTTTTATCATATTTGGATTTCAGACATAGAGGTATGCATAAAAGTTGATTATTTTATTGTAAAAGTGTTACTTTTATCATATTGGATTTCATGCATAGAGGTATGCATAAAAGATATTCTTTTTATACTAAAAGTGTGATTTTTCATCATAAATGTATTTTATGCATAACTTAGATGCATAAGAGAAATTCTTTTATTCTAAAAGTGTAATTCCTACCAAATTGAATTTATGTATAAGAAGATGCATAAAGATTGATTTTTAATTCAAAAGTGTCATTCTCATCTAAATTGAATTTATGCATAAGAAAATGCATAAAAAATTAAAATTTAATTCAAAAGTGTCATTTCATTTAAAATGAATTTATGCATAGGAAGATGCATAAAAGATTGATTTTTACTTCGAAGGTATTAATCTCCTTAAATAGAATTTATGCATAAATAAATGTGTAAAGAAATCTTATATCAAATATAAGAATTCTATTATATTCTATAAATAGAAATGAGATGTGATAGGATGTGATAAGAGGTGTATAAGATGTGATAAGATGCTTATGAAGTAAGTTAGGAGGTGATAAGAGGTGATCTTTCATATTGGGTGTGTAAGTGGTGTGGCTAGTTTTATGTTTGCATGAACTTCCGGCTAGGGGGCCTTGGAACTCTTTTCCTTGGTACCCGGGACAAAACCTAACTAAATTCCAAATTGGATCCCATCACTACAGTGGTTGGGCGGTTGGCTAACCCATGGGATCGGATGGGGTTAGGCTGGACTGATGGATCCGTAAATCGAGACTCATTTTTTGTTACTACGATAGATAAAGTAAATCCCGGATAGTAATTGTTCTATGGGATCAACGGCTGTGCCTCTTGATGGGGAAAAAAGCATTGATCCCAATGATCCAAGTGCAAGTTTCTTCCTTGATCCGACCGAGTATCTTTATAGGTGTAGTCGGATCAGCGTGATCAGTATGATCTTGACTCCGTTAGAGTACAAAGTTATCCTGGTGGAATCGCCCGTGCTTTTCGAGTAAGGGAAGTTTTTCCGGGTTCAGTTTTGGAAAAACCGATGGATTAGTCTCTTGTCCGAATATCCGTGGGGTAAGGCCCCGAGTGTGGGACCCTGCCCCTCGCAAGATGTGCTACTTCCGCTGCTAGTACCCCGAATTCGTTGCGCGGTGGGAATAGGGATCTCACAGTTGGTATCAGAGCCAATTGGTTAATAAAGATCAACTGAGAAGCCAAATATGTCAAAAATTTATCAAGAAGCACAAAAAGGTTTTAATTGTGTGATATAATTCATACAATTTGATATTCAAACTGAAATTCGTAATTTGGTAATTGGGTCTTTAGATGAAAGTACCGCAATTATATAGAATCCCTGACTTGCTTGAGGCCTAGACATGATGGTATTTACCTTATAATTCCAAGGGCCGTGACTACTCGTATATACCGAGAGTATACTGCAGCTCTTTACTGACAGTATATACGAGTAAATCTAAGACTTGAAATTATAAGCGTTAATGCTATCCAGATGATGATTTCGAATGTGGTTGATATGATTTTTAATTCTATTTGAGAATTGATGAATTGATTTGGATTCTGATTGAAAAATGATGATTTGTGAAATTTAGTTGAAATATAATAACCTGAACGAAACCACAATGAGGATGAATGGGACGAGTCCCTATGATGATATTCATAACTGGAATGATGATAATGAATTCAGCAAATCACTATGAGATTAGTGGATTGTGCTGCCAGATTGCTAGTGTTAACACTTGACCGGTAGATCAAGTTAAGGGATGACAAATTGAGAACTTGCTTGATTGAAATTCCCGTGGAGGAAAGTTCAGAAGGAAATTTTTTTGGTCTAATGGACCATTATCATGTTAAAGATATGAATGATATGATCTGAATGAATTGTTATTTAATGATGAGTTCTATATAAGGGATATTTATCCCAGTATTCTGTTGGGTTGACTAGAATATAAGGAACCCCAGAATACAATTGGATCTTAAGAAAAAAGAGTTGTCCTCTACCTTGCGAGATGAGGACATCTCGCACTTTTTTGAGTGGGGTGGAATGTAAGATTCCTCCCCAGCCTTCGAGGTATACAAGAGTAAGAATCTCCCTTTCTGATCTTATAATTATTCCCTCTCTAAAATAAAAGAAAGATTCTGTTTAAAAAAGGAAGACCCTTTTCCTAGAATACTTCTCAGGAGTCCCGCCTGTTTTAAGGATCAGAACAATGAGTTCAGAAGTAAAAATTGGTGTTTTGGATACCAAGGTTTTAGTCTTCATTCGAGTACGGCCCAAAAGAAGTTCTTTATCTCTTGGGAGTATAAGAAGTTATCCCCCAGATATTGTGAGCCTTATCTGAATTCAAAGAAAGTAAGTAACTTAGCTTACGAGCTTCTTTTACCTCCTCATCTCAAAGTTCATAATGTATTTCATGTAAGCCTTCAATAGAAATATGTGCCAAACCCAAATCATGGAAAGACAGTAAAACTTCAGTGGCAAGATACAGTTGGCTTCTAGGTTACGCTAGCTCCTTCCTTTATGTAAGTCGTAACTTTTACTTGTCGCTCATAGTAATCTTACTTCCATCGATCTCCTTTCTTTCTTAATCTCCTTCATGGCTTGGTAATAGGAATTAGTTTTATCCATGATGATTTCTCACCTTCAAGATGCAAGCGAGTCTGTGAAGAAGGATTTTATAGAACTGTATGAGCGCTCGCTTTTCCCTCACTTGGGAACTTCTGTAGCTCAGACCAAATGGCAGACCTATCAAGACATAACTAGGGTAACACCGTGGGGTCAACAGCACTTTCGTAACAATGTCCGCTTGGCTATGGTTATTGAATCTTTGGGTTTGGGTCCCCGATACTACTACGTGATGAGATCAAGGCATATTGGGTTTTCTGAGCGGGTCTTCTTACTGGCGTGTTTTCTTCCTCATCAGAAGATATGCCTTTATCCCGTTTTTGGCTTACCTCTCAGAGGTCCTTTTAATAGGTCACCTCATACCAGTGAGATAGGTGCGGCAATAACCAACCGAATTATTCCCATAGATGAGTTACCTTATACGTGCGCAGCTTGTGAGTGCTGCTTTTGTGACCATATGATGGACGGGCTTATGGAAGTATAAAGAGTTCTTCTATCTTTCCTGTTTATGTTCCAAGAATGAATAAAGTTGAAATCTTTGTTCTTGTCTTGAGTCTTGCTCTCTTTGAGACTTTTCTTGGTGGTTAATCTTAATTAAAAATTTTCTCTCAGTCTCATATTCGTGCATCTTGCGAAATTACCCCCAATTTGCGAGATGAGGGCATCTCGCGTTTTTCAAGTGGGAGAGAATGTAAGATTCCTCCCCAACCTCTCAAGATGTCCAACATCATCCCCTGTAATCAATCCCCTCTTCAGAAATATAAAAGATCTTGTCTTTGCCTATTTTGACATAGAGAGAGAAAATATTCTAGAGAGAGAATATTCTGATTTTGAATATTTTTAGATAGAAAAATTTCTCATATTATTAAAATGAATTTCCCTGAAACAGAAATTCAAAAAGAACTTTCCAATGTGCAATTAGAATTTATTGGAAATGGGTAAAAGGACCTTAGCCTAAGGGTCTAGATTTTCAGAAATTTTTAGATTATGGTCCAATTAAGGTTCCTATGGGCCAATAGCATCAATCCATGTGTAGGGAGGAGATAAATCCAATTTGTAAAAAGAAGATACCCAAAAATGAGTAAATGCTCACATAAGATGAAGAGTTGAAAATGTACAAGGTTTATTAGTAAAAAACTATGAGCAATTTAAAAAATATGAGATATTTTGGGTATAATGATTCCATTTTGACACATATGTAAGGAAGGGGAGTTCTTTAAAGGAGGTGCATATTTCACATAAGATGAAGAGTTGAAAATGTACAAGGTTTATTAGTAAAAAACTATGAGCAATATTAAAAATATGAGATATTTTGGGTATCCAAAAATGAGTAAATGCTCACACAAGATGAAGAGTTGAAAATGTACAAGGTTTATTAGTAAAAAAACTATGAGCAATATTAAAAATATGAGATATTTTGGGTATAATGATTCCATTTTGACACATATGTAAGGAAGGGGAGTTCTTTAAAGGAGGTGCATATTTCACATGCTTGAATGAGTTTTAAACTCAAAAATAATGTGATATTTTTATCTCTCCTCTCTCTTGAACAAACCAAATCAAAATGGAACCAAACCGAATCAAAAAAGTAACTAAACTAGGTCCAAATCTAGTCCAAATTCAACCAAACTAAATTTGAAAAATTCTAGAATTCAGTTAGCTTTGGTTAGAGCTTCCCTCTCCTATAAATAGAACATGAGTCCTTTGAAAAATATATAGAAGAATTTACTACACTAGAGTTATGCTGAAATAATGCTAATTTCTACTATTCTCTAAAATTCTCTCCAAATTGAAGAAATTGGAGCTTCCCTCTTTCTTCAATCCCCATTGGTGGCTCCATCAACATACTTAACCAATTGATTGGTTGGGGGCCTCTACCGTGAACAAAGAATCAAGCAAATTGTAAGGTAAATGGTGAATTTTGATCTTTTTTATAATTTCTCAATGCTTCTCTCTTCTCAACCCCTCTCAAGCTTGAGAAGCTTAATTGGAATGGTTTTTGAATGCTATTGAAGTTAATTGATGAATGGTAGTGAAGAGTTACATAATTCAATGAATGCTATTGAAGTTAATTGATTAATGATAGTTAAGAATTACATAAATTTTCATTTATGCTTAATTCAAATAGTTTTTATGTAATTTCTCTCTCTCACTCAAGAAATGGTCATACTCATGACCCATTCTCAATCCAAATGAAGCTTTTCATAAGGCTTTTCCTTAATCCAAGATTAATCTATGCTTGAGGCCAAATTAATGGCTTTTTTCTATGCTTTTAGTTTATGTATATTGATGATTCAATCCATTATGGATTAATGATCCAATTAGGGATCATTCTAATTATTTTCTTAATGATAAGCTTTATCCCTTAGAAAAATTGAGACTTATCAGTCATAGCAGCGGAGCTATGGTAAAATTTTTATAAAAATTACGCATAAAATAATTTCATTCAAAGCATGAAAAGAGGACTTCCTACCATATTCTAGGAATTATCATCCTAGATTAATTGAAAGATATTCATTGTAATCCTAGAGAAATTGATTTTCATATTATCATAATTAGATTTCATGCATAGAGGTATGTATAAAAGATTATTATTTTAATGTAAAAGTGTTACTTTTATCATATTTGAATTTCATGCATAGAGGTATGCATAAAAGATGATTATTTTATTATAAAAGTGTTACTTTTATCATATTTGGATTTCAGGCATAGAGGTATGCATAAAAGTTGATTATTTTATTGTAAAAGTGTTACTTTTATCATATTGGATTTCATGCATAGAGGTATGCATAAAAGATATTCTTTTTATACTAAAAGTGTGATTTTTCATCATAAATGTATTTTATGCATAACTTAGATGCATAAGAGAAATTCTTTTATTCTAAAAGTGTAATTCCTACCAAATTGAATTTATGTATAAGAAGATGCATAAAGATTGATTTTTAATTCAAAAGTGTCATTCTCACCTAAATTGAATTTATGCATAGGAAAATGCATAAAAGATTGAAATTTAATTCAAAAGTGTCATTTCATTTAAAATGAATTTATGCATAGGAAGATGCATAAAAGATTGATTTTTACTTCGAAGGTATTAATCTCCTTAAATAGAATTTATGCATAAATAAATGTGTAAAGAAATCTTATATCAAATATAAGAATTCTATTATATTCTATAAATAGAAATGAGATGTGATAGGATGTGATAAGAGGTGTATAGGATGTGATAAGAGGTGTATAAGATGTGATAAGAGGTGTATAAGATGTGATAAGATGCTTATGAAGTAAGTTAGGAGGTGATAAGAGGTGATAAGATGTGATAGGATGTGATAAGAGGTGATAAGATGTGATAAGAGGTGATAAGATGTGATAGGAGGTGATAAGAGGTGATAAGATGCTTATGAAGTAAGTTAGGAGGTGATAAGATGAATTAAGATGTGATAAGATGTGTATGGGGTGAGGTAAGAAGTGTATGTGATAGGATAAGATGTATATGGGTTGTGATAGGGCGAGAATGGATGTGATGTAAAAGATTAGATGTGAAGACATATGAGGTTATATGAATGGGAATGTGGAAATGAGGATGTATGTATGTGGATGTGTGGAGGTGGAGATGGGAGTGTGGATGTATGAATGTGAAAATGGATGTATGCATGAAGATGTATATGCATAGATGTGAATGTGGATGTATAGATGTGAATGGGAATGTGGATATGGATGTATGTGAATGTGGATGTAGATGTGGATGTATAGATGTGAATGTGGAATGTGGATGTGGATGTATGTATGTATGTGGATGTATAGATGTGAATGGGAATGTGGATGTGGATGTATGTGAATGTGGATGTAGATGTGGATGTATAGATGTGAATGTGGAATGTGGATGTGGATGTATGTATGTATGTGGATGTAGATGTGGATGTATAGATGGGAATGTGGATGTGGATGTATGTGAATGTGGATGTATAGATGTGAATGTGGAATGTGGATGTGGATGTATGTATGTATGTGGATGTAGATGGGGATGTATAGATGTGAATGGAAATGTGGATGTGGATGTATGTACGTATGTGGATGTGGATGTATGAATGAGGACGTGATAGTGGATGTATGCATGTGGATGTATGCATGTGATAGTGGATGTATGCATGTGGATGTGGATGTATGGATGTGTATGTATGAATGTGGATACGAGATGTGATGTATAAATGAGGATGTGAAAATGGAGGTAAGCATGTAGATGTGGATATATGGGTGTGAATGTATGGATGTGAATGTGGATGTAGATGTGGATGTATGGATGTGGATATGGATGAGAATATATGATATGTGATGTGAAGGAATCTGAAGTGAAGAGATGGAAAATGATGTGATTGGATGAGTACACATATAAATGGAATGTGGAATAAGTAATGTGGATTAATGAGGGATAATGTGGAAAAATGAGAGTTAATATAGAAATTGTATTTGTAAACTGTTTGTAAATGGCTGTTTTATGTCAAGAATGCTGGGGAAGCATTTTGACCGTCTTGTGATTAAGATCGTGGAGACCTAACTGATAAAGTTGCAACTGCTGACGGAGAGTCAATGGATGACGTCTCGCGTAGCAAGGTCGGCCGAGGTCTTGACCAGCCTCGGTTCGATTAAAATGGTGAGCTTCCGGTACGGTGGATGAGGGGCCAAGGAAGCGGCCTATGAGTGAAGCGCTAGGTCACCTGCGAAGGATCCTAGAGGGTGCTGACCATACGGTGCTCGGGCACTGGGTCGCCCAGGATGTCCACGCGTGCGTCGAGGAAGATATTGGAACAAGGAGTAAGAGTTGTTTTGTGAAACCGGGCATGGATCTGGTTGATTGACCTTGCTGGTCTTCAATGGATGAGTCCATGGCTCTTTATATGGATCTGTTGGTTGATCTTGCTGATCTTCAACGAGAGTCCATCTTGATTTTTATAAGTGATTATATTACCGAGTATTATGGGCTAGGAACTATTGAAAAGGCCCCTGTGTGGACAGGTGGTGAGCATTCTAGTTGCTAATGATGCCATAGATACTCTGATGAAGGAATGATGGGAAATTATGAATCAACCAGATAAATTGGAAGATTGTGATCAGTGGTACTAGGGTTTCATTAAAGGATTGTTTTAAAGTTAGCTGATGCTAAGAAAAAGGCAATTTCATATTGGGTGTGTAAGTGGTGTGGCTAGTTTTATGTTTGCATGAACTTCTGGCTAGGGGGCCTTGGAACTCTTTTCCTTGGTACCCGGGACAAAACTTAACCAAATTCCAAATTGGATCCCATCACTACAGTGGTTGGGCGGTTGGCTAACCCATGGGATCGGATGGGGTTAGGCTGGACTGATGGATCCATAAATCGAGACTCAATTTCTGTTACTACGATAGATAAAGTAAATCCTGGATAGTAATTGTTCTATGGATAGGGATCAACGGCTGTGCTTCTTGATGGGGAAAAAAGTGTTGATCCCAATGATCCAAGTGCAAGTTTCTTCCTTGATCCGACCGAGTATCTTTATAGGTGTAGTCGGATCAGCGTGATCAGTATGATCTTGACTACGTTAGAGTAAAAAGTTATCTTGGTGGAATCGCCCGTGCTTTTCGAGTAAGGGAAGTTTTTCCGGGTTCGGTTTTGGAAAAACCAACGGATTTGTCTCTTGTCCGGATATCCGTGGGCGAGGCCCCGAGTGTGGGACCCTGCCCCTCGCAAGATGTGCTACTTCCGCTGCTAGTACCCCGAATCCGTTGCGCGGTGGGAACAGGGATCCCACAAAAACAATTGAATTATTGAAAAATTCAATGTAGATGGATTAGGACAGGAGTAGAGTAACAGTGCATAAAACACCATTAAGCTTCTACAAAGGGGAAGGCTTCTATTTATAGGAAAAAGTGAGCCTCTAACCAAGGAAATTGATTCTAGAATTTTCCAGATCAGTTTGGTCAATTTTTGACCATTTTTGGGTTAGTTCAGCTTACTTTTTGGATCTAGTTTTGAAAAAGGAGAGAGGAGAGATGAAAATATCTCATTTTATTGATTAAAAATTGGGGGGTAATGATGAGAAAAAGGCACCTACTTCATGAGGGGAGATCCCCACACTAAGGTGTTAAAATTCAGTTTTTTAAATTCTTTTCTTTGGTCCTTAGTCCACTCTTCATCTTATGTGAGCATCTACTCATTTTTGGGGGGGTTTTTCTTTTATTCTTCAATTTATCTCCTCCCTACATTTAGATTAATCTTATTGGTCCATAGAAACCTTAATTGGACCATAATCCAAAAATTTCTAAAAATCTGAGGCTAAGATCCTTTATACCTATTTTCAATTAATTCCAATTGTATATTGGAAAGTTCTTTTTGAATTTCTATTGGAAAGTTCTTTTTGAATTTCTATTTCAAGGGAAAGCATTTTAGAAACTAGGAGGATTTTTATATCCAAAAATATCTCAATTTTGAATTATCTCCCTCTAGACATTTTCTCTCTCTAGGCCAAATAGGGTAAAATAGGATCTTTCTTTTATTTCAGAGAGGGGAATAATTATAAGATTAGAAGGGGAGGTTCTTACACCTGCACACCTCAAAAGCTAGAGGGAGGAATCTTACATCCTACACCTGCACACCTCCAGGACAAATAGGGTAAAATAGGATCTTTCTTTTATTTCAGAGAGGGGAATAATTATAAGATTAGAAGGGGAGGTTCTTACACCTGCACACCTCAAAAGCTAGAGGGAGGAATCTTACATCCTACCCCACTTAAAAAATGCAAGATGTCCTTATCTCGCAAACTAGAGGATTGGTGAACCCAACAGAATCCTGGGATAAATATCCCTTATATAGAATTCATCATCAGATAACAATTCTTTCATATCATATCATCCATATCCTTAACACAATAATGGTCCATTAGACCGAAATTTCCATCTAAACATTCTTCCATGGGAATTTCAATTATACAGGTTTTTAATTTGTTATCCCTTAACTTGATCCACTGGGTCAAGAGTTAATAGTAGCAATCTATCATCACAATCCACTAATCTCATAGTGATTTGCTGAAGTCATTATCATCATTCCAGTTACGAACATCATCACTGGAATTTGTCCCATTCATCCTCATTGTGGTTTTGCTCATCTTATCACTTTTCAACCAAAATTCAGGAATCATCATTTTTGAATCAGAATCCAAATCAATTCATCAATTCTCAACCAGAATTTTAAAATGATATCAACCACATTCGAATTCATCATCTGGATAGCATTTTTGCTTATAATTTCAAGTCTTAGATTTACTCGTATATACTGCCTATAAAGAGCTACAGTTATACCCTCGGTATAACTGTATACAGGTAATCATGGTCCTTGGAATTTTAAGGTAAATACCATCATGTCTAGGCCTCAAGCAAGTCAGGGATTCCATACGATTGCGGTACTTCCATTTGAAGACCCAACTACCTATTTATGAATCTTCATTCTGCATATCAATTTGTATGAATTTCATCACACAATTACAACCTTTTACTGTTACTTCATAAATTTTTGACATTTCTGTTTCTCGGTTGATCCACTTTAGCCAATTTGCTTTGATAGCTGAAAGATCCCTGTCCCCTCTGTGCAACGAATTTAGGGGTGCTAGCACAGCGGAAGCAGCACTTCTTGCGTGGGGCAAGGTCCCTCACTTGGGGCCTCACCCACAGATATCTGGACAAGAGACTAATCTCTCGATTCTTCCAAAATCAAACCTGGTAAAAACTTCCCTCGCTCGAAAAGCACGGGCGATTCCTCCAAGGTAATTTTACTCTAACGTAGTCAAGAGCCTTAATTAACTAAATTGATTTGACCGAACTCGTAAGTCCCATAGTCAGATCAAGGAAAAGACTGATCTGCTATCATGTTAAAAGGTAACACCCCATCTGTCAAAAATTGAACCATTTGATCATACCAGTTGTCCTATGAATGTCCTTCCACCTGAAACAATTGTGCATCTGGCAATTCATCTGACACTCCTGGTGTCTCCAACACATTTTCCAGCCTACTCAAATAATCTACCACCACTGCATATTGATTTCCTGGAGTATGTACCAGTGTATAATCGAATTCCTACCAACAACAAAAGCATCCATCTTGCAAGCCTCCCTTCCAACTTTGGCTTCTTTACCAGAAACAATAGAGCTTGATGGTCAACATGAAAGACAACCTTATTCCCCAACAAATAGTGTCTGGTGAATCAGGATGTGAATGAATGAGATGTGATGACATGTGAATCAGATAGATATGAATGAATGAATGGATGTGGATGTGTATGTGATGAAAATGGATGTGAATGTGTATGTGAAGAATGGATGTGAATGTGTATGCGAAGAATGGATATGGATGTGTATGGGAAGAATGGATGTGAATGTGTATGTGAAGAATGGATGTGGATGTGTATGTGAAGAATGGATGTGGACGTGTATGTGAAAGAATGGATGTAGATCTGTATGTGAAAGAAAGGATGTGGATGTGTATGTGAAAGAATGGATGTGGATGTGTATGTGATGAAAATGTATGTGAAAATGGATGTGAATGTGTATGTGGAGAATGGATGTGGATGTGTATGTGAAGAATGGATGTGGATGTGTATGTGAAGAATGGATGTAAATGTGTATATGAAGAATGGATGTGAATGTGTAAGTGAAGAATGGATGTGAATGTGTATGTGAAGAATCGATGTGAATGTGTATGTGAAGAATGGATATGGATGTGTATGTGAAGAATGGATGTGAATGTGTATGTAAAGAATGGATGTGGATGTGTATATGAAGAATGGGTGTGGATGTGATGTGAATAGATATGATGAGATGTCATTTGAATCAGGATGTGAATGGATGAGATGTGAATCGGGATATGAATGAATGAGATGTGATGTGAAATGGATATGATGAGATGTGATGTAAATTGGGATAGATGTGAATGGATGATATGTGATTTGAATGAATGTGATGTGAAATGGGATAGATGTGAATGGATATGATGTGATGAGATGTGGATATGGGTAGATGTGAGTGGATGAGATCTGATTGAGGATAAATGAGGAAAGATGTAATGAGATGGAAAATGATGTGATTGGATCAGAATTGGAATACATATGAAATGGATGTGGATTAAATAATGTGGATTGATGTGGAACAAAGTGGAAAGACGAGAGTTCGTTATAGAAACTGTATTTATAACCTGTTTTTAAATGACTGTTTTATGTCGAAAATACTGGGGAAGCATTTTGACCGTCTTGTGAATGAGGTCATGTGGAGATCTATCTAATAAAGTTGCAACAGCTGACGGAGAGTCAACGGAGGATGTCTCACGTAGCAAGGTCGGCCGAGGTCTTGACCAGCCTCGGTTCGATTTAAATATGAGTGAAGCGCTAGGTGACGTGCGAAGGATCCTAGAGGGTGCTGACCATACAGTGCTCGGGCTCTGGGTCGCCGAAGATACCCACACATGTGTCCTGGAAGATATTGGAACAAGGAGTAAGAGTTGTTTTCTGAATTCGGGCATGGATCTGGTTGATTGACCTTGCTGGTCCTCAACGGATGAGTCCATGGCTCTTTTATACGGATCTATTGGTTGATCTTGCCAATCTTCAACGGAGATTCCATTTTGATTTTTATAAGTGAATATATTGCCAGGTACTATGAGCTAGGAACTATCGAAAAGGCCCTTGAGTGGACAGGTGGTGACTATTCTCGTTGCCAATGATGCCATAGGTACACCGATGAAGGAAAAATTAGAAATTAGGATTCAACAGGATAATTTTGGAGGATTATGATCAGTGATACTATAGTTTCATTAAAAGATTGTTTTAAAGACAGAAGAATCTGTGAAAAAGGCAATTTCATATTGGGTGTGTAAGTGGTGTGACTAGTTTTAACTTTGCATGAATATTCGGCTAGGGGACCTGGGAACTCTTTTCCCTGGTAACCGGGACAAAACCTAACCAAATTCTTAAATGGATCCCATCACTACAGTGGTTGGGCGTGGTTGGCCAACCCATGGGACTGTAGGACTCAATTCTGTTATAGTACGATAGATGAAGTAAATCCCGAATAAAAATTATTCTATGGAAAAAGAATCAACGGCTGTGCCTCTCAATGAGGAAAAAAGCGTTGGTCTCTATGAAGAAGAAATTCGCCTTAAGAAGTGGGCCATTTTTTATAATTGCCGGAGCTTTGTACAGAAGAGGAGCGGATCAAATGTTCTGGATGAAGAGCAGAAGGTGGTTTTACAAGAAGCTCACTTTGGAGTAGCTGGAGGTCATTTTTCAGGAGAGATTACGGGGCGAAAAATTATGCAAGCAGGTCTTTGGTGGCCATTACTGTTGAGGAATGCTCATACATTTGCTAGAGAATGTGTTCAGTGTCAAAGAATGGGGCAACCAACATCGATGGATCGGATGCAAGATCATCCACCAGTATTACATCTTGAACCATTTCAAAAGTGGGGCCTTGATTTTGTTGGGACAATAAAACCAAAATCCAGGAGGACAGGAGCAAGGTACATTTTGGTTGCAATTGATTATGCCACAAAATGGGTAGAAGCAGTGGCTTTGAGGGATAATAAAGCAGCAAGTGTGGCCAGATTTTTGTACAAGATCATGACTAGGTTTGGATGCCCAATAGAATTCGTGTCAGATCAGGGTGTGCATTTTTTGAATTCAGTCATCAAGGAATTGACATCCAAGCATATGATTCTTCACAAGAAGTCTACTCCATATCACCCACAAGCAAATGGGTAGGCGAAAAGCACAAATAAGGTGCTGGTGAGGATTTTAAAGAAAATTGTCTCAGAAAATAGAGTGGATTGGGATGACAAGCTAGATTCAGCATTATGGTCATTCTAGATAGGATACAAAGTGGCAACAGGTATGACACCATTCAAACTGGTTTATGGAATTGAAGCCGTTGTTCCTATGGAATATGTGATACCTAGTTTGAGGCTAGCAGTTCAGCATAGATTCAGCCCAGAGGATTCAGTATTGCACAAGCAAAGGGCATTATTGCAATTGGAGGAGGATAGAATTCACAGTGCATATGTGGCAGAAGTAAGTCAACACAGAAGACAAGTATGGATGACAAGATAGGTGAAGTTCAAGATTTTTCAAAAGGGTGATTGGGTAATGATGTATAATTCAAAGTTGGGACCACACCTAGGAAAGTTGAAGCTCAGATATTTTGGGCCATATCAGATTGTGGAGGAATTAGGCCAGGGAACTTTCAAATTGAGGGATGTTTTTGGAACTTTGATTCTCAAACCAGTGATGAATGGATTTCGACTGAAGAAATTTTACGGCAAGATTCCTAAAATTCCAGAAATATTGCTGTGAGACATGTGGCAATTGATTTTGGATCTGTAGCAGAATCGGTGGTGACAAATGCGATATGTCAGTCAGATTGGGATGTCAAATTTCTGGAATACCGAAGAAAAAGCGGAAAGAAGACTTCAGTGGAGCAGTTTGTTGGTCAAATCCAATGTCAAAAGTTTTTTCAAACTGGAAATTAGTTAGGTGGAAGTATTCTTTTTCAAGAGAATCTTGGACCTCAAATCGAGGCAAAATCTTTGGCATGTGTGAAGCTGCTAATGGATGGTACATGCTTAGAAACGATTGCATGGGGTGTGCTTTTCATAGGCAAGTGTCATGATAAAAAAGAGAGGGGCAGATATGATCGCTCAGTTCAGTTCCAAGCGTGTGACCTTTTTGCATGTTTGAGTTTTTTGCAAGCACTCACAGGGATGTTTTCAGACAGCTTAAGGAAGAAGCTTCTCATGCCAGCACAGGAGGTCCCGAGTGAGTCCATGACGAAGACGCGCTCGATGAAGACGGCCTTGGAAGAATTAAGGGCACTGAGAGTCATCATGCAGACCATTGATGATAATGATGAGGTTGAGTCTACAGATGAAGGCCAGCCGGAGGAGATGGAGATAGATGAGGGATTTGATGCACAAGAGGAAGAAACCAAGGTCTAGTTGAAGCGGATAGGTCTGTACGATTTTACAAACTTGCCTTGGGCGGCATGGGCGCAGAATTCTTTTGCTGAGCAGCAGCTATACCACTTGAGAGAGAACCGTGGGTACATTACAGAAGAGAAAGAGGTTACGCCAAAACTGGTGGCTGAAGAGTTTAAGGTACCAAATGTGCAAGGGCCAAAATTGAAGATTTCGGATTCTATCATGAAAGGCGAGTTTGGGCCGCCAGAAGGAACCAGGTCCTACTACATGGTGAGGAATGTACATAAGGTAAGAAGCATGCATCTTTTCTCGTATTTGGATAAGGTCTGTCTATTGTTGGCTAAGAATGCATACATGTCCAAGGAAGCTTTTGCGCCTCTGTGGAATGCCGAAAGAGGTGTTCGCGTAGATTGGGCATCATTTTTACATGAGAGGTTGCAGTTTACTGAGACCAAAGACAAGAGAAGATCACCATTTATTGGGAAGTTAGTCCCATATTTGGCAGGGATGTTCAGTCATGTGTTGCAAGTGCCTGTGGGGCCTCTGTTGATGCTGATGAAAGATGAGAAGAAGCGGAAATTGGAGTATGACTCACCAATAGCTTTGAAGCAAAAGTCATCTACTCGGATAAGTTGGGTAACTCCGGAGGGGGTTGCTCCAGTGACACAGGTTGGAAGTAGTAAGCTCTCCTTACTCCCTAGATTGGCAAATGTGTAACAGGCAGAGGCCAGGGCCAAGACTATTACTTTTATTCCAAACAAGCTTGGGGAGATGGCAGCGGATAAGAAATTTCTTCCAGCAATATAGCAGCAAACTACATAGACTTGGGCAGGAAAAAGTCTGGCTGGAGTGTTTTCTGTGCAAGATGCTATTGAAAGTTTGGCGGATCTGAGCAGATTTATCAACAACCAAGAAGCAATGATTGTAACTTTGGAGGCTAGGAAGATCAATCCGGAGCAGCTTGCCATTTTGGAAAGGGAAGTGCAGGGTATGCAGGACCAGTTAGATACAGCATGCAAAGAAAAGACAGAATTGGAGGATAATTTGTTAAAGATTGGTGCTGAGATGCAGATGCAGATGGAGGAATTACTCCAAATAGCCTTGGAATTCGGAACTTGGGCTGACGGCTTGAAGTTGGCTATGGATGATCAGTTCAAAGTGTTTGAGGGCCGTATCACACACAATTGATTTCAAACAATAATTTTTTGATGAACAGGTTAACACCTTTGGTGAGCCTGGAGAAGGCGGCTCTCGATGGACAAGCAGTCCTCACAGGAGTACTAGTAGCCAAAGCGGATTTGAAAATTTTGAAGCAAGAGGTGTATCAGTACACACAGAAGCTATGGAGTGGAGCTACTAGGTTGTTTGAAGAGCATCTGGAGGAACCTATTAACAAGTTCAGGATGTGGTTCGAAGCAGTAGGAGCAGAGAATGTTCGGAAAGAAAATGAGGAGTTGAAGCGGACTGTCACGGATTTGAAGAAGCAGTTGGAAATAGAGCGGAATGTTGCCTTAACACAGTTGGAAATTGACGTGGAGAAATCAAGGGCAATGATGGAAGAAGCAGTAAAGGGAAAGCAGGATGAGCCTTAGGAAAATCCTATTGTCAATTTAGAGTCAATGCCAGAAGCAGTTAAGACAAAGGAGGCGGAAGCTGAAGTGACAGTACAAGATGATTGTGCAGGGATGGATAAGGCAAAAATTAATCCGGATCAAGGGATTGTGGATCCGATGTCAGCCTGCGGCTCAAGCCACCCGAGCTGTGCCAAGTGTTTAGGCTAGACCTTAGGAGGAATCACTTTTATTATATGTATGGTCTTTAGTTTATTTTTGACGTTTGTCTATTTTGATGACTTTTGGGATATTGGAAGTTACAAGTCATGGGAGTCTTTATATATGGGGTAGTTCTTGGCGGTTAGACACGAAGATGGTAGTTCTTGGCAGAATTTCTGTGTAGCCATGACGAATTCTGAATTGATAGTGCAGTTTTGTCAGTCTTTCTGTCTTATCTTCAGTTCCTCTTGTTGTGTGTTTTCTGTCTTGAGAGTATTAGGAATGCAGCAGTGGTTTTATAGGAAATGTGTGCGCTGTCGCAGTGAAGCCCTGATGTGTAGGTGAAGCTTTCTTGTATTTGTCAGAGTAGCTGTCATCAGGAATTGTCAGAGTTAGTTTAGGAAAAAAAACTACTTGCTTTTGCACCAATAAACAAGTGACTCCCTTAAACTCAATTTTAGCTTGAAAATTTTGATTAGGAGGCTGATTTTAGAGTTCTTTGATTGTGCTCCAAAAAGATAATCTAGGGTATTCCAAGCCTCATTGGATGAGTCCATTCCATCTATGTGATGGATGTAGGTATCACTTAGTCCCAAGGCTATGATGGCCACAACCTTCTCATCCTTGCCAATCCACAGAGTTTTCTCGTCCCTCGTGTTTGGCCTTTTTTCTTTCCCATTTGTTATACCCCATAGCCCTTTTCTCAAGAGAGTAAATTTAATCTTTGTTTGCCATGTGTGAAAGTTATACCCTTCAAACTTATCTACTTTATATGTACTAGCCATTATGATTGGGTAGGTCTTACCTCTTGGCACTAGAGACCAAAAGACAGTGTCTAAACCCTTACATAAAGTTGAGATGCAAGAGGCTAGAAACTAAAGACCCCCATCACCATAGAGATGCATATTGGAGGACAAAAACCTTGAAAACTCGTGATCTCTTGCAAGATGATAGTACCATGTCCTTTTTGCTGAGGGTTTGTATGAAAGATATACCCTTCAAAATTATCTACTTTATATGTACTAGCCATTATGATTGGGTAGGTCTTACCTCTTAGCACTAGAGACCAAGTGGGAAAAGATTTGGAACTATAAAAGCCAATTTCTCTTGTTTGTAAAAATGGATTCTCCCTTTTGTGCAATAGAAGTGCAGTGATCTCTCTCTCCCTCTCTCTTGCAACTCTAATCTAGCATGTGTGGTGGGCTTAGGGTTAGTGTTTGGGAGTGATTAATTATAATCACTTGCTACCAACACGATTGTCTCTCGTGCAGAGATCCTACATGATCTTCGTGAGAGAGGTTGTACCACCCGTTGGATTAGAGAAACCGCCCCCCTCGGTGTGACAATGAGTGTGAGAGGATGGCCACGAGTGACGAGTGGGTACGGTGGAGCTCTTAAGCCTAGCTTGAGCTTGGCATATAGGTAACTTTTCACAACCCATTAGGTTAAGGTTTCCTTAACATCTTTGTCACACCGAGGTGGTTGCTCTAATCCAATAGGTGGTGTAACCCCTCTCGCGAAGATCATGTGGGATCCCCATGGGAGACGAACGCATTGGTAGCCTAATCACTCAAGCAAGAGGGAGAGAAGAAGAAAGAGGGAAGTATGAGAGAACAAGTGATTAACACTAACTCCCAAATCCTAACCCTAAGCACACCACACATACTAGATTAGAGTTGCAAGAGAGAGGGAGAGAGGGAGAGAGAGAGAGAGAGAGAGAGAGAGAAAACTCCACTTCTATTGCACGAATGGGACAATCTGTTGCAAAAAAGAGAAATTGGCTTTCATAGTTCCAAGCCTTTTCCAACTAGGCCGCACAGGGAGTAAGTGACCCAGGGTGCCCAAAACATAGTTACAAGGCTTTTCTCTATGGTTTGGCCAATTGACCAAGATCCTCTTGTCTGTCCTTCAAAGCTCAATACTTGGGAGCGTCTTTAGGGCATTTCCCTCATTGAATGATAGGATTTACAATATACTACCAGTGCCCATTACATAAGTGTGTAGACATAGCTATCTAAGAATGTGTTAAACAATATATGGTTTAACAACATGGATAACTACATATCAAATAGGCTTGGTGCAAGCCTTGAGTCGACGTTATTGCAAATGAAATTACTAGCTCTTAGCAAACTAGATTTTCCCAAGAAAGGCAATGGAATGAAGAAGAGAAGAGCAACAATAGTTTGAAAAGACATAAAGGTCCCACATATTACTTAAAGATGTTGGTCCTGTTACAATCAAAGAAGAAAGAAAATACAATGAACATGATATGATCTACATGGGAGCCAAAACAATTATATTTGAGGAAGATGCAAGGAGTAACTTCTCTAACAAAATACTCATATGTGTAAAATACCAATGAATCAAAAAACCCAATTGTTGTAGATGGTGAAAATTTTTTACCCTTGACCTCCACCCACAAAGGAAAAGAGGTGATTTTCATGTAAAAATTACTCTCTTGTGCCTTACTACATGCAGGATCCATCAACTTCCGTTGCATAACACCATTGTTGATCCTCTAGATTTGGGAAGTGCACCCCGTTGCTCACTCCTACCTTCCTACCTTAAGCACTCACACAAAGTTGGTCGATAAACTTACTCAAAGTTGGTTGATACACTTACTCACCCTAGATGCTTACTACAAACACAAACTTCCACACACAACCATAGGCTATGGAGATCATCCAAAACACTTGCATGCCATTGTATAACCAAAGGCACCACTATAGGTGACCTAGATTTGAGTAGGTAACCTAGATTTGAGTAATGTTAATTAATGTCAAGTAACTCCCGTTTATCTTCAGAGTCACCTTAAGAAGAGAGAGATGGAGAATGATTACATTGAGTGGGGAAGATAGGGAAGGGATTCTCATAGAGGGGATTACAATCCTAATAGAATCTACCAAGAACGGCAACCATATAATGAGGAGAAGTCCCATACATGAATGCAGCCTAAGGTTGGCCTCCTAGCCATGAGAGATTTATTGGAAGAAGAAGACAGCCTACTAGACAAGAAGATGGCCATGGCGCACTGACATGTTGGTGGTCAAGAGACTTGGGGGAGTCAATGATCGGAGAAGTTGACAACTAGATAAGTCAACAAGGGAAAACAGGGCTGAGGGAATTAGTAGGGTTGAGGAAGTTGGCTGAAGAAGCTAGCAAATGAAGAGGTTAAAGATCGAGAAAGATGCCTAGAGAAGTCAATGACTAGGGACTTGGTGGTCAAGGACGTTGATGTTGGCTAGTGTTGAGATATCAACCTCATCTAGTGAGACGGTGGACACTGATGACCCGCGGGGATAGGCCCCACACTTACGCCACTGGCATGGTTGGTGAGATCATGGGTGATATGCGGCCAGTGGGATGACAGGCTGTGTGATAGCCATTCTAGAGACTGGCATAGTTATAGCACCAGCTCATTTAGTTGGGTTCACATTATAGAGAACCCTAGTATGTATTTGGTTGAGTACCTTTTCATATAGTGTATACTCTTATCCTTGTATATGGTGTGTTGAGTGTTGTGTGAAGAAGAAGAAGATTTTCAGCCTCTCACCTTGTGTGCTCTCTTTTAGGGTTTTGTGAGTGTGTGTGTACTTGCAAGAGCTCAAGCTCTCTTCTCCCCTGCACCTTTTCATGGTATCAGAGCCTGGTTCATGCTAAGGGCTGAGTTACAAGCAAGAGAAGCATAGGAAGCGGTACGAGGATAAGAGCTTCATTTACTCTTCCCTATTTGTGTTGGGGACTACACCCTTGTCGGGAGCTCTACGGGAGGCACCGGCTAGTTGCCATTGGGTGTATGTATGCACATTGAGGTCACTGGTTGTGACATTTGAGTGTAGTACAGTACCGCTACAAAAAATACAGTAGTTTGCCATTGGGTGTATGTATGCACATTGAGGTCACTGGTTGTGACATTTGAGTGTAGTACAGTACCGCTACAAAAAATACAGTAGTTTGTGCAGGACAAACCAGAGTGCTATTTTTGGTAAATTTGTGTGTCTGGCAAGATGTCAAATGATGGCATAAACCACATTATTGTTGAGAAGATTGAAAAGAACAACTTCCATGCTTGGAGGTTTAGGTTGACAAATTTCCTAATGGGAAAGGGTTACTAGGACTACATAGAAGGTGAGCAGCACGAAGAGGCACCGGAGATACCGAAGATTAATCCGATTGCTGCAGATATGAAAGAGTTCAAGGATTGGAACCAAGGAGCCAGAAAAGTTATGTATTGGCTCTCTATCAGTATACAGGACACCATGATTGGGCACATACAGGATGCCAAGTCCCCCAAGGAGGCATGGGACACCTTGGTAAAACTCTATGAAACGAATACCAAGGCACGAAAGATACAGTTGAAGAATGAACTTCATACTGTGGAGAAAAAGAGTATGTCTCTGAATGACTATGCATTGAAGATCAAGGGTATTGTGGAATCCCTTGCATCTATTGGTGTTTCAGTAGATGATGACGATAAGGTGGAAGTCTGTCTACGTGGTCTCGGACCACAATACAAAGCATTCAAGACGTCTATTCAGACTCGGAAAAACATTCCCAATTTCACAGATTTGGTATCTATGTTGACTATAGAAGAGAAGAGCTTGGGAGACGACCCACAAAACAAAAACAGTTCAGAGCAACACGCCTTCTACACAAGTTCAAAAATAGGACAAGGTAGAGGAGGCCGTGGATGCGGCCAAGGAGGTGGCCAAACACGTAATCAAAATTATGGCCAGCAGTAGCAACAACAACAGTCCCAGAATTCACAACAACAACAACACACAGGTGGAAGAGGCCAATTCAAAGGCAAGGGGAGTCAAAGAGGTCGTGGAAATTGGCAAAGGCAGTATAATGATACACATGGATACTTTTATTATGGTAAGCGTGGACATTTGCAGGGGCAGATTGTTATAAGAAGCAGGCTGATATGCAAAATGGAAAATTGCAGCAAAACAACTATGCATCCTCGAGCAAAAACAATGAGGATAATGAAAGGTTGTTTGTTATGCAGCATGTTGTTAATGCCATGTGTGAAAATGTTGAAGTAGCACATAAAGATGATGTATGGTACGTTGATTCAAGTGCTTTGAACCACATGACAAGTCATGGGGAGTGGTTCAAGGAGATGACAAACCTTGAAAGACCAGGTTTTGTGGAAACAAGGGATGACACTGCTCATCCAATTGCCCATGTTGGAGATGTGCCATTGTCTATGTAGGATGGCAAAATGAAGTACCTTGCAGATGTACTTCATGTTCCGAACATAACAAAGAATCTGGTTTCAATTAGCCAGATGATTGAGCAAGGTTTGCAGGTTCGGTTTAACCCTGATGGATTGTTATGTTGAAGACTTTAAAGACAAGTGTAGGTTGGTTGCAAAAGGCAACAGAGTGGGCAGAATGTTTACATTGAATGTAAACATGCCTGGAAGTGAGTGTGCTGTGATGTTTGCAAATGGTTCAGGAATTGTTGCAGACACAAACATTTGGCATAAAAGAATTGGACATGTGAATGTGCAGAGAATGAAGTCTATGCAGACTAAAGGAATTGTGAATGTGCAGAGAATGAAGTCTATGCAGACTAAAGGAATTGTGACAAGGCTGCCAAAGTTTAAAGTTGAAGGTATGCAAAAAATATGTGAAGCATGCCAATTTGGAAAGCAAACAAAGCATGTATTTTCACATGACAGAAATGTGAGCAGAAATGCACTAGATGTTGTGCATTCAGATGTATGGGTCCTACAAAGACCATGTCTATGGGAGGCTACAGGTATTATGTGACATTTATTGATGACCACACAAGGAAAGTGTGGGTATACTTCACGAAGAAGGAGAAGGGTGAGGTGTTCACTCATTTTCAGAATTTCAGAGTTATGGTTGAAAAGCAAACAGGGAATATGTAAAGTGCCTAAGGTCAGATGGAGGGGGAGAGTACTTCTCCAATGAGTTCTCTGAATTTTTGAAGAAGAATGGTATTCGGAGATAGTTTACATGCAGATACACTCTGCAGCAAAATGGAGTTGCTGAGCAGAAAAACAGGCACAATGCTAAGATTGCGCGAGCATTGATGGGAGAGAAGAATATGCCGCATAGCTATTGGGCTAAGGCTGTTTCTACAGCAGTTTACATCATGAATAGGACTCCAACTACAGCCATACATGATGTAACTCCAAAGGAGAGGTTTACTAGCAAAAAACCTGATTTGTCTCATCTGAAAGTCTTTGGATGCATTGCATATGTGCATGTGCCAAATGAGCTGAGAACTAAGCTGGATCCAAAAGCTGAAAAATGTGTGTTTATTGGACATTCCCTTGAGCAAAAGGGATACCGGTGTTATAACCCTGCTACACGTGAGTTGAGGGTAAGCAGGGATGTTGTTTTTGATGAGATAAGCAGCTAGTATGCTGCTGAAAAAGAAACTATTGGAGCTGATGTGAGTGGAAATGTGGTTGCACATAATGCAAGTCAGTAATAATAAACACAGTCTTTGAGTGGACCAAGAGAGTCCTCATCTAGTGGTTCAGTTGATAGACCATGGAGTGGTAGGCTGCGTCATAATACCAGTCCTGCAAATGTGATTAGGACATCACATAAAGGCAAAGAGAAAGTAGTTGAGCCCCTTAGTATGCCTGACATTTATGCAGGGCATTCTCATGTTGATGGAGAGTCTAGTGGCTCAGAGATGATCCTTGATGAGGATCTTGGGATGCCAGCTACTATGAGAACACCTGGTGTAAAGAAGGCTATGGAAGCCACCATGAATGCAAAGCTGCGAAGATCTAGGAGAGTGACGAATCCTTGTGCAGAGGTTTACCTATGATGGTTATGTGGCACATCACTATGCATACATGGAAAAAGTTATACATGTTGTAGAGCCCACATGCATTGATGATGCTATTGGAAATGTGTGTTGGGAGAAAGCTATGGATGAGGAGATGGATGCACTATATGGAAATGAGACTTGGGATTTAGTGCAATTGCCTGAAGGCAAGAAAGCCATTGGATGCAAGTGGGTGTACAAAGCCTGGATGAGGAGATGGATGCACTATATGGAAATGAGACTTGGGATTTAGTGCAATTGCCTGAAGGCAAGAAAGCCACTGGATGCAAGTGGGTGTACAAAGTAAAACATAACAGAGTGATGGAAGCATAAGCAGGTACAAGGCTAGATTGGTAGCCAATATGCGTAGACATATGGCATTGATTATGAGGAAACTTTCAGCCCAGTTGCCAAGATGGCAACACTGAGAGTTGTGATGGCAGTGGGTGTGTCAAAGCAATGGTCTTTACATCAGATGGATTTAAAGAATGCATTCTTGCATGGGGATTTGTAGGAAGAGGTGTATATGTTGTAGCCACTTGGTTATAAGGATGTGAGTCACCCCGAGCATGTTTGCAGGTTGAAGAAAGCCTTGTATGGCTTAAAACAAGCACCAAGAGCATGGTTTGACAAGATTTTTGAATATCTTGTCACTATTGGCTTTCATGTAGCCAATGCAAATTTCTCGCTGTATGTGATGATAGAGGAGTTGTGCTTGTTGTCATCTATGTAGATGACCTGATCATTATGGGGGACCATGATGCAGAGATCTTTGATGTAAAGATCTTGCTTAGATAGAAGTTTGAGATGAAGGATCTGGGAGAGCTCAGATATTTCTTGGGAATTGAGGTGATTAGGTCACCACATGGTATTGGATTACTGCAGAGACAGTATGGCTTGAACTTGTTTATCCAAGTATGGTATGACAGGCTGTAAGCCTATCTCAGTGCCATTGGATTAGAATGGCAAGTTGAGTGTGAGAGATTTTGGAGTATCCTACTATGTATAGGCGCATAGTAGGAAGCTTGATCTACATGATGATCACCAAGCCAGATTTGAGCTATGCTGTTGGGTTGGTGAGTCAGTTTATGCAGGTTCCTCGGAAGCCGCATTTGGATGCATTGAGACGCATACTGAGGTATGTGAGGTCTACTTTGCATTGTGGACTATTTTATGAAACTGGGACAAAGATATGTGTACATGGGTACACAGATGCTGATTGGGCTGGTAGTATCTCAGATAGAAGATCTACTAGTGGCTTCATGTTTTCTTTGGGGAGTGCTGTTGTGACTTGGAGCAGCCAGAAGTAGCCTACGGTTCCTCTATCCAGTACAGAGGCCGAGTACAGAGATACTGCTATGGTAGCTTGGTTGAGAAAGCTACTTGCAAATTTGGGTCTATCAGTGGATAGACAAGTTGTCATTTCCTGTGACAACATTAGCAGTATACAGTTGGCCATATACAGTTGGCCAGGAACCCAGTTTTTCATGCTCACACGAAGCATATAGAGGTCCACTACCATTTTGTCTGAGAGAAGGTTTTGGCAGGAGATGTTGACCTTGTTTATGTCAGCACACAGTGTAAGATCCCACTGCCCCCTCCGCGCACCGGATTCCCAATTGCTGGCAGGCGGAAGCAACTTCCTCTTGCACGAGGCAGGGTTTTCCACTCGGGGCCTCGCCCTCGAATGTTCGGGCACGAGACTAAGCTAGTGGTCATTCCGAAAACCGAAACTGGGAAAATTTTCCATGCCTAGAAAATGGGGACGATTCCACCATTTATATTTTCTTAACGAATTTTCTAACGAGGTCAAGATACTGAACTAGCCTTCATCTGAATAAACCAGATAGAAGGGAAACTATTACAGACTTAACTTGAAGGGATTAACGCTTTTTTCCTAATTGAATCAGGCACAACCATTGATCTATTCATTTGAGAAGTCTTCAGGCTTTTAATTAACTACTCGAGTTCTAACCGTAATCCTATTAATCAATTTTATTATTAAAACTCTACTGATTCCAGCCTACTAACCCCATCCAGCCACCGCCCAACCACTGGAATAGTAGAACCAAACAAGTACTCACCCACCCATAATTGAAAGCCTTTCTTAACTTTTGCTTTAGAATACAGATACTCACATACTTCTCTTTAAACTTTAATTTATAAAACAATCCATTGACAAACAATTACTGGGTACAGATGTCACAACTCAAAATTTCTATTCAATCCTTGTTGTTTCTCACAAAACAGTATCACTCTGGACTCTCCATTGAGACCAGCAGGTCAAGATCCAGTGTAACAGATTACAATAAGTTTCTCGTCATCATACATATATATCTTCCATGACATACACATGGGTGTCCTCGGCATCGCGAGCACGTGCATCGCCTGGTCAAAAAAGCGCACCATTTTAACCATACCGAGGCTGGTCAAGACCTGGGCAGGCTTTGCCACGCGTGAGCCATCCTTTGAACACTCCTCGCCAACTGTTGCAACCGAACTTCCCTTAGAACACACATATACCAAATGCTCCCTCCAGCATTCTAGCGTAAGACAGTCCTTTAAGAAAACAGGGTTTCTATGCAAGTTTTTAGTTTTGATTTTCTTTTGAATACAATGAGTATATCTTAATTCCATATCCCCAAGACTTCTAGATCACAGGTCTGGATTCCCAAACAGAATTCCATGAATTCTAAATTCTTGATCCTCAGATCAAAATCAAAGGTCTCAACTTAGTTTCAAATTCGGTGGGTGATTTGAGTGTAGATTACTGAACTGGTCACATCGTCATTTCTTAAAACTGACGAAGGAGTTACGTCTTGGTCATAGTCTGATTTAGGGTTTGAGTCTGGAAAGGTTCTCCCTGAACTATCTTTCTCGAAGGTAATATTTCAATTACTACTTTATTGAATTCAAAACTAAACACGAATTCCTATGAGGAATAAATTATTCATTTATCTAAATTCCGACTTCGATAGTTTTTCTGAATTTTCTCATTACCATCCTAGAGAATATAAAACGGTATAATTTTTGTTCACTAAGTATTTAATTATTCATTTTTCCAATATTCATGAGATTTAAACATAGGATTAAAGTAAACTCTTATTTTGATAAAAAAATTCTTTTATGTATCATTTTATGCATAAAAATCAATATTAGTGAAAGTAACACTTTTACAATAAAAAATTTTCTTTTATGCATAAAAATCCATTTTAATGGAAGTAACACTTTTGTAATAAAAATATTCTTTTATGCATCTATTTATGCATAAAATCCATTTTGATGAAAGTAATACTTTTATAATTAAAAAAATATTCTTTTATGCATCTATTTATGCATAAAATCCATTTTGATAAAATTATCACTTTTGTAATTAAAAAATAATAATCAATATACATCTTTCTATGCATTATCACTTTTGTAATTAAAAAATAATAATCAATATACATCTTTCTATGCATAGAATTTAATTCTATTGAAAATCACTCTTTTATAATAATAAAATAATCAATATGCATCTTTCTATGCATAGATTTTAATTCTATTAAAAACCACTCTTTTATAATAATAAAAAATAATCAATATGCATCTTTCGATGCATAGAATTTAATTCTTAGAAAATCACTCTTCTATAATTCAAAAAAATCAATATGCATCTTTCTATGCATAGAATTTAATTCTATTAAAAATCACTCTTTTTTTATAAAAAATAATAATCAATATGCATCTTTCTATGCATAGAACTTAATTCTATTGAAAATCACTCTTTTATAATAAAAAAATAATCAATATGCATCTTTCTATGCATAAAATTTAATTTTATTAAAAATCACTCTTTTATAATAAAAAAATAATCAATATGCATCTTTCTATGCATAGAATTTAATTCTATTAAAAATCACTCTTTTTTTATTTAAAAAAAACTAATATGCATCTTTCTATGCATAGAACTTAATTCTATTGAAAATCACTCTTTTATAATAAAAAACTTTCTATGCATCTTTCTATGCATAGAACTTAATTCTATTGAAAATCACTCTTTTATAATAAAAAAATAATAAATATGCTTCTTTCTATGCATAGAATTTAATTCTATTAAAAATCACTCTTTTATAATAAAAAAATAACCAATATGCATCTTTCTATGCATAGAATTTAATTCTATTAAAAATCACTCTTTTTTAATAAGAAACAATAATCAATATGCATCTTTCTATGCATAGAATTTAATTCTATTGAAAACCACTCTTTTATAATAAAAAATAATAATTAATATGCATCTTTCTATGCATAGAATTTAATTCTATTAAAAATCACTCTTTTATATTAAAAAAATAATCAATATGCATCTTTCTATGCATAGAACTTAATTCTATTGAAAATCACTCTTTTATTATTAAAAAAATAATCAATATGCATCTTTCTATGCATAGAATTTAATTCTATTAAAAATCACTCTTTTATAATAAAAAAATAATCAATATGCATCTTTCTATATATGAATGAAAATGACACTTTTAGAATACACAAACGATGGGGATTACTCTTTTTGATTAATAAAAGATAAAATTTATTTCACAAATTTTTAGAAAATTTTGCCATAACCTCCTTTGTATGGCTGACCATTTTTTATTTTTTCTAACCTTAATCTACTTAGGAATTATCCCCAATTGGTTTAAAGCATTCTAAACTAATCAAATTTTACTTTTAAGAGAGAAACAATATGAAAAGTTTAATTTCAACAATTAGATCACTTAACTAGGATAAAGAAGGGCTGCCTGTGTTGGCACATAGGCCAAGTTGATCTCTCCTGCTGAGAGTCTCTCCCTGACATAGTGATAATGCACCTCAATGTGCTTTGTGCGAGCATGAAAAATTGGGTTTCTCACAACTGCCAATGCGCTCTGACTGTTAGTGTAGATAGAGGTGGCAGACTCCTGTCCAACACCCAAGTCAGCCATAAGTCGTCTGAGCCACACACACTCAACCGTAGTTGTGAAAGCTGCCCTGTACTCAGCTTCACAACTAGAAGTGGCTACAGTAGGTTGCTTCTTGCTCAACCAAGATATGCATGAGCTACCGAGCATGAAACAAAAACTACTTGTGGACACTCTTGTGTCATAGCAACCAGCCCAATCTGAGTCCAAAAAAGCATGTAAATCTGGCGACAATGATCCCCCTTGGGATAAAACAACCCAAGATGTATGGTGCCACTCAAGTAGTGAAAGATGCGTTTAACTGCCTTTTAACTGCCTTCCAATGCTGAGACCCTGGGCTATGCATAAACCTGCTCACCTGGGAGACTGCAAACTGAATGTCCGGCCTCGTAATGCATACATAAATGAGGCAACCAACAGCTGTGATAGAGTGTGACATCAAAGTGATCTCCAGCATCATGAAGACTCAACTTCAAACCTGTCTCCATTGGAGTAGCAATAGGCTTATAGTCTTCAAGGCCAAATCTCCGCAACAATGTCTCAATATACTTTGTTTGACACAAAGCAATACCTCCATCACACTACTTAAATTGTATCCCCAAATAATGATGCAAATGCCCCAAATATGACATATCAAAAGAGGCATTCAAATCAGCCTTAAAATTAGCAATATGACTCTCATTTGGTCCTGTGAGCAGCATGTCATCAACATAGAGAGCAATGATTAGATGTACATCATCCACACATTTAACATACAAAGTGCTTTCTGTTGGACTATTCTGATGCAGTCAAATATGCATGTATCTTTTCATACCAAGCTCGCGGAGCTTGCTTTAAACCATATAAAGCCTTTTTCAACCTACACACTTTGTTTTCCTGCCCTCTTTGAATAAAACCACGAGGCTGCGATACATACAGCTCCTCATGCAAATCTCCATTCAAGAACGCAGTCTTTATGTCCAACTGATGTACATTCTAACCATTATGAGCTGCCAATGCACAAATGCTACGAATGGTAGTCATACGACAAGTGGGAGCAAAGGTCTCATTAAAATCAATGCCCTTTTCTTGAGCATAACCCTTTGCAACAAGTCTAGCTTTATAGCAATCAACACTGCCATCTGGCTTTCGTTTCAACTTAAAAACCCACTTACATCCAATGACTTTTTTGCCAATAGGCAAATCACACAAAGACCATGTACCATTCTTCATTATAGCATCATATTCATTTTGCATTGCAGCCAACCAATTTTCTGATTTTTGTGCCTTATCAAATGAAAGAGGTTCTTCCTCTTCACACATACTAGATACAGCCAAAGCATAACAATCTGATGCATAAGAGGCATGCTGAAAACCTGAACGAGTACGACTAGACATAGGTGCATCAATTTTACTATCACGCAAGGTTTGCACCAACCATTTAGGCATACCTCTAGCCTGCTCATTTTCAGCCCTATCCTCATGAATTACATCCTGTAAATCTGCATCAAAAATAGGTTGATCTATGATGTCGTTTGAAATCTGCATAGGCTGAGTATTTTCCTCATTAGGACTTACATTTGAATTCCTACCTATAAATAGAGGCAACAACGTATCAAATACATCCCGTGAGCTCACACCTGTCTCTTTGGTACATGATAACAAAGGTTGCACAGCATCTTCCACAAAAACAACATCTCGACTAATCAAGATACGCTTTGACTGTGGATGATACAATCTGTAACCCTTGCTCTCAGCACTGTAACCAACAAAAATGCATTTGACAGCCTTATCATACAATTTTCTACGTTGTTGCATAGGCACTAAAGCATAGTCCAAGCAACCAAAGACACGCAAGTGACCAATAGAAGGCTTCCTGCCATGCCAAGCTTTCGTATGGAGTAATAGACTGCAAAGCCTTAGTGGGACACCTGTTGAGTACATATGCAGCACACATGACAGCCTCAAGCTAAAACGCATGTGGCAAAGCTTGGCTCTTGACCATACATCGTGCCATCTCCATAAGTGACCTATTTTTCCTTTCAACAACACCATTTTGCTGAGGGGTATACGGCACTGTACATTGGTGTTTTATCCCACGACTAGCCAGAAATGCATCAAACTCTTTAGACATGTACTCCCCCCCTCGATCAGAACGGAGGTTGCCCACAGTACAATTGTATACATTTTCAACCATAAGCATAAACTGTTTGAAGCACAAAAACACTTCGGACTTTGCCTTCAGTGGATATACCCATGCATGCCTTGAGTAATTATCAATGAAAGTCACGAAGTACAAGTGTTTACCAAATGAAGGAGTTTGCATAGGCCCACATACATCACCATGTACAAGTTGCAATTTGCGAGTGGCCCTCACAGGACCATCCTTTGGAAACGCAGAACGCTTTGCCCAAAATACAGCCTTCACAAACATGTTTTAATGGTGCCTCAAGAGGGGGCAATGAAGCAACCATATCAAATTTTTGCAAACGCAGTAAACTAGCAAAGTTCAGATGACCAAAACGAGCATGCCATAGTTTTGCATCTAAAACTGCCTTTTCATCTCAGAAATTGGATTTGCTGAATCTTCCACACACTTGTCATAAGAATTGAGCCTATATAGCCCACGAAACAAGGTGCCAGATACAATAATCGTATCACCAGAAGTCAAATCATGAATAGTACATCTATCATCCACAAATTTGACTACAAGTCCAAGTCTAGCAAGCGCAGAGACAGACAATAGATTCTTCTTTATCCCTGGCACTGTTGAGATATCGAGCTCGTCTAGTGAGGCGGTGGACATTGATGACCCGCCGCCTGGGGGATAGGCCCCACACTTACACCACTGGCATGGTTGGTGAGATCTTGGGTGAGATGCGGCCAGTGGGATGACAGGCTGTGTGACAGCCATTCTAGAGACTGGTATAGTTATAGCGCCAGCTCATTTAGTTGGGTTCACACTATAGAGAACCCTTGTATGTATTGGTTGAGTACCTTTCATATTATGTGTACTCTTATCTTTGTATATGGTGTGTTGAGTGTTGAGTGAAGTAGAAGAAGAAGATTGGTTTACCTTTCATATTATGTGTACTCTTATCTTTGTATATGGTGTGTTGAGTGTTGAGTGTTGAGTGAAGTAGAAGAAGATTTTCAGCCTCTCACCTTGTGTGTTCTCTATTAGGGTTTTGTGAGTGTGTGTGTGCTTGCAAGAGCTCAAGCTCTCTTCCCCCTGCATCTTAGTTGGGTTCACACTATAGAGAAGCCTTGTATGTATCGGTTGAGTACCTTTCATATTATGTGTACTCTTATCTTTGTATATGGTGTGTTGAGTGTTGAGTGAAGTAGAAGAAGATTTTCAGCCTCTCACCTTGTGTGTTCTCTATTAGGGTTTTGTGAGTGTGTGTGTGCTTGCAAGAGCTCAAGCTCTCTTCCCCCTGCATCTTTTCATGGTATCAGAGCCTGGTTCGTGCTAAGGGTTGAGCTGCAAGCAAGAGAACCACAAGAAGCGGTACGAGGGTAAGAGCTTCAACTACTCTTCCCTATTTGTGTTGGTGACTACACCCTTGTCGGGAGCTCTACGGGAGGCACCGGCAAACGATCTCTGATTGAGGAGCTCTCTTCGTGGGAGTAAAGCTATAGGGCAACTATACTGTCCTATCGGACAAAAAATTTTCTGGGCTGAAAACGCGTTTCGGACACGTCTGGATCTCCATTTTTCAGAAAGCAGGCGATTTAGAGCACTACGGGTAAGTCATCGATTCTCTACAGAACTCTGTTTTAAGAACTGTAGGAAGACAGATTGGCTGTGCAGACACTGTGGTGGGTGCTACAAAGAGGTCAACAGTTGCCATTGGGTGTATGTATGCATATTCAAGTCACTGGTTGTGACATTTGAGAGTACTACAGTACCGCTGCAGAAATATAGCAGTTTGTGCATGTGAGATCCCTGTCCCCACCGCATAACAGATTCGGGGTGCTAGCAGCGCAAGTAGCACATCATGCGTGGGGCAGGGTCCCACACTCGGGGCCTCGTCCACGGATATCCAGACAAGAGACTAATCCGTCGGTTTTTCCAAAACCGAACCCGAAAAAACTTCCTTTACTCGGAAAGCACGGACGATTCCACCAGGATAACTTTTTACTCTAACGTAGTTAAGACCATTACTGATCAAATTGATCCGACTGCACCTATAAAGGTACTCGATCAGATCAAGGAAGAAACTTGCACTTGGATCATTGGGATCAATGCTTTTTTCCCCATCAAGAGACACAGCATCCATAGAACAATTACTATCCGGGATTTACTTCATCTATCGTAATAATAGAAATTGACTCTCAATTTACAGATCCATCAGTCCAGCCTAACCCCATCCAGTCCCATGGGTTAGCCAACCTCCCAACCACTGTAGTGATGCGATCCAATTTGGAATTTGGTTAGGTTTTGTCTCGGGTACCAAGGAAAAGAGTTCCAAGGCCCGCTAGCCGGAAGTTCATGCAAACATAAAACTAGTCACACCACTTACACACCCAATATGAAATTGCCTTTTTCTCAGCATCAGCTAACTTTAAAACAATCCTTTAATGAAACCATTATGTCACTGATGACAATCCTCAAAGTCTCTGGTTGAATCCTTATTTCCAGTCATTCATTCATCGGTATACTTATGGCATCATTGGCAACCAGAACGCTCACCACCTGTTCACTCACAGGGGCCTTTTCCATAGTTCCTAGCTCATAGTAACCGGCAATATATTCATATAACACAATGGAATCTCCTTGGAAGATCAGCAAGATCAACCCACAGATCCATATAAAAGAGCCATGGACTCATCCGTTGAGGACCAGCAAGGTCAATCAACCAGATCCATGCCCGGTTTCAGAAAACAACTCTTATTCCTTGTTCCAATATCTTCCACGACGCACGTGTGGGTATCTTCGACGACCCAAAGCCCGAGCACCGTATGGTCAGCACACTCTAGGATCCTTTGCAAGTGACCTAGCGCTTCACTCATAGGCCGCTTCCTTGGTCCCTCATCCACCGTACCGGAAGCTTACCATTTAAATCGAACCGAGGCTGGTCAAGACCTCGGTCGACCTTGCTACGCGAGACGTCCTCCATTGACTCTCCGTCAGCAGTTGCAACTTTATCGTTAGGTCTCCATGACCTTAATCCACAAGATGGTCAAAATGCTTCCCCAGCATTCTCGACATAAAACAGTCATTTACAAACAGTCACAAAATACAGTTTCTATATCGAACTCTCATCTTTCCATATTATCCCTCCTCAATCCACATTACTTAATCCACATTCCATTCAATGTGTATTCATTTTCATCCATTTACTCATATCGATGACACATTATTTTCCATACACATTCACGTTCATTATTCTACATACACATCCATGCATACCTCCATTTTCACATCCTCATTCATACATCCACATCCACATACATAACCATCCATCCACATCTCCATGCATACATCCACATCCATAATCACATTCACATCCATACATCTACATCTATATGCGTACATCCACATCTCCATGCATACATCAACATCTCCATGCATATATCCACATCCATACATCTACATCTACCTACATATATCCACATCTCCATTTATACATCAATATCTCCATGCATACATCCACATCCACATTCTCATTCACATCTATACATCTACATCTACCTACATATATCCACATCTCCATGCATACATCAACATCTCCATACATACATCCACATCCACATTCTCATTCACATCTATACATCTACATCTACATGTATACATCCGTTTTCACATTCATACATCCACACTCCCATTTCCACATCCACACATCCACATACATACATCCATTTCCACATTCCCATTCATATAGCCACATATGCCTTCACATCTATTCTTTACATCACATCCATTCTCGCCCTATCACAACCCATATACATCTTATCCCATCACATACACTTCTTACCTCATCCCATACACATCTTATCATATCTTAACTCATCTTATCACATCCTAACTCATCTCATATGCATCTTATCACATCTTATCACATCTCATACACCTCTTATCACATCCTATCACATCTCATACACATCTTATCACATCTTAACTCATCTTATCACATCCTAACTCATCTCATATGCATCTTATCACATCTTATCACATCTCATACACCTCTTATCACATCTCATACACATCTTATCACATCCTATCACATCTCATATGCCTCTTATCACATCTTAGCACTTCCCATATCTATTTATAGAATACAAGAGAATTCTTATATTTGATATAAGATTTCTCTACACATTTATTTATGCATAAATTCCATTTAAGGAGACTAACACTTTCGAAATAAAAATCAATCTTTTATGCATCTTCCTATGCATAAATTCATTTTAAATGAAAATGATACTTTTGAATTAAAATTCAATCTTTTATGCATCTTCCTATGCATAAACTCAATTTAGATGAGAATTGACACTTTTGAATTAAAAATCCATCTTTTATGCATCGTCCTATGCATAAATTCAATTTGGATGAGAATAACACTTTTGAATTAAAAATCCATTCTTTTATGCATCTTCCTATGCATAAATTCAATTTGGTAGGAATTACACTTTTAGAATAGAAGAATTTCTCTTATGCATCTAAGTTATGCATAAAATCCATTTATGATGAAAATCACACTTTTAGTATAAAAAGAATATCTTTTATGCATACCTCTATGCATGAAATCCAATATGATAAAAGTAACACTTTTACAAAAAAAAAAATCAACTTTTATGCATACCTCTATGCATGAAATCCAATTATGATAAAAGTAACACTTTTATATGAAAATAATCAACTTTTATGCATACCTCTATGCATGAAATTCAAATATTATAAAAGTAACACTTTTATAATAAAATCAACTTTTATGCATACCTCTATGCATGAAATTCAAATATGATAAAAGTAACACTTTTATAATAAAATAATCAACTTTTATGCATACCTCTATGCATGAAATTCAAATATGATAAAAGTAACACTTTTATATTAAAATAATAATCTTTTATACATACCTCTATGCATGAAATCTAAATATGATAAAAGTAACACTTTTATATTAAAATAATAATCTTTTATGCATACCTCTATGCATGAAATCCAAATATGATAAAAGTAACACTTTTATATTAAAATAATAATCTTTTATGCATACGTCTATGCATGAAATCCAAATATGATAAAAGTAACACTTTTACATTAAAATAATCAACTTTTATGCATATCTCTATGCATGAAATTCAAATATGATAAAAGTAACACTTTTATAATAAAATAATCAACTTTTATGCATACCTCTATGCATGAAATCCAATATGATAAAAGTAACACTTTTATAATAAAATAATCAACTTTTATGCATACCTCTATGCATGAAATTCAAATATGATAAAAGTAATATTTTTATAATAAAATAATCAACTTTTATGCATACCTCTATGCATGAAATTTAAATATGATAAAAGTAACACTTTTATATTAAAATAATAATCTTTTATGCATACCTCTATGCATGAAATCTAAATATGATAAAAGTAACACTTTTATAATAAAATAATCAACTTTTATGCATACCTCTATGCATGAAATCCAAATATGATAAAAGTAACACTTTTATATTAAAATAATAATCTTTTATGCATACCTCTATGCATGAAATCCAAATATGATAAAAGTAACACTTTTACATTAAAATAATAATCTTTTATGCATACCTCTATGCATGAATTTCAATTATGATAAAAGTAACACTTTTACATTAAAATAATAATCTTTTATGCATACCTCTATGTATGAAATCCAAATATGATAAAAGTAACACTTTTACATTAAAATAATAATCTTTTATGCATACCTCTATGCATGAAATCCAATTATGCATAATATAAAAATTAATTTCTCTATGATTACAATGAATATCTTTCAATTAATTTAGGATGATAATTCCTAGAATATGGTAAGAAGTTCTCTTTTCATGCTTTGAATGAAATTATTTTATGTGTAATTTTTTTAAAAAATTTTACCATAGCTCCGCTACTATGACTGATAAATCTCAATTTATTTTGAAGGATAAAGCTTATCATTAAGGGAATGATTAGAATGATCCCTAATTGGATCATTAACCCAATAATGGATTGAATCATCAATATTCATGAAATACATAAACTAAAAGCATAGAAAAAAGCCATTAATTTGGCCTCAAGCATAGATTAATCTTGGATTAAGAAAAAGCTTTATGAAAAGCTTCATTTGGATTGAGAATGGGTCTTGAGTATGACCATTTCTTGAGTGAGAGAGAGAAATTACATAAAACCATTAGAATTAAGCATAAATGAAAATTTATGTAATTCTTAACTATCATTAATCAATTAACTTCAATAGCATTCATCATATTATGTAACTCTTCACTACCATTCATCAATTAACTTTAATAGTATTCAAAAACCATTCCAATTAAGCTTCTCAAGCTTGAGAGGGGTTGAGAAGAGCGAAACATTGAGAAATTATAGAAAAGATCTAAATTCACCATTTACCTTACAAATTGCTTGATTCTTTGTTCACGGTAGAGGCCCCCAACCAATCAATTGGTTTAGTATGTTGATGGAGCCACCAATGGGGATTGAAGAAAGAGGGAAGCTCCAATTTCTCCAATTTGGAGAGAATTTTAGAGAATAGTAAAAATTAGCATTATTTCAACATAACTTTAGTATAGTAAAATTCTCCTATTTTTTTCAAAGGATTCATGTTCTATTTATAGGAGAGGGAAGCTCTAACCAAAGCTAACCGCTTTCTAGAATTTTCTAGATTTCAGTTTGGTTGAATTTGGACTAGATTTGGACCTAGTTTGGTTACTTTTTGATTCAGTTTAGTTCCATTTTGATTTGGTTTGGTTCAAGAGAGAGGAGAGATAAAAATATCACATTATTTTTGAGTTTAAAACTCATTCAAGCATGTGAAGGATGCACCTCCTTTAACGGACTCCCCTTCCTTACATATGTGTCAAAATGGAATCATTATATCCAAAATATCTCATATTTTTTATATTACTCATAGTTTCTTACTAATAAACCTTGTACATAGTCAACTCTTCATCTTATGTGAGCATTTACTCATTTTTGGGTATCTTCTTTTATAAATTAGATTTATCTCCTCCCCACACATGGATTGATCCTATTGGCCCATAGGAACCTTAATTAGACCATAATCCAAAAATTTCTGAAAATCTAGACCCTTAGGCTAAGGTCCTTCATACCCATTTTCAATTAATTCCAATTGCACATTGGAGAGTTCTTTTTGAATTTCTGTTTCAGGAGAACTTATTTTAATAAGATGAGTTATTTTTCTATCCAAAAATATTCATAATTTGAATATTCTCTCTAGAATATTTTCTCTCTCTATGTCAAAACAGGCAGAGACGAGATCTCTTATATTTCTGAAGAGGGAATTGATTACAGGGGAAGATGCTGGACATTTTTAGAGGCTGGGGAGGAATCTTACATTCTCTCCCACTTGAAAAACGCGAGATGCCCTCATCTCGCAAACCGGGTGTAATTTCGCAAGATGCACGAATATGAGACTAAGAGAAAATTTAATTAAGATTAACCACCAATAAAAGTCTCAAAGAGAGCAAGACTCAAGAGACAAGAACAAAGATTTCAACTTTATTCACTCTTGGAACATAATAGTAAAGATAGAAGAACTCTTTACACTTCCATAAGTCCATCCATCATATGGTCACAAAAGCAGCACTCACAAGCTGCACACGTATAAGGTAACTCATCTATGGGAATAATTCGGCCGGTTATTGCAGCAGCTATCTCATTGGTGTGAGGTGACCTATTAAAAGGACCTCTGAGAGGCAAGCCAAAAACGGGATAAAGGCATATCTTCTGGTGAGGAAGAAAGCACGCTAGTAAGAAGTCTTTTAACTAATGACCAATTCCTTGGCATCTAAAACACCGATTCTTACTTCTGAACTCATCGTTCTGAATCCTTAAAACAGGTGGGCTCCTGAGAAAGTATTCTGGGGAAAGTGTCTTCCCTTTTTTAAACAGAATCTTTCTTTTATTTTAGAGAGGGAATAATTTTAAGATCAGAAAGGGAGATTCTTACTCCTGCATACCTTGAAGGTTGGGGGAGGAATCTTACATTCTACCCCACTTAAAAAGGCGCGAGATGTCCTCATCTCGCAAAGTAGAGGACAACTCTTTTTTCTTAAGATCCACTTTATTCTGGGGTTTCTTATATTCTGGTCAACCCAGCAGAATACGGGAATAAATATCCCTTATATAGAACTCATCATTAAATAACAATTCATTCAGATCATATTATTCTTATCTTTAACACGATAATGGTCCATTAGACCGAAAAATTTTCTTCTGAACATTCCTCCACGGGAATTTCACTTAAGCAAGTTCTCAATTTGTCATCCCTTAACTTGATCTACCGTGACAAGTATTAACAGTAGCAATTTGACAGCACAATCCACTAATCTCATAGTGATTTGCTGAAATCATTATCATCATTCTAGTTATGAATATCAACACAGGGACTCGTCCCATTCATCCTCATTGAGGATTCGTTCAGCTTATTACATTTCAACCAAATTTCAAGGATCAACATTTTTCAATCAGAATCCAAATCAACTCATCAATTTTCAAACAGAATTTAAAAATCATATCAACCACATTCGAAATCATCATCTGGATAGCATTAATACTTATAATTTCAAGTCTTAGATTTACTCGTATATACTGCCGGTAAAGAGCTGCAGTTATACCCTCGGTATATACGGTAGTCATGATACTTGGAACTATAAGGTAAATACCATCATGTCTAGGCCTCAAGCAAGTCAGGGTTCCATACAATTGCGGTACTTCCATTTGAAGACCCAATTACCGATTTACGAATTTCAGTTTGAATATCAAATTGTATGAATTTAATCACACAATTACAACCTTTTAGTGCTTCTTGATAAATTTTTGACATATCATAAACTCAATTTAGATGAGAATTGACACTTTTGAATTAAAAATCCATCTTTTATGCATCGTCCTATCCATAAATTCAATTTGGATGAGAATAACACTTTTGAATTAAAAATCCATTCTTTTATGCATCTTTTTATGCATAAATTCAATTTGGTAGGAATTACACTTTTAGAATAAAAGAATTTCTCTTATGTATCTAAGTTATGCATAAAATCCATTTATGATGAAAATCACACTTTTAGTATAAAAAGAATATCTTTCATGCATACCTCTATGCATGAAATCCAATATGATAAAAGTAACACTTTTACAATAAAATAATCAACTTTTATGCATACCTCTATGCATGAAATCCAATTATGATAAAAGTAATACTTTTATATTAAAATAATCAACTTTTATGCATACCTCTATGCATGAAATCCAAATATGATAAAAGTAACAATTTTATAATAAAATAATCAACTTTTATGCATACCTCTATGCATGAAATCCAAATATGATAAAAGTAACACTTTTATAATAAAATAATAAACTTTTATGCATACCTCTATGCATGAAATCCAAATATGATAAAAGTAACACTTTTATAATAAAATAATCAACTTTTATGCATACCTCTATGCATGAAATCCAAATATGATAAAAGTAACACTTTTATATTAAAATAATAATCTTTTATGCATACCTTTATGCATGAAATCCAAATATGATAAAAGTAACACTTTTACATTAAAATAATCAACTTTTATGCATATCTCTATGCATGAAATTCAAATATGATAAAAGTAACACTTTTATAATAAAATAATCAACTTTTATGCATACCTCTATGCATGAAATTCAAATATGATAAAAGTAACACTTTTATAATAAAATAATCAACTTTTATGTATACCTCTATGCATGAAATTCAAATATGATAGAAGTAACACTTTTATATGAAAATAATCAACTTTCATACATATCTCTATGCATGAAATTAAAATATGATAAAAGTAACACTTTTATATTAAAATAATAATCTTTTATGCATACCTCTATGCATGAAATCCAAATATGATAAAAGTAACACTTTTATAATAAAATAATCAACTTTTATGCATACCTCTATGCATGAAATTCAAATATGATAAAAGTAACACCTTTATATTAAAATAATAATCTTTTATTCATACCTCTATGCATGAAATCCAAATATGATAAAAGTAACACTTTTACATTAAAATAATAATCTTTTATGCATACCTCTATGCATGAAATCCAAATATGATAAAAGTAACACTTTTACATTAAAATAATAATCTTTTATGCATACCTCTATGCATGAATTCCAATTATGATAAAAGTAACACTTTTACATTAAAATAATAATCTTTTATGCATACCTCTATGAAAGAATTCTAAATATGATAAAAGTAACACTTTTACATTAAAATAATAATCTTTTATGCATACCTCTATGCATGAAATCCAATTATGCATAATATAAAAATTAATTTCTCTATGATTACAATGAATATCTTTCAATTAATCTAGGATGATAATTCCTAGAATATGGTAAGTTCTCTTTTCATGCTTTGAATGAAATTATTTTATGTGTAATTTTTATAAAAATTTTGCCATAGCTCCGCTACTATGACTGATAAATCTCAATTTATTTTGAAGGATAAAGCTTATCATTAAGGAAATGATTAGAATGATCCCTAATTGGATCATTAACCCAATAATGGATTGAATCATCAATATTCATGAAATACATAAACTAAAAGCATAGAAAAAAGTCATTAATTTGGCCTCAAGTATAGATTAATCTTGGATTAAGGAAAAGCTTTATGAAAAGATTCATTTGGATTGAGAATGGGTCATGAGTATGACCATTTCTTGAGTGAGAGAGAGAAATTACATAAAACCATTAGAATTAAGCATAAATAAAAATTTATGTAGTTCTTAACTATCATTAATCAATTAACTTCAATAGCATTCATCATATTATGTAACTCTTCACTACCATTCATCAATTAACTTTAATAGTATTCAAAAACCATTCCAATTAAGCTTCTCAAGCTTGAGAGGGGTTGAGAAGAGAGAAACACTGAGAAATTATAGAAAAGATCTAACTTCACCATTTACCTTACAAATTGCTTGATTCTTTGTTCACGGTAGAGGCCCCCAACCAATCAATTGGTTTAGTATGTTGATGGAGCCACCAATGGGGATTGAAGAAAGAGGGAAGCTCCAATTTCTCCAATTTGGAGAGAATTTTAGAGAATAGTAGAAATTAGCATTATTTTAGCATAACTTTAGTATAGTAAAATTCTCCTATTTTTTTTCAAAGGATTCATGTTCTATTTATAGGAGAGGGAAGCTCTAACCAAAGCTAACTGATATCTAGAATTTTCCAGATTTCATTTTGGTTGAATTTGGACTAGATTTAGACCTAGTTTGGTTACTTTTTGATTCGGTTTGGTTCCATTTTGATTTGGTTTGGTTCAAGAGAGAGGAGAGATAAAAATATCACATTATTTTTGAGTTTAAAACTCATTCAAGCATATGAAGAATGCACCTTCTTTTAAGGGACTCCCCTTCCTTACCATATGTGTCAAAATGGAATCATTATACCCAAAATATCTCATATTTTTTATATTACTCATAGTTTCTTACTAATAAACCTTGTACATAGTCAACTCTTCATCTTATGTGAGCATTTAATCATTTTTGGGTATCTTCTTTTACAAATTGGATTTATCTCCTCCCCACACATGGACTGATCCTATTGGCCCACAGGAACCTTAATTGGACCATAATCCAAAAATTTCTGAAAATCTAGACCCTTAGGCATTTCCAATTAATTCCAATTGCACATTGGAAAGTTCTTTTTGAATTTTTGTTTCAGGGGAACTTATTTTAATAAGATGAGTTATTTTTCTATCCAAAAATATTCATAATCTGAATATTCTCTCTCTAGAATATTTTCTCTCTCTATGTCAAAATAGGCAGAGACGAGATCTCTTATATTTCTGAAGAGGGAATTGATTACAGGGGAAGATGCTGGACATTTTTAGAGGCTGGGGAGGGATCTTACAGTGCAGGACAAACCAGAGTGCTGTTTTTGGTAAAATTGTGTGTCTGGCAAAATGTCAAATGATGGCATAACACAGATTGTGGTTGAGAAGCTTGATAAGAATAACTTCCATGCTTGGAGGTCCAGGTTGATGAATTTCCTCATGGGAAAGGGCTATTGGGACTACATAGAAGGTGAGCCTGAAGAGGCACCAGAGATATCGGACATAAATCCGACTACTGCAAATGTGAAAGAGTTTAAAGACTGGAACCAAGGAGCAAGGAAAGTTATGTATTGGCTCTCCATTAGTATACAGGACACCATGATTGGGCACATTCAGGATGCCAAGTCCCCCAAGGAGGCGTGGGAAACCTTGGTAAAACTCTATGAAACAAATACCAAGGCACGTAAGATACAATTGAAGAATGAACTTCATACTGTGGAGAAAAAGAGCATGTCTGTGAATGACTATGCATTGAAGATAAAGGGTATTATGGAATCCCTTGCATCTATTGGTGTGTCAGTAGATGATGATGATAAGGTGGAAGTCTGTCTACGTGGTCTCGGGCCACAATACAAGGCGTTCAAGACGTCTATTCAGACTCAAAAAAATATTTCCAACTTTACAGATTTGGTGTCTATGCTGATTATAGAAGAGAAGAGCTTGGGTGAAGACCAATAGTCTTCACAAAACAAAAACAATTCAGAGCAACAGGCTTTCTACACAAGTTCCGGAAGAGGACGAGGTAGAGAGGAGGCCGTGGACGCGGTCAAGGAGGTGGCCGAACAGGTAATCAGAATTATGGCCAGCAGCAGCAACAACAACGGTCCCAAAATACACAACAACATCAACAACACACAGGGGGAAGAGGCAAATTCAGAGGTAGGGGGAGTCAAAGAGGACGTGGAAATTGGCAAAGGCAATATAATGATACACGTGAATGTTTTTATTGTGGGTAAGCCTGGACATTTGCAAGAAGAATGTTATAAGAAGCAGGCTGACATGCAAAATGGGAAAGTGCAGCAGAACAACTATGCATCCTCAAACAGAAACAATGAGGATAATGAAAGGTTGTTTGTTATGCAGCATGTCGTGAATGCCATGTCTAAAAATGTTGAAGCAGCACAAAAAGATGATGTATGGTATGTGGATTCAGGTGCTTCGAACCACATGACAAGTCATGGGGAATGGTTCAAGGAGATGAAAAACCTTGAAAGACTAGGTTTTGTGGAAACAGGGGATGACACTGCTCATCCAATTGCCCATGTTGGAGATGTGCCATTGTCTATGCAGCATGGCAAAGTGAAGTACCTTGCAGATGTACTTCACGTTCCGAACATAACAAAGAATCTGGTTTCAGTTGGCCAGATGATTGAGCAGGGTTTGCAGGTTCGGTTTAACCCTGATGGTTGCTATGTTGAAGACTTTAAAGACAAGTGCAGGTTGGTTGCAAAAGGTAACAGAGTGGGCAGAATGTTTATGTTGAATGTAGACATGCCTGAAATGAGTGCTGCGATGTTTGCAAATGGTTCAGGAATTGTTGCAGACACAGACATTTGGCATAAAAGAATTGGACATGTGAATGTGCAGCGAATGAAGTCTATGCAGACTAAAGGAATTGTGACAGGGCTGCTAAAGTTTAAAGTGGAAGGTATGCAGAGAATATGTGAAGCATGCCAATTTGGAAAGCAAACAAAGCATGTATTTCTAGGTAACAGATATGTGAGCAGAAATGCACTAGATGTTGTGCATTCAGATGTATGGGGTCCTACGAAGACCATGTCTATGGGAGGCTACAGGTATTATATGTGACATTCATTGATGACCACACAAGGAAAGTGTGGGTATATTTCATGAAGGAGAAGAGTGAGGTGTTCACTCACTTTCAGAATTTCAGAGTTTTGGTTGAAAAGCAAACAGGGAAATATGTAAAGTGCCTAAGGTCAGATGGAGGGGGAGAGTACTTCTCCAATGAGTTCTCCGAATTTTTGAAGAAGAATGGTATTCGGAGACAGTTTACATGCAGATACACTCCACAGCAAAATGGAGTTGCTGAGCAGAAAAATAGGCACATTGCTGAGATTGCACGAGCATTGATGGAAGAGAAGAATATGCCGCATAGCTATTGGGGGCTGAGGCTGTTTCTACAGCAGTATACATCATGAACAGTACTCCAACTGTAGCCATACATGATGTAACTTCAGAGGAGAGGTTTACTGGCAAAAAACCTGATTTGTCTCATCTGAAAGTTTTTGGATGCATTGCATATGTGCATGTGCCAGATGAGCTGAGAACTAAGCTGGATCCAAAAGCTGAAAATGTGTGTTTATTGGATATTCCCTTGAGTAAAAGGGATACAGGTGTTATAACCCTGCTACACGTGAGTTAAGGGTAAGCAGGGATGTTGTCTTTGATGAGATGAGCAGCTGGTATGCTGCTGAAAAAGAAGTTGTTGGGGCTGATGTGAGTGGAAGTGTGGTTGCACAGAATGCAGGTCAGCAATCATAGTTTTTGAGTGGACCAGGAGAGTCCTCATCTAGTGGGTCTATTGATAGACCATGGAGTGGCAGGCTATGTCATAATACCAGTCCTGCAAATGTGATTAGTGCATCATGTAAAGGAAAAGAGAAAGTGGTTGAGCCCCTTGGTATGCTTGACATTTCTGCAGGGCATTCTCATGTTGATGGTGGAGAGTCTAGTGGGTCAAATATGAGCCTTGATGAGGAGCTTGGGATCCCAGCAGCTATGAGAACACCTGGTGTAAAGAAGGCTATAGAAGCCATGAATGAAAAGCTACGAAGATCTGGGAGAGTGAAAAACCCTGTGCAAAGGTTTACCTATGATGGTTATGTGGCACATCACTATGCATATATGGCAAAGGTTGTGCAGGTTGTAGAGCCCACATGCATTGATGAGGCTATTGGAAATGTGTGTTGGGACAAAGCTATGGATGAGGAGATGGATGCACTATATGGAAATGAGACTTGGGATTTAGTGCAATTGCCTGAAGGCAAGAAAGCCATTGGATGCAAGTGGGTGTACAAAGTAAAACATAACAGTGATGGAAGCATAAACAGGTATAAGGCTAGGTTGGTAGCCAAAGGATATGCGCAGACATATGGCATTGATTATGAGGAAACTTTCAGTCCAGTTGCCAAGATGGCAACAGTGAGAGTTGTGATAGTAGTGGTTGCATCAAAGCAATGGTCTTTACATTAGATGGATGTAAAGAATGCATTCTTGCATGGGGATTTGCAAGAAGAGGTGTATATGTTGCAGCCACCTGGTTATGAGGATGTGAGTCACCCTGAGCATGTTTGCAGGTTGAAGAAAGCCTTGTATGGCTTAAAACAAGCACCAAGAGCATGGTCTGACAAGATTTCTGAATATCTTGTCACTATTGGCTTTCATGTAGCCAATGCAGATTTCTCACTATATGTGAGACATGGTGATAGAGGGGTTGTGCTTGTTGTGATCTATGTAGATGACTTGATCATTACGGGGGACCATGATGCAGAGATCTTTGATATAAAGATCTTGCTTAGACAGAAGTTTGAGATGAAGGATCTGGGGGAGCTCAGATATTTCTTGGGCATTGAGGTGATTAGGTCACCACATGGTATTGGATTACTGCAGAGACAGTATGGCTTGGACATATTGTCCGAGTATGGTATGACAGGCTGTATGCCTATTTCTGTGCCATTGGATCAGAATGGCAAGTTGAGTGCAGATTCAGGAGAGATTTTGGAGGATCCTACTATGTATAGGCGCATAGTAGGAAGCTTGATCTATATGACGATCACCAGACCAGATTTGAGCTATGCTGTTGGGTTGGTGAGTCAGTTTATGCAGGTTCCACGGAAACCGCATTTGGATGCATTGAGACACATACTGAGGTATGTGAGGTCTACTTTGCATTGTGGACTATTCTATGAGACTGGGACAGAGATATGCGTACATGGGTACACAGATGCTGATTGGGTTGGTAGTATCTCAGATAGAAGATCTACCAGTGGCTTCATGTTTTCTTTGGGGAGTGCTGCTGTGACTTGGAGCAGCAAGAAGAGAGCAAGAAGCAGCCTACGGTTGCTCTATCCAGTACAGAGGCTGAGTACAGAGGAGCTACTATGGCAGCATCATGTGAAGTAGCTTGGTTGAGAAAGCTACTTGCAGATTTGGGTCTATCAGTGGATAGACAAGTTGTCATTTTTTGTGACAACATTAGCAGTATACAGTTGGCCAGGAACCCAGTATCAGTGGATAGACAAGTTGTCATTTTTTGTGACAACATTAGCAGTATACAGTTTTCTATCAGTGGACAGACAACTTGTCTATCAGTGGATAGACAAGTTGTCATTTTTTGTGACAACATTAGCAGTATACAGTTGGCCCAGGAACCCAGTTTTTCATGCTCGCACGAAGCATATAAAGGTCCACCACTATTTTGTCAAAGAGAAGGTCTTGGTAGGAGACCTTAACCTTGTTTATGTCAGCACACAGGATCAGGTAGCTAACATCTTCACCAAAGCATTGGGTATAGAGAAGCTCCGCAGATTTAGAGCTTCACTTGGTGTACATGAGGTGTACATGAGATGGAGTTCAGCAGCTCGAGGGGGAGTGTTGAGATATCGAGCTCGTCTAGTGAGGCAGTGGACACTGATGACCTGCCTGGGGGATAGGCCCCACACTTACACCACTGGCATAGTTAGTGAGATCTTGGGTGATATGCGGCCAGTGGGATGATAGGCTGTGTGACAGCCATTCTAGAGACTGGCATAGTTATAGCGCCAGCTCATTTAGTTGGGTTCACACTATAGAGAACCCTTGTATGTATTGGTTGAGTACCTTTCATATTATGTGTACTCTAATCTTTATATATGGTGTGTTGAGTGTTGAGTGAAGTAGAAGAAGATTTTCAGCCTCTCACCTTGTGTGTTCTCTATTAGGGTTTTATGAGTGTGTGTGTGCTTGCAAGAGCTCAAGCTCTCTTCCCCCCTGCATCCTTTCATGGTATACAAAGCATCTGAAAGTGTGAAAGTGCTGCCATTTGCAGTAGTAAGCATAATTTTACCAATGCCCTTCACTGGGTAAGAAGCATTATTGGCACATGTGACAGTATTCCCATTAGGGATAGCCTCAAGACAAGTGAACATATCACGATGCGAGGTAATGTGCTTTGTAGCACCACTGTCAAAATACCATACATGAGAGTCAACAGAAACTACCAAACATGCATCATGTACAGGTGGATCATACTGGCAATACACGCTAAACACCCATTCTGTATCCTGCACAACCTTTGCAGAATCTGCATTTGTAGAAGTATCCACTATTGTGGCTGCATTTAACTCTTTCTTCTTTGCCTCTTTAGCCTTTAGCTTAGGGCAATTCTTAATGACATGATCAGTTGCCTTACAATAGTTGCACCTCATTTTTTTCTTGCCTTTATCAAGAGCCTTCTCAGACCTATTGTTGCTACCTATGGAAGGAGAAGAAGTTGCAGACTTACTAATAGGAGAAGAAACAGTGGAAGGGGCTGCCTTACCACTTCTTCTCTGCTGGGCAGCAATAAATGCCTGATCAACTGCATGCTGCCTAGCCCTGTTTTGCCTGGACTGCGCTTCTTGAGGCAAGAGCTTGTTGACTAAAGTATCATACTTGACAACATCAGGTCTGCCGTCAGTAACAAGTCTCCACGTGGAAGCAAAAGTCTGATATGACTCAGGTAAAGCATCAAGAACAGTCTGCACAAGAGAATGATCAAGAATAATCTCACCTGTAGAAATCAACTGTTCCTTGAGATCTTTAATCTCAGCAAGAAAAACATTCATGTCATCATCTTCCTGCATAATCTTCGATTCTATCTCTTTACGCAGGTAAGAGATTTTTGCCTCGTTACCTGCATACAAACCAGCTAGAATATCCCAAGCCTGTTTTGCTGTTTTAGCTGAACGAATATGTGGGGTGATGTTACGTTTGACAGAAAGTGCAATCAAGGCATGAGCATGCGCATCTTTACCATCCCAACGAGCTTGTTCACAGTAGAGGCAGTGGGTAAAACAGCAGCAACAGTAGAGCTGCTAGAACCTGCAACATCCTCAACAGATCCTACATCCACAGAACCTGGATGTACATCCATACCTTGCACAATGTTCCACACTCCTTTTGCAACCAAAACATGCTACATCATGTATGCCCAAAGTGGGTAGTTGCTATCTTCATCCAATTTGTCATCAGCAGACAACATGCCATCATTCTGTTATCAGCCATGGCCACTGACTGAAACTGATGCAAAAGCTACCTGTAATGAAGCAAAGACTGAACAGAGAACAACTCATGCTATGTAGCACGGTACATAATAGAATACGTATGCCTGTTTTACAGAAAACTGCACTGTCAAAATTTCTGCAGAAAATGACGAAAACACCTGTGCAGAACTTGCAATGCAAAAACGGAGCCCGAAACAACCTCAAATGCGATTTCTGAGAACGCACAGCCCTATGGGTATATTTGCACAGTATAGGGACTTGCAAGCGCTCGTGAAAGCTCACCTCAATTGGAGAACGTGAGTCGGAGGGTGTTGGTAGTGTAGCCCTAGGAGCCGATGCCTGCTTTGATACCAATTGTTGGAATTAGGGTTGCAAGAAAGCACACAAAGCTTGGAGAAGAAGAAGCAAGAATGCACACAACACACAATGTATTAGATTGTGTCAATGTACAAAAGATAAGTTAGCCCTAGAATGATGGGCGTATATACAAGCCGGGGGAAAAAACCTCCTAAAGAGGGAAAAAGTGCCCCAGCGGTCCTAAGTGTGTTCACACACATCACTGCCTATGTATAGACAACAAATATTTCTACTATGCATTTTTCTATGCCTAGAATGAAAATAACACTTTTAGAATACACAAACGATGGGGATTACTCTTTTTGAATAATAAAAGATAAAACTTATTTCACAAAATTTAAGAAAATTTTGCCATAACCTCCTTTGTATGGCTGACCATTTTTCAAATTTTCCTAACCTTAAATTACTTAAAAATTATCCCCAAATGGTTTAAAGCATTCTAAACTAATCAAATTTCACTTTTAAAAGAGAAACAATACGAAAAGTTTAATTCCAATAATTAGATTACTTAACTAGGATAAAGAAGGGCTGAATTTAATAATGAAGAGAGGAGGAAAGCCTTTCCAACAAGGCATAGCATCAATTTATCATTTTAAAGATAACAAAAAGTAGAAAACCATTAAAAGAATAAAGAAAAAGTAGGATTTCTAACTTACATGAATTTCTAGGAGCTTTCCTTTGGCTTGATGGTTTGAGGGATCTACTCTTGTTTGCAACAAGATGGCCACCAATTCTTTAGAAGAGGGAATGGTCAAAACTAATGAATTATTAAGAAATTCATAGTTTTTGGCTCTGGGGAGGAGTAGAGTAACAGTGCATAAAACACTATTAAGCTTCAACAAAGGGGAAGGCTTCTATTTATAGGAAAAAGTGAGCTTCTAACCAAGCAAACTAATTCTAGAATTTTCCAGATCAGTTTGGTCAATTTTTGACCATTTTTGGGTTAGTTTAGCTTACTTTTTGGAACTAGACTTGAATTAGGAGAGAGGAGAAATGAAATATCTCAATTTTTGGGAATTTAAAACTCCACCACACATGTGAAATAGGCGCCTCCTTCATGAGGGGGAATCCCCACTCTGAGGTGTCAAACATTCATTTTTTTAGTATTTCCTTTGGTCCTTAGTCCACTCTTCATCTTATGTGAGTATTTACTCATTTTTGGGGGATTTTCTTTATTTCTTCTATTTATCTCCTCCACACATTTGGATGAATCTGATTGGCTCCTCAAAACCTTAATTTAAAAATTTTTAAAAATCTGGACCCCTAGGATAAGGCCTTTTGAACAGATTATAATTGATTTCTAATGCACCTTCTGAAAATCTTTTTAGACTTTTTTTTCAGGGGAATTTATTTTAATAAGAAGAGATATTTTTCCATCCAAAAATATCTAAAATCTGAATAACTCTCTCTCTAGAATATTTTCTCTCTCTAAGCTAAAATAGATAGAAACAAGATCTTTTATATATCTGAAGAGGGATTTGATTACAAGGGGAGATACTGAACATCTTGAGAGGCTGGGGAGGAATCTTACATTCTCTTCCACTTGAAAAATGCGAGATATCCTCATCTCGCAAACTGGGGGTAATCTTATAACAGTTGGACTTCTTTCTCCCAAGTGGCATCTTCAAAAGGATAGAACTTCCATTTGACCAATTATAATTCTCTCAGAATTCTGTTCCTGAGAACCTTTTCTCGAACATCAAGGATTTCTTCAGGTTGGAGTTCCATCTGCCCTTGGGTTGAAGAAGTTAAGATTTCATCTCATCAAGCACATGATTCGGGCTTGGTATATATTTTTTAAGAAGGCTGACATGAAATACATTATGTACTTTAAGATGAGGAGGTAGAAGAAGCTCGTAGGCTAAGTCACCTACTTTCTTTGTAATCAGATATGGTCCACAATATCTGGGGGATAACTTCTTGTACTTCCCAAGAGATAGAGAACTTCTTTTGGGGCGTACTCAAATGAAGACCATATCTGCTTCTTTGAATTTTATGTCTGTCCTCTTCTTATCTGCATGTGGGCAGCTTTTATATCTTTGCGCGAATTGACTACATCTGCTACTCCATGTTATCAAGCATCTATCTAGACATCTCGACCCTAATCAATGGGTCGGACCAAGTTAATTGAGTTAAGCAATCTTGTCCATACCAAGCTTTGAAAGGGCTCATCCCAATACTTTTGTGATAAGAAGCATTTTAGGCGAACTTGACTAGGTGCAGATAGCTTACCACTTCTTGGGTTCCCTACCACAGCATGACCGAAGTATATCTTCGATTACTTGGTTTACCCTTTCAGTTTGACCATCGGTCTCAGCATGGTAAGCTGTGCTGAGATCCAAGAAAGTTCCTACTGCTTCAAAAAATGCAGTCCAGAATCTTGACGTGAATTTGGAATCTCGATCACTTACTATTCTTCTGGGTAAGCCATGCAATCTAAAGATTTTTTTGAGGAACACTCTGGCCACATCCACTGCAGTGTAGGTTTCTTTTACTACTGAATCAAATGGGCAACTTTGGTTAGTCTATCAACTACCATGAAACTGATGCATTCCGGCTTCATTTGGGGGATGTCTAATGGATGTAACTTCCCAGGAATTTTTACTCTCTGGGCCTTGACTTTCTGACAGGTCAGACATTGACGTACATGATTAAGCATATCCTTTTTTAGACCAGGCCAAAAGAAGCTTTTCTTCATAGACATGTAGGTTTTGATGAAACCTGGATGTCCTGCAATAAGGCTATCATGGGCTTCATTCAGAATTTGACCCTTAGTTCCCTCATCATTGTGGGAATGCATAGTCTGCGATTATAATACATAATTCCATCATCCAGGCTGTACCCTTGAGCTCAGTTCAACTCCTGTGGAGTTTTTCTTTCCTACATAAGTAGGGTAGTAATAGGTCCAAAGAATCTATCCTGCATGATCTTCTCAATTGCTTCAATAATCAAAGGATTTGACACCACTGTAATTGCAAGCAAAGAGGCTTTTCTGCTGAGGGCATCTGCTACCACATTTTCTTTGCCTAGGCAGTACTTGATTTCAAAATCAAGGTCTTGCAGGGTCTGCATCCACTGTCTTTGGCGCATGATGAGATCCTTCTAAGTGAAGATCCACTTTAAGCTCTGATGATCTGTCTCATCAAAGTGAATCTTTGACCCAGTAGGTAATGTCTCCACACCACAACTTTAGGGCATATACTACTGAAAGTAGTTCCAGGTCCACACCATAATTCCTCTCATGCGTTCTGAGTTTTCGGGATTCATAGGCCACTGCATGACCTTCCTGCAGCATGAGTGCACCTCCCAGGGCAAAACCACTGGCATCAATTAACTACCTCAAAGGGTAGAGAGAAATCTGGCAGCTTTAGAACGGGATTAGTTACCAAGGCGGTCTTCAGCTTATCAAAAGCACTCTGGCACCTGGCAGACCATTGAAACGGGATATTCTTCTTGAGAAGATTAGTCAAGGGGGAAGCTATGAGAGCATACTTTGGTATAAAAATTCTATACCAACCAGTCAATCCCAAGAATCCTCTGACTTCTTTCACTGTCTTTAGTTCAGGCCAATCTATGACTGCTTGGACTTTAGCGGAATCTAGAGAAATTCCATCTTTGGATACCAAAAAGCCCAAGTATTCAACACGGTCGGCAAAGAAAGTGCATTTTCTCTTTTTTGCAAAGAGTTGGTGCTTCCTTAGGATCTCAAGAACTCTTCTGACATGAGCTTCATGGTCAGCTGGCATTCTTTGAGTAAATCAGAGTATCATCAAAGAAAAGAAGAACAAAATCATCCAAGTATTCTCTGAGAATGTCCTGCATTAAGCGATTGAATGTAGCTGGGGCATTTGTTAAGCCAAATGGCATGACAGTGAATTCATAATGCCCATACCGAGTATTGACGTGGCTGTCTTCAGGATATCTTGCTCATTAATCCTGATCTGATAATACCCTGATTTGAGATCTATCTTTGTGAAGATCTGGGCTCCACTTAACCTAACCAGAAGCTCATCAATTCTGGGGATAGGATACTTATTCTTAATTGTCACAGCTGATTGAGACCTCTGTAGTCCACACAGAGTCTTAGCGTTTCATCTTTCTTTTTCTGAAAGAGAACTAGTGCACCCCAAGGTGAAACACTGGGTCTTAGAAACCCTTGTTTAAACAGCTATCTAAGCTGTTCCTTGAGTTTGATGGCTTCAAGAACTGGCATTTTGTACATGCGTAGGGCTACTAGCTGAGCTCCGGGGGTCAATTCTATCACATGATCTACTTCCCGAATTGGAGGCATCTCTATTAATTCTGCTGGGAATAAATCATCATAATCACTTAACCATTCAGGCTCATTAGCTTTTAACTTTGAGTCTACTGGATTCGTTTTGACAACATAAATGAGCTGCTTCTTTCTAAGTCCTTTTAGTAACTTAGAAGCCTTTACTAACTGTAGACTTGGGGATCCTGAAATTCCAGTTCCTTGAACTTTATTTCCGTGAAAGTCACGGAAGGAAATGGCCTCATTATGACAGTGAATGTCAGCTTGATTTTTGTGGAGCCAATCCATTCCAAGGATCCCGTCGAAAACTCCCAAAGGTATAACTCTGAACTAACAGTCAGTTAAATTCCTATCTAGATTGAATTGAATACGATCTGTCTCAAGGTGAGTGAAAAGAATCTTCCCACTTGCCAATTCAACTTGTATAGATTTCTCTGATTTCTGATCTAAGACTAGCTTACACAAGAATCCAAGGGAAATGAAAGAATTAGTACTGCTTGAATCAATCAAAAGCTTAAAAGGCTTACCTTGATACTCAGCTAGAGTATGAATGACGAAGAATTGACGGTTTGGTCCTTGGTTTTCAATTGCTGCATAAATCTGTCCTCTTCCTTCTTCCACTACTTCTGCTATTGTGACTGCTCTGGCTGTTGTAGTCTAAGGCGGAACTCTTTCTCTTTGGTTGCCCCAATTCTGGGGGAAGGAGTTCTGAGGCTACTCTGGACCAAAGGCAGATGACTGAGCTGGAGTTCTCTTGCTGGAGTTCTCTTGGGATTGCCCTGATTTGGGCAAGATGGACCCTGATTTGGGACCCTAATTTGACTGATAGGAAGGGACTAGTCTCTACACTCTCGGTCCTTGACTTCCCTATCCCCTTGACATGGCAGGAGTCCGGCAGTCTTTCAGCTACTAGTGACCAAAACCCTGGCATCCAAAACATCGGTTCTCACTTCTGAGCTCATCCCTCTGAATTCTTGAAAGATGTGGGGCTCCTGAGAAAGTGTTCTGTGGTGGGAAGGGTATTCCTTCACTTCTCAATCTCCTAGTATCTTGATTCTTATTTGGGCCTTGCTGCCTCTTTGGGGGAGGAAAGTTTGAAGCACTTCCCGGGGTTTGAAATCTTTTAAAATTAGAGGGTGCAGCAGGCTTTGGCAGGACCTTAACAACAAAGGCTTTGGCAAAGTCTTTTGCCATTCTTACTGCTTCGGCCATTGAGACAGGTTTGGCATTCTTTACTAAGGTGTCCAATGGCTCGTTCATTCCTCAAATGGATCTGGCCATCAGCTGCTCTTCATCCAATTGCGGGGAATATTTGAGGAGAAGGGCAAAAGCTTGATGGTACTCTTCAATTGTCCGGCTATCTTGCTTTAGTTCCAAGAACTCATTCATTTTAGTTTCAAGGAAGCCCAGAGGTCAAAACCTCTTTCTGAGGAAGGTAAGCTTTAAGATCAGTCTAGGTCTGGGTATTCCGGTCGAGACGGTTAGTCTCATAGTGATTCCTCCAAGAAACCTTGGCCGTTTCCACAATCTTTAACCTGGCGAGAGCCATCTTGCTTCTCTCATTGTAGCCAATTACATCAAAGTATTCCTCCATTGCCTCAATCCACTTTTCCACTACTTCACCTAACTGCTCCCCTTCACCCTTGAAGGAACCAAGTTGGGATCTGTGCAGGGCTTTTCGAACATCTGGATCTAACTCTTCGTCATCGGTTAGAGGATCTGGTTGCCTTGCACGGGCTGCGCGCCTCATGACTCTGACAAAATAAGATTTTTGTCAACTTAACTTTGACAACAGACTTATGATTATTTAATTTTTATGATTTATTCTTTAAACAGATAATTATTTCATCATACATCATGAAACAAGATTTACTCTGATAATTTATTAACCATATTCACAATCATGAAAATAATTTAGAATTTTTTTTACAAAACATCGTTTATTATCAAAAGTTTTCGATATATACATAGAGCATCACGGCTCCCAAAATCACTGCCTCAATCGTATACGCATAAAGAAGCGAAACTGCGAAGGAGACATGCCATGGTACACACGATTCATTACAGAAAGAGGTGCTATAATTCTATTTCTAGGGATAAAGCGGCTAAGAAGCCTAAAAACTCAGCATGAAATTCTAAAGTTCCTCGGTGAATGACCAAAGAGTTGTACATGCTGAACAAGTCCTAGCCTTATCAGAATCATGGCTAAGGAAATATTTTGCCTGAGCCTCTGACACTGATTGGTACTAACATTAATACATCGTCCTCCACCCACAGAACCACATATACCAGCGTCGCTCAAGAGTATCAAGAAAGTAAAGACTCTCAAAATGACGTGCGAGTCTCTCTACTTACTCGGGTCGTAGCAGAGTTGATGAGGTGCTTGAATGCAAAGGCTATCATATCCTCACTCTGGGAGAGTTCAAGAATGCCAGATAGATTCGGGGTATCCATCTATAAATTTCCAATTCAATATATGAGTTTTCAATTTTTGAAGTTCATTCAACATAAATTTAACAAGCAAAAACATTATTTCCCAAATTTACTTTAAAATTTTAAGCAATTTTTTATGCTGGGATCGAGGTAATGGAAGAGTTCTTTGATGTAATCGGTTATAAAATGAGAGGAGCAAGATGGCTCTTGTGAGATCCCACTGCTCCCTCTGCATACCGAATTCCCGATTTGCTGGCAGCAGAAGCAGCTCCCTCTTGCGCGGGGTAGGGTTTCCCACTCGGGGCCTTGCCCTCGAATGTTCGGGCACACGAGACTAAGCTGATGGTCATTCCGAAAACCGAAACCGGGAAAATTTTCCATGCCCGAAAATCCGGGACGATTCCACCATTTTGAATTTCTTAATGAATTTTTCTAACGAGGTCAAGATACTGAACTAACCTTCATCTGAATAAACTAGATAGAAGGGAAACTATTACAGACTTAACTTGAAGGAATCAACGCTTTTTTCCTAATTGAATCAGGCAGCACAGCCGTTGATCTATTCATTTGAGAAGTCTTCAGGTTATTAATTAACCATTCGAGTTCTAAGCGTATTCCTATTGATCAATTTTATTATTAAAACTCTACTGATTCCATCCTAACCCCATCTGGCCCATGGGTTAGCCACCCAACCACCACTGGAATTGGTAGTACCAGACAAGTACTCACCCACCCATAATTGAATGCCTTTCTTAACTTTTGCATTAGAATACAGATACGCACATGCTCCTCTTTAAACTTTACTTTATAAAACAATCCATTGACAAACAATTATTGGTTACAGATGTCATAACTCAAAATTTCCATTCAATCCTTGTTTCTCACAAAACAGTATCACTCTGGACTCTCCGTTGAGACTAGCAGGTCAGCAATGAGATCTAGTACAGATTACAATAATTTCTTTGTCATCATACATATATATATCTTCCATGACATACGCATGGGTGTCCTAAGTACCACGAGCCCATGCATCACCTGGTCAGAACCCTCCACTCCTTAGGTGTCCTGGTACTTCACTCAGGGACCGCTTCATTGGCCCTCGCCCATCCTACTGGAAGCACACCATTTTACACCATATCTAGGCTGGTCAAGACCTCGGCAGGTTTTTGCCACATGAGCCGTCCTTTGAACACTCCCCGCCCTAGCTGTTGCAACCGAACTTCCCTTAGAAAAACACATATACCAAATGCTCCCTCCAGCATTCTGGGTGTAAGATAGTCCTTTAAGAAAATAGGGTTTCTATGCAAGTTTTCAGTTTTGATTTTCTTTTGAATACAATGAATATATCTTGATTCCGTATCCCAAGACCTTTAGATCACAGGTCTGGGTTCCCAAACAGAATTCCTCGAATTCTGAATTCTTGATCCTCAGATCAAAGTCAAAGGTCTCAACTTAGTTTCAGATTCGATGGGTGATTTAAGTGTAGATTACTGAACTGGTCACATCGTCTTTTCTTGAAACTGACGAAGGAGTTACGTCTTGGTCATAGTCTGATTCAGGGTTTGAGTCTGGAAAGGTTTTCCCTGAACTATCTTTCTCGAAGGGTAATATTTCAATTACTACTTTACTGAATTTCATTCATTGAGTATTTTGCTTAACTGAATTTCATTCATTGAGTATTTTGCTTAACTGAATTCAAAACTAGTCACACGAATTCCTATGAGGAATATATTAATCATTTATCTAAAATTATGACTTCGATAGTTTTTCTGAATTTTCTCATTACCATCCTAGAGAATATGAAACGGTATAATTTTCCTTCACTGAGTATTTACTTATTCATTTTCCAATATTCATGGGATTTAAACATAGGATTAAAGAGAACTCTTATTTTGATATAAAAATTCTGTATGCACATATTTATACATAAAATCAATATTGGTGAAAGCAACACTTTTGCAATTAAAAAATTCTTTTATGCATCATTTTATGCATAAAAATCAATATTGGTGAAAGTAACACTTTTATAATAAAAAAATTCTTTTATGCATCCATTTTTATGCATAAAAATCAATATTGATGAAAGTAATACTTTTATAATAAAAAAATTCTTTTATGCATCTATTTATGCATAAAAATCAATATTGATGAAAGTAACACTTTAATAATAATAAAAAATTCTTTTATGCATCTATTTATGCATAAAAATCAATATTGATGAAAGTAATACTTTCATATTAAAAAAATTATTTTATGCATCTATTTATGCATAAAAATCAATATTGATGAAAGTAACACTTTTATAATAAAAACAATTATCCAATATACATCTTTCTATGAATAGAATTTAAATCTAATGAAAATCACTCTTTTATAAAAAAATAATCAATATGCATCTTTCTATGCATAGAATTTAAATCTAATGAAAATCACTCTTTTATAATAAAAATAATAATAATCAATATGCATCTTTCTATGCATAGAATTTAATTTTAATGGAAATAACACTTTTATAATAAAAATATTTCTACTATGCATTTTTCTATGCCTAGAATGAAAATAACACTTTTAGAATACACAAATGATAAGGATTACTCTTTTTGAATAATAAAAGATAAAACTTATTTCACAAAATTTAAGAAAAATTTTACCATAACCTCCTTTGTATGGTTGGCCATTTTTCAAATTTTCCTAACCTTAAATTACTTAAAAATTCTTCCCAAAAACAATCTAAACTAATCAAATTCCACTTTTAAAAGAGAAACAATATGAAAAGTTTAATTCCAACAATTAGATTACTTAACTAGGATAAAGAAGGGCTGAATTTAAGAATGAAGAGAGGGGGAAAGCCTTTCCAACAAGGCATTGTATCAACTTATCATTTTAAAGATAACAAAAAGTAGAAAACCATTAAAAGAATAAAGAAAAGGTAGGATTTCTAACTTACATGAATTTCTTAAAGCCTTCCTTTGGCTTGATGGTTTGAGGGATCTACTCTTGTTTGCAACAAGAGTGGCCACAAATTCTTTTGAAGAGGGAAAGGTCAAAAACTAATGAATTATCAATAAATTCACTATTTTTGGCTCTGGGGTGGTGGAGTAGAGTAACAGTGCATAAAACACTATTAAACTTCTACAAAGGAGGAGGCTTCTATTTATAGAAAAAAGTGAGCTTCTAACCAAGCAAACTGATTCTAGAATTTTCCAGATCAGTTTGGTCAATTTTTGACCATTTTTGGGTCAGTTTAGCTTATTTTTGGAACTAGACTTGAATGAGAAGAGAGGAGAGATGAAATATCTCAATATTTGAGAATTTAAAACTCCACCACACATGTGAAATAGGTGCCTCCTTCATGAGGGGGAATCCCCACTCTTGAGGTATCAAAAATTTATTTTTTTAGTATTTCCTTTGGTCCTTAGTCCACTCTTCATCTTATGTGAGTATTTACTCATTTTTGGGGAGATTTTCTTTATTTCTTCAATTGATCTCCTCCACACATTTGGATGAATGTGATTGGCCCCTCGTAACCTTAATTTAAAATTTTCAAAAAATCTAGATCCCTAGGATAAGGCCTTTTGAACAGATTATAATTGATTTCTAATGCACCTTCTTTGAAAAAAAATTTAAACTTTTGTTTCGGGGAAATTTATTTTAATAAGAAGAGATATTTTTCCATCCAAAAATATCTAAAATTTGAATAACTCTCTCTCTAGAATATTTTCTCTCTCTAAGCCAAAATAGATAGAAACAAGTTTTTTATATATCTGAAGAGGGATTTGATTACAGGGGGAAGATACTAGACATCTTGAGAGGCTCGGGAGGAATCTTACAGCTCTCGCCAGATTGAAAACCAGATTGAAAATTGTGGAAACGGTCAGGGTCGCATCATGGAGGAACCATTGCGAGACAAACCATCTCCACCGAAATACCCAGACCTGGTCAGATCTTAAAGCTTAACTCAAGAAGAGGTTCTGTCCTACGAGCTTCCTGGAAACCAAAATGAATGAGTTCTTGGAATTGAAGCAGGATAGCCGGACAATTGAAGAATACCATCAAGCATTTGTCCTTCTCCTCAAATATTTCCACGTTTGGATGAAGAGCAGTTGATGGCTAGATTCATTCGAGGGATGAACGAGCCATTGGATACTTTAGTGAAAAATGCCAAACCAATCTCAATGGTAGCAGCTGTCAGACTGGCAAAGGACTTTGCCAAAGCATTTGTTGTTAAGGTCCCGCGCGCCGAAGCCTTCACCCCCTCAAACTTTAAAAGGTTCCAAACCTCGGGAAGTGCTTCAAACTTTCCACCCCCAAAGAGGCAGCAAGGCCCTAATCAGAATTAAGATGCTGGGAGATTCAGAAATGAAGGAAGACCCTTTCCTCAGAACACTTTCTTAGGAGCCCCACCTTTTTCAAGGATTCAGAGGGATGAGCTTAGAAGTGAGAACAAGTGTTTTGGGTGTCAGGGTTTTGGTCATCAGCTTAAAGACTGCCCGAATCCTGCCATATCAAGAGGAAAGGAAGTCAAGGACCCCCAGAGTGCAGAGACCAGCCCCGTCTTGTCAAAATCAAGGCAATCCCAAGAGGAATCCAGCTCAACCAACTGCCTCTATTCAGAGTAATCTCAGAACTCCCTCCCAGAACTTGGGTAACCAAAGAGAAAGAGTTCCACCCCAATCTGCAAGCAGCAGCCAGAGCAGTTACGATAGCAGAAGTAGTGGATGAGAAAAGAGGTCAGATTTATGTTGCAATTGAAAACCAAGGGCCAAATCGTCAATTCTATGTCATCCATACTCTAACTGAGTATAATGGTAATCCATTTAAGCTTTTGATTGATTCAGGCAGTACTCATTCATTTATTTTCCCAGGATGCTTGCGTAAGCTAGTCTTAGAACAAAAATCAGGGAAACCTATTCAAGTTGAATTGGCCAGTGGGAAGATTCTTTTCACTCACCATGAGACAAATCGTATTCAATTTAAACTAGATGGGAATGTAACTGACTGCCAGTTCAGAGTCTTACCTTTGGGAGTTTTTGACGGAATCCTTGGAATAGATTGGCTCCACTCAAATCAAGCTGACATTCACTGTCACAATGGAACCATTTCCTTCCGTGACCTTCATGGGAACAAAGTTCAAGGAACCAAAATTTCAGGATCCCCAGATCCACAATTAGTAAAAGCTTCTAGGTTACTGAAAGGGCTTAGAAAGAAGCAGCTCATTTATGTTGTCAAAATGAATCCGGTAGACACAAAGTTAAAAGCTAAAGAACCTGAATGGTTAAGTGAGTATAATGATTTATTCCCAGCAGAGCTAACAGAGATGCCTCCGATTCGGGAAGTACATCATGTGATAAAATTGACCCCCGGAGCTCAGCCAGTGCACGTACAAAATGCCAATCCTTGAAGCCATTGAACTCAAGGAATAGCTTAGGCAGCTATTAGAACAAGTGTTTGTAAGACCCAGTGTTTCACCTTGGTGAGCGCTAGTTCTCTTTCAGAAAAAGAAGGATGGAACGCTAAGACTCTGTGTGGATTACAGAGGTCTTAATCAGACAGTTGACAGTTAAGAATAAGTATGCTATCCCCAGAATTGATGAGCTTTTGGACAGGCTAAGTGGAGCCCAAATCTTCACAAAGATAGATTCAAATCAGGGTATTACTAGATCAGGATTAATGTGAGCAAGATATCCCAAAGACAACCATCAATACTCGCTATGGGCACTATGAATTTACAGTCATGCCATTTGGATTGACAAATTCCCCAGCTACATTCAATCTTAATGCAGGACATTCTCAGAGAATACTTGGATGATTTTGTTCTTGTTTTCTTTGATTATATTCTGATTTACTCAAAGAATGCAGCTGACCATGAAGCTCACGTCCGTAAAGTTCTTGAGATTCTAAGGAAGCACCAACTCTTTGCAAAAAAGAGCAAATGCACTTTCTCTGTCGACCATGTTGAATACTTGGGCTTTCTGGTATCCAAAGACGGAATTTCTCTAGACTCCGCAAAAGTCCAAGCAGTCATAGATTGGCTTGAACCAGTGAAAGAAGTCAAGGGATTCTTGGGATTAAATAGTTGGTATAGAATTTTTATACCTAAGTATGCGATCATAGCTTCCCCCCTGACTAATCTTCTCAAGAAGAATACCCCGTTTCAATGGTCTGCCAGGTGTAAGAGCGCCTTTGATAAGCTGAAGACTGCCTTGGTAACCAATCCTGTTCTGAAGCTACCAGATTTCTCTCTACTCTCCTTTGAGGTAGTATAACTGATGCCAGTGGTTTTGCCCTGGAAGGTGCGCTCATGCAAGAAGGTCATGCAGTGTGGCCAATGAATCCCGAAAACTCAGAACACATGAGAGAAATTATGTTGTCCATGACCTGGAGCTACTTTCAGTAGTCTATGCCATGAAGTTGTGGAGACATTACCTATTGGGTCAAAGATTCACTTTGATGAGATAGATCATCAGAGCTTAAAGTGGATTTTCACTTAGAAGGATCTCAACATGCACCAAAGAAGGTGGATGTAGACCCTGCAGGAATTTGATTTTGAAATCAAGTACCACCCAGGCAAAGAAAATGTGGCAGCAGATGCCCTCAGCAGAAAAGCCTCCTTGCTTGTAATCACAGTGGTGTCAAATCCATTGATTAATGAAGCAAGAGAGAAGATCATGTAGGATAGATTCTTTGGCCTTATTGCTACCCTACTTATGCAGGAAAGCAAAACTCCTCAGGAGTTGAACCGAGTTCAAGGGTACAGCAGCCTGGATGAAGGAATTATGTATTACAATAGCAGGCTATGCATTCCCAATGATGAGGGAACTAAGGGTCAATTCTGAATGAAGCCCATGATAGCCTTATAGCAGGACATCCAGGTTTCATCAAGACCTACATGTCTGTAAAGAAAAGCTTCTTTTGGCCTAGACTAAAAAAGGATGTACTTAAGCATGTATGTCAATGCCTGATATGTCACAAAGTCAAAGCCAAAAGAGTAAAAATGCCTAGGAAGTTACATCCATTAGACATCCCCCAGATGAAGTGGAATGTATCAGTATGGATTTTATTACTGGACTACCTTCAGTGCAATCAGGTTACAACTCCATCTTCGTGGTAGTTGATAGACTAACCAAAGTTGCCCATCTGATTCCAGTAAAAGAAACCTACACTGCAGTGGATGTGGCCAAAGTGTTCCTCAAGGAAATCTTCAGATTGCATGGCCTACCCAAGAGAATAGTAAGTGATCGAGATCCCAAATTCACGTCAAGATTCTGGATTGCATTTTTTGAAGTAGTAGAAACTTTCTTGGATCTCAGCACAGCTTATTACCACCTCGAGATTGATGGTCAAACAGAAAGGGTGAACCAAGTAATCGAATATATACTTCGGTCATACTGTGGGGCAAAGAAGCCAAGAAGTGGCTAAGCTATATGCACCTAGTCGAGTTCGCCTACAATACTTCTTATCACCGAAGTATCGGGATGAGCCCTTTCAAAGCTCTGTAGTATGGACAAGATTGCCTAACACCATTAACTTGTTTCGACCCATTGATTAGGGTCTAGATGTCCAGACAGATGCTTGACAACATGGAGCAGCAGATGCAGTCAATCTACAAAGATATAAAAGCTGATAGACAGAAGCAGTATGCAGCTAAGAAGAGGTTAGGCAAAAAATTATGGTCTTCAAAAGAAGTTCTCTATCTCTTGGGAAGTACAAGAAGTTATCCCCTAGATACTGTGGGCCATATCTGATTACAAAGAAAGTAGGTGACTTAGCCTATGAACTTCTTTTGCCTCCTCATCTCAAAGTACATAATGTATTTCATGTGAGCCTACTTAAGAAGTATGTACCGAGCCTGAATCATGTGCTTAATGATGAATTCTTAACTTCTTCAACCTTATGGCTGATGGAACTCCAACCTGAAGAAATCCTTGATGTTCGAGAGAAGGTTCTCAGGAATAGAATTCTGAGAGAATTATTAATCAAATGGAAGTTCTATCCTTTTGAAGATGCCACCTTGGAGAAAGAAGCCAAACTGATGCGGGATTACCCCTAGTTTGCGAGATAAGGACATCTCGTGTTTTTCAAGTGGGAGAGGATGTAAGATTCCTCCCCAGACCCTCAAGATGTCCAGTTTCTTCCCCTGTAATCAATCCCCTTTTCATAATAATAAAAGATCTTGTTTCTACCTCTTTTGGCCTAGAGAGAGAAAATATTCTAGAGAGAGATAATTCAATTTTTAGATATCTTTGGATGGAAAAATATCCTTTCTTATTAAAATAAATTCCCCTGAAACAGAAGTTTAAAAAGAAATTCCTAAGGTGCATTAGAAATAACTTATAATCTGCTCAAAAGACCTTAGCCTAAGGGTCTAGATTTTCTAAAAATTTTGGATTAAGGTTTTGATCGACCAATAAGATTAATCCAAATGTAGGGAGGAGATAAATTGAAGAATAAAAGGAAAACCCCCCAAAAATGAGTAAATGCTTACATAAGATGAAGAGTGGGGACTAAGGACCAAAGAAAACATTAAAAAATTTAAATTTTGACACCTCAGAGTGGGGATCTCCCCTCATGAAGGAGGCGCCTTTTTTCTCATCATTACCCCCAATTTTAAATCAATTAAATGAGATATTTCATCTCTCCTCTCTCCTATTTCAAGTCTAGTTCCAAAAAGTAAGTTGAACTGAACCAAAAATGGTCAAAAATTGACCAAACTGATCTAGAAAATTCTAGAATCAGTTTGCTTGGTTTGAGGCTCACTTTTTCCTATAAATAGAAGCCTCCCCTTTTGTAAAAGCTTAATGGTGTTAATGCACTGTTACTCTACTCCTACCCAGAGCCATTTACATTGAATTTTCTTAATAATTCAATCGTTTTTGGCTTAATCCTCTCCAAAGTAATTGGTGGCCACTCTTGCTTCAAACAAGAGTAGAACCCTCAATCCCTCAAGCCAAAGGAAAGCTTAAAAGCTCCATGTAAGCTAAATTTTCTTACTTTTTTAAATTTTAAATCTATGGTTTTCTTGATTTTCTTGTTTTACAATTGATTCAAGTGAATTCAAATGCTATGCCTTAATGAAAAGGCCACCCCCTTCTCTTCTTTACAATTCAGCCTTTCTTAATCCTAGAAAGATTAGTTAAATGATTAATTAAACTTTTCTTATTGTTTACTCTCTTGAAAATTAAAAATTATGTAGATTAGAGTCCTTTACATTTAATTGGGGTTAATTTAAGTTGAAAATAGAATGATAAAAAATGAGAAATGGTCAGCCATACAAAGGAGGTTATAGAAAAATTTTCTTGGATTTTTTGGAAAAGAAAGTTTATTTTTATGTTATTCCAAAAGAGTAATTCCCACCATTTGTGCATTCTAAAAGAAATATTCTAATTTACTCCATGTACATATTCACCTATGAATATGCATGGATATCACTGATATTAATAATTGAATTTAATTTCTATGCATAGAAAGGTGTATAATGGAAAATTTTTATTATAAAAGTGTTATTTTCATTGAATTTAATTTCTATGCATAGAAAGATGCATAATGAATTTTTTTAATAAAATTATTTTATTTTCATTGAATTTAATTTCTATGCATAAAAAGATGCATAATGGAATTTTTTTAATTATAAAAGTGTTATTTTCATTGAATTTAATTTCTATGCATAGAAAGATGCATAATGGGATTTTTTTAAATTATATAAGTGTTATTTTCATTGAATTTAATTTTTATGCATAGAAAGATGCATAAAGGAAATTTTATTATAAAAGCATTATTCTTGTAAAAATTGATTTTTATGCATAAATAGATGCATAAAGAAATTCTTTTTATTTTAAAAGTGTTATTCCTATTAAAATTGATTTTATGCATAAATAAATACATAAAAGGATTTTCTTTTATAAAAGTGTTATTCCCATTGAAGTTGATTTTTATGCATAAATAGATGCATAAAGAATTTTTATATCAAAATTAGAATCCTCTTAAAGTCTATGTTTAAATTCTATGAGAAATTGATAAATGAATAATTAAATACTCTAAGAGAGTAAATTCTATCGTTTTATATTTACACGGTTTGTAAAAAGAAAATTCAAGAAATCTATCAAAGTCAAAATATTCAGATACATGATTAATTTATTCCTCATTGGAATTCATAATTAATTTAAAAATAAGTTAAGTGAAAATTCAATGAATGAAATTCAGTAAATTAGTAACTGAATTATCAATCCTTTTTGAAAAAGATAGTTTAGAAAAAATCTTATCAGACTCGAACCCTGGATCAAACTATGACCAAGACCAAACTCCTTCATTAGTTTTGAGGAAAGAAGATGTGACCAATTTAGAAAAATACACTCAAATCTCCTACCAAATTTGAAACTAAGTTGAGACCCTTTGAATTGATCTATGGATCAAGTTACAGAATTCGAGGAATTCTGTTATAGAATTCAGAATTACAATCAAGAAGTTTTGGAAATACTAATTTAAGATATACTCATTATATTCAAAAGAAAATCAAACTGAAAACTTGCATAGAAACCCTGTTTTCTTAAAGGACTATCTTACGCCAGAATGTTGGAGGTAGCATTTGGTATGTGTTTTTCTAAAGGAAGCTCGGTTGCAACAGCTGGCGGGGAGTGTTCAAAGGATAGCTCACGCGACAAAGCCTGCCCAAGTCTTGACCAGCCTTGGTACGGTTAAAATGGTGTGCTTCCGGTACGAGGGACGAGAGCTGACAAAGCGGTCCCTGAGTGAAGTGCTAAGACACCTAAGGAGGATCCTGGAGGATTCTGACCAAGCAATGCACGGGCTCGCAGTGCCTAAGACACCCATGCATATGTCGTGGAAGATATGTATGATGGACGAAAGGATTATTGTAATCTATTACTAGATCTCATTTTGCTGAATAGCTCGTCTCAATGGAGAGTCAAGAGTGATACTATTTTTTTAAAAAAACAAGAGATTGGATGGAAATTTTGAGTTTTGACATCTGTAACCAATAACTATTTGTTGATGGATTGTTTTATAAGTTGAAGTTTTAAAGAGGAGTGTGTGCATATCAGTATTCGAAAGCAAAAGTTAAGAAAGGCATTCAATTATGGGTGGGTGAGTAATTGTCTGGTTCTACTGATTCCAGTGGTTGGGTGGTGGCTAATCCATGGACTGGATGGGGTAGTAGGCTGGAATCAATGGAGTATTAATAATGAAATTGAAATAATAGGAATACGCTTAGAATTTGAGTAGTTAAATAAAAACCTAAAGACTTTCTCAAATGAGTATAATGATCAACGGCTGTACCTGATTCGGTTAGGAAAAAAGCGTTGATTTCTTCAAGTTAAGTCTGTAATAGTTTTCCTTCTATCTAGTTTAATCAGGTGAAGGATAGTTTAGTTCTCTTGACCCCGTTAGAAAATTCATTAAGAAAATAAAAAAAAGGTGGAATCGTCCTCGTTTTTTGGGCAAGGAAATTTTTCCCGGTTTCGGTTTTAGAATGACCACCAGATTAGTCTCATGTCCGGACATTCGTGGGCGAGGCCCCGAGTGGGAAATCCTACCCCATGTAAGAGGAAGCTACTTCTGCTACTAACAACTGGGAATTCGGTGCGGGGAGGGGGCAGAGGGGTCTCACACTAGACTTTCACATTCTATAGAGGCTGCATATTCTTTTGTTACTTTGACCAAATTCACGAGTTAGCAAAATTGAATATTCAAAAAGCTCAAAAGAAATACATGAAGTGTGCAAATCACAAATGCAAACATGTCATCTTCAATGAAGGTGCTATATACTTCTTTGTTTTGAGAAAAGAAGACTTAAATCTATAGAGACCAATCCTCTGGTAAAGTTAGCTCCTAGATTTATGGACCTTTCAAGATAATTGCAAAAATATATAATAATGCATATAAGTTGGAGTTACTTCTAATTGGAACATTTATAACTCTTTTCATATTCTCATCCTACATTACAACAACCTCTTAAATTGGTAGATGAAGAAGAACATATTGTTCTTGAGTCTATATTGACCATGAGACCACCACTACATGCACAAGTAACACCTATGTTAATTATCTTGAGACTTTCAAGAACCATCCTATTGAAGATACCAAATGGATGCCAGAAAAGTTATTCTGATCTTACCAAAATCTCATCCACTCTTACCATCCACGCAATTGAGATCAATTGCAACCCGATTGAGAGGGAATGTTAGTCATAACCTCTATCATCATAACGCCCATTATTTTATTTTGAAATATTATATTTGGATGCGTCTTTTATTTATATTATTTACCAAGATTAATATGCTATCATCTTTCCTACGGATCATGTGGACACTCTAGTTGATTAAGGTGACATTCTAAAGGATAGTGTGCATTTTATTAGTGATGTATACCTATGAGCATAGACTTGAGTTCCTATTGTTAGATGCATCAGTGTATTCTTCTAACATTTCTATTTGTGGAGATATCATTGATATGACCACTACTCCTAGTATTCATAGCATTCTCTTGGCAGCATTCGTGTGAGGATAAAATTCACGTATTTGAGCAATCAGGGATAGTGCATGAGAGTAATGATGATTACATTGACGTGAGACATCGTAGCAGGATTATGCATATTGATCATATCCATAGTAGATCATATGGCATATTGATCATATCCATAGTAGATCATATGGCATAGAGCTTGAGAGATTTGCATTTGATCTAGACATCTCCTTAGATCCTATATTGTTGGAGATAGATTATCATGGGATGTAGGACACATAGATGGAGATAGACTATGTTTATGAGGATGACCTTGGAGGCCTTGGGGATGCCATAGATGATGATTTAGGAGATGATACCATTTATCTTTCATGTGAGGATACCTCTTCATTTTTCAGTGATAACTATGATGATGTTGATCATGTGACGATTATATTGATATCCTAGATCATCATTCACACATAAAGGGTTTTGCACATGAGGAGAGGTAGTGCATGGTTTGGCTCATGCCCTTATACCTATTGATGTAGTGGATCATGTATTTGACCTTTTGAGTGATGCTACATAGGATGAAGACTTTGGTTCACTCTTACCCTCACATGATGCTGACCTTGAGATACGTTCTTTCGGCTTCTATCGGTGTCGACACAATCCTGTTTTCTTTAGAGCCAGGACATTTACTTTCGGCTGTAGTATATGTCATTTGGGATGCATGGTATCTAATTATGTGGCACATTCTGTGGATTTACATGCATCACATCTAGATTTTCACCTGAGCAGTTTATTTGGGCCATGGATTTGATGATATTTCTAGTGTTTATTTCACTTTGGATGAGGAGCTTGGATACTTCCTTCTCGATCTAGGTGGTCATACATTTTGTAAGATTCTTGCCTCCGGCTTTTTAGGTGTGTAGGTGTAAAAACCTCCCCTTCTGATCTTATAATTATTCCCCTCTCTGAAATAAAAGAAAGATCCTATTTTACACTGTTTTGGCCTAGAGAGAGAAAATATCTAGAGAGAGGTAATTCAAAATTGAGATATTTTGGGATATAAAAATCCTCCTAGTGTCTAAAATGGTTTCCCTTGAAATAGATATTCAAAAAGAAATTTCCAATGTGCAATTGGAATAAATTGAAATCAAGTAAAATGGACCTTAGCCTAAGTGTCCAGATTTTTCGAAAATTTTGAATTAAGGTTCCTATGGACCAATTAGATTAATCCAAATGTAGGGAGGAGATAAATTGAAGAATAAAAGGAAATCCTCCCAAAAATGAGTAAATACTCACATAAGATGAAGAGTTGACTAAGGACAAGGTTATTAGTTAAAAAAGAAGAGATATTTAGAAGAAATAATGCATTTTTGACACCTCAGTGTGGGGGAATTTCCCTCATGAAGGAGGTGGCTATTTCACATGTGTGGTTGAGTTTTAAACTCACAAATAATGAGATATTTTCATCTCTCCTCTCTCCTGCTTCAACTAGGTCCAAAAAGTAAGCTAAACTGACCTAAAAATGGTCAAAAATTGACCAAATTGATCTAGAAGATTCTAGACTCAGTTTTCTTGGTTAGAGGCTCACTTTTTCCTATAGATGAAGCCTCCCCCTTTGTAAATGGTTAATAGTGTTTTATGCACTGTTACTCTACTCCTCCCTAGAGCCAAAAACAGTGAATTTATTGATAATTCATTAGTTTTTGACCATTTTCTCTTCAAAAGAATTGGTGGCCACTCTTGTTGCAAACAAGAGTAGATCCCTCAAACCATCAAGCCAAAGGAAAGCTCACAAAAATTCATGTAAGCTAGAAATCCTACTTTTTCTTTATTCCATTTAATGGTTTTCTAATTTTTGTTTTCTTTAAAATGAAAAATGATGCTATGCCTTGTTGGAAAGGCTTTCCCCCTCTCTTCATTCTTGAATTCAGCCTTTCTTTATTCTAGATATGTAATCAAATTGTTAGAATTAAACTTTTCATATTATTTCTCTTTCAAAAGTGAAATTTGATTAGTTTAGAATGCTTTAAACCATTTGGGATAATTTCTAAGTAACTTGAGAATGAAAAAAATTGAAAAATGGTCAGCCATACAAAGGAGGTTATGGCAAAATTTTCTTAAATTTTGTGAAATAAGTTTTATCTTTTATTATTCAAAAAGAGTAATCCCCACTGCTTGTGTATTCTAAAAGTGTTTTTTTTATTCTATGTATAGAAAAATGCATATTAGAAATATTTTTATAATAAAAGTGTTATTTTCATTAGAATTAATTTTTATGCATATAGAAAGATGCATATTGAGAATATTTTGATTATAAAAGTGTTACTTTCATCAAAATTGATTTTTATGCATAAATAGATGCATAAAAGAATTTTTTTATTATAAAAGTGTTACTTTTATTAAAATTAAATTTATGCATAAATAGATGCATAAAAGAATTTTTCTTATTATAAAAGCGTTACTTTCATCAAATTTTGATTTTATGCATAGAAAGATGCATAAAGAAATTTATTTTTATTTCAAAAGAGTTATTCTCATCAATTTTGATTTTATGCATAGAAAGATGCATAAAGAAATTTATTTTTATTTCAAAAGAGTTACTCTCATCAATTTTGATTTTATGCATAGAAAGATGCGTAAAGAAATTTATTTTTATTTCAAAAGATTTACTCTCATCAATTTTGATTTTATGCATAGAAAGATGCGTAAAGAAATTTATTTTTATTTCAAAAGAGTTACTCTCATCAATTTTGATTTGATGCATAGAAAGATGCGTGAAGAAATTTATTTTTATTTCAAAAGAGTTACCCTCATTAATTTTGATTTTATGCATAGAAAGATGCATAAAGAAATTTATTTTTATTTCAAAAGAGTTATTCTCCTTAAAATTGAATTTATGTTGTTATTTCCCATTGAAGTTGTTCTTATGCATAAATAGATGCGTAAAGAATCTTTATATCAAAAATAAGAATTCTCGTACATTCTATAAATAGATATGATATGAATCAGATAGATGAGAATGAATTGAGGATGGATGTGATGAGAATAGAAGTGATGAGAATGAGAGGTGAATAGATGTGATAAGATGTGATATGAATCAGATAGATGAGAATGAATAGAGGATGGATGTGATGAGAATAGAAGTGATGAGAATGAGAGGTAAATAGATGTGATATAAATCAGATAGATGAGAATGAATAGAGGATGGATGTGATGAGAATAGAAGTGATGAGAATGAAAGGTAAATAGATGTGATGAGATGGGATGCGAATCAAATAGATGGGAATGAATGGATGGATGGATGTGATGAGAATAGAAGTGAAATAGATGGGATGCGAATCAGATAAATGGGAAAGAATGGATGGATGGATGGATGTGATAAGAATAGAAGTGATGAGAATGAAAGGTAAATAGATGTGATGAGATGGGGTGCGAATCAAATAAATGGGAATGAATGGATGGATGGATGTGATGAGAATAGAAGTGAAATAGATGGGATGAGATGGAATGAGATGCATATCAAATAAATGGGAATGAATGAATGAATGGATGTGATGAGAATAGAAGTGATGAGAATGAAAGGTAAATAGATGTGATGAGATGGGATGCGAATCAGATAGATGGGAATGAATGGATGGATGGATGTGATGAGAATAGAAGTGAAATAGATGGGATGAGATAGGATGCGAATCAGATAGATGGGAAAGAATGGATGGATGGATGGATGTGATGAGAATAGAAGTGATGAGAATGAAAGGTAAATAGATGTGATGAGATGGGATGCGAATCAAATAAATGGGAATGAATGAATGGATGGATGTGATGAGAATAGAAGTGATGAGAATGAAAGGTAAATAGATGTGATGAGATGGGATGCGAATCTGATAGATGGGAATGAATGGATGGATGGATATGATGAGAATGAAAGGTAAATAGATGTGATGAGATGGGATGCGAATCTGATAGATGGGAATGAATGGATGGATGGATGTGATGAGAATAGAAGTGATGAGAATGAGAGTTAAATAGATGTGATGAGATGGGATGCGAATCAGATAGATGGAAATGAATGAATGGATGGATGGATGTGATGAGAATAGAAGTGATGAGAATGAGAGGTAAATAGATGTGATGAGATGGGATGCGAATCAGATAGATGGGAAAGAATGGATGGATGGATGTGATGAGAATAGAAGTGATGAGAATGAGAGGTAAATAGATGTAATGATATGTGATGCGAATCAGATAGATGGGAATGAATGGATGGATGGATGCGATGAGAATAGGAGTGACGAGAATGTGAGGTGATGTAATGCAAATTAGATAGATGGGAAAGAATGGATGGATGGATGTGATGAGAATAGAAGTGATGAGAATGAAAGGTAAATAGATGTGATGGTATGTGATGCGAATCAGATAAATGTGAATGAATAGATGAGATGTGATGTCATGTGAATCAGGATGTAAATGAATGATATAGGATGTGAATGTCATGTGAATCAGGATGTAAATGAATGATATAGGATGTGAATGTCATGTGAATCAGGATGTGAATGAATGATATAGGATGTGAATGAATGTGATAACATGTGAATTGGGATGTGAATGAATGATAAGGGACGTGAATGAATGTGTTAGCATGTGAATCGGGATGTAAATGAATGATATAAGATGTGAATGTCATGTGAATCAGGATGTAAATGAATGATATAGGATGTGAATGAATGTGATAACATGTGAATTAGGATGTGAATGAATGATAAGGGATGTGAATGAATGTGATAACATGTGAATTGGGATGTGAATGAATGATAAGGGATGTGAATGAACGTGTTAGCATGTGAATGAATGATAAGGGACGTGAATGAATGTGTTAGCATGTGAATCGGGATGTGAATGAATGAGATGTGATGTGAAATGGATGTGATAAGATGCGATATAAACTGGATAGATGTGATAAGATGCGATGTAAACTGGATAGATGTTAATGTATGTGAAGTGATGAGATGTATGGGTAGATGCAAGTAGATGTAATCTAATGAGGATAAATGAGGAAATAAGTGATGAGATAGAAAAAGATGTGATAAGATGCGATGTAAACTGGATAGATGTTAATGTATGTGAAGTGATGAGATGTATGGGTAGATGCAAGTAGATGTAATCTAATGAGGATAAATGAGGAAATAAGTGATGAGATAGAAAAAGATGTGATTAGATGAGAATGAGAATACTTATGAAATGAATGTGGATTGATATGGATGGATGTATGGATGATGTGGATTGGCGTGTGGATTGATATGGATGGATGTATGGAAGATGTGGATGGATATGTGGATAATATGGATTGATGTGGATGGATGATGTGGATTGGTGTGGATGATGTGGATGGATGTATGGATGATGTGGATTGATGTGTGAATGATGCGATTGGATGTGGCAATGATATGATGTGATAGGAATCGATGAAAAAAAATGTGGGAAGATGAGAAAAGATGGGGACTAATGTGAAAGGATGTGGAGTGATGATGAGAAAAAAATGAAAATATTATTGGAACTGTATTTGTATGTGAAATCTGCTTTTAAATGACTGTTTTATGTCAAGAATGCTGGGGAAGCATTTTGGCCATCTTGTGAATGAGGTTGTGGAGACCTATCTGTTAAAGTTGCAACTGCTGTGACAGAGAGTCAACGGCGGAGGACGTCTCGCGTAGCAAGGTCGTCGAGGTCTTGACTAGCCTCGGTTTGATTTAAATGGCGGGCTTTCGGTACAGTGGATGAGGGACCAAGGAAGCGGCCTATGAGTGAAGCGCTAGGTGACTTGCGAAGGATCCTAGAGGGTGTTGACCATACAGTGCTCGGGCTTTGGGTCGCCGAAGATACCCACATGTACATCGGGGAAGATATTGGAATAAGAAGTAAGAGTTGTTTTCTGAATTCAGGCATGGATCTAGTTAGTTGACCTTGCTGGTCCTCAACGGATGAGTCCATGGCTCTTTTATATGGATCCATTGGGTTGATCTTGCTGATCTTCAATGGAGATTCCATTTTGATATGTGAATATGCTAGTTACTATAAGCTAGGAACTATCGAAAAGGCCCCTGATGAACAGGTGGTGAGCGTTCTGGTTGCCAATGATGCCATAGGTACACTGATGAAGGAATGATTGGAAATAAGGACTCAATCGGCGATTTTGAGGATTGTGATCAGTGACACAATGGTTTCGTTAAATGGTTGTTTTAAAGATAGCTGATGCTGAGAAAAAGGCAATTTCATATTGGGTGTGTAAGTGTGGTGTGACTAGTTTTAAGTTTGCATGAATATCCAGCTAGGGGGCCTGGGAACTCTTTTCCCTGGTACTCGAGACAAAACCTAACCAAATTCTTAATTGGATCCCATCACTATAGTGGTTGGACGGTTGGCTAACCCATGGGACTGGATGGGGTTAGGCTGGATGGATGGATCCTTAAATTGAGACTCAATTCTGTTATGGTACGATAGATGAAGTAAATCCCGGACAAAAATTGTTCTATGGAAAAGAATCAATGGCTGCGCCTCTCAATGAGGAAAAAAGCGTTGGTCTCTATGATCCAAGTGCAATCTTTTCCTTGATCTGACTTGGGACTTATGAGTTTGGTCAGATCAGTTCAGCTACTTAAGGTTTTTGACTATGTTAGAGAAAAGTTATCCTGGAGGAATTACCAGTGCTTTCCGGGCAAGGGAAGTTTTTCCGAGATCGATTTTGGAAGAATCGACGGATTAGTCTCTTGTTCGGATATCCGTGGGCGAGGCCCCGAGTGTGAGACCCTGCCCCGCGCAAGAAGTGCTACTTCCATTGCTAGAACCCCTGAATTCGTTGCGCGGTGGGGATAGGGACCTCACACATTTGTTCCATGGTTAGATGGTCTACACTTTTTGGCTATCCATTTGAACCAGGCGGAGATATAATGAGTTACATTATTGACATAGGTGACTATCCATTTGATCCAAGAGGATTGACCAGGCACCACGACACTGACATTGGATTTGGTTTGAGAGCCATTGCTTTGGAGCCTACATGGTTGGGATTTACATTCCATCTATATGGTCACACTCGTATGAATTACGTCATCTTCAGGGCAACACTAGTATCTTTTCCATTTGATCTTGGAGGATACCTGACTAGCCTCATCATCGATGAGATTTCCTAATCCTTTACATTTAACCCTGGGGGTCATATGACTATTGTATTCATATTTGGGTCTTCCGCGACATTGACACTGTGGCATGGGTGTGGCTTTTTTTAGTTGTTGTATATAGCCTTTGTGTTTGATTTTTGCACGACCAGCCTTTGATTTCAGGGACAAAATCATTATAGGAGGGGATGGTTTGTATATAGCCTTTATGAGGATGAAATCGTTATAGGAGGGAATGGTATGTAATGAAGCAACAACTTTAGATTAGGTCAAAGACCATGTTCATGGCTCAATTATAAAAAGGGGGCTCATGGATCACTATTGGAACCTTTTGATACTTTTAATCATATGACTTTTGGAATGTACATTAGAGCCTAGAGCTACCATAACTTGGCTTATGAAAGACTATTTCCATCCTTTGGTGAAAGGCTAAATCACTTAGGCATTATGTATGATTTCTTGCTAATTGCATCTTAATCAACATAATGATTTGTCCCAAATCTCAACTTACGGTCACTCTATTTCACTGAGCGTTCTTGTAAACGCTGCTTCTTGTGTTGCACGACTGTGCTAATGATGAGAGAAACATGCACTGCCTGCCCACGCTTATTAATTATGTTAAGCCTGAAGAAGGCAATAAAGCCCCAAATAGCATTTTGAGTACATGAAGAAGGCTGTTTAAACATGTTGCACCTACTAGCCAGTTTACCACCTAACATGTTGTGCCTACTATCCAGTCCACCACCTCCGTATTTGCCACCATAGCAGCGTCTTGGTGAAGCTGGGGTACTTCAAAAAGTTGGCCTAGAGAGAGGAAGAGAGACAAAAAGTGAGTGAATCAAAGAGGAGGGAGTCGCAGGGGTTCTCAGTCTCCTCCTCCTTGGGGTTCCAAGAGTGCTATGGTGTGTGCAAGCTCCTGTACCATGAGCTATTGTGCTTCGATGGTAATTAAGAGATATTCTTTGTAATATAGGCCATTGTTAGGGCAAGAAGAGGCTCCATACAGGTAACATGATGACGATGCTTCACTCTTGAGGATCATATGGCTCTTGGTATGCACATTGGAGCCTAGAGCTACCATACTTTGGCTTATGGAAGACTATTTCCATCCTTTGGTTAAAGGCTAAATCACTTAGGCATTGTGTATGATTTCTTGCTAATTGCATGTTGTTAATCAACATAATGATTTATCCCAAATCTTAGCTTACGGTCACTCCATTTGGCTGAGCCTTGATTGAGCTTGTTCTTGCAAACACTACTTCTTGTGTACGACTATGCTTAACGATTGAGAGAAACACACACTGGCTGCCCACACTTGTTAATTATGTTGAGCCTGAAGAAGGCAATAAAGCCCCAAATAGCGTTTTGAGTACATGAAGAAGGCTATTTTAACACGTTGCACCTACTATCCAGTCCACCACCTAACATGTTGCACCTCTGTCCAGTCCACCACTTGCCACCATAGCCACATCTTGGTGAAGCTAGGGTACTTCAAAAAGTTGGCCTAGAGAAAGGAAGAGAGACGAAAAAGTGAGTGAATCAAAGAGGAGGGAGTTGCAGGGGTTCTCATTCCAAGATTGCTATGGCATGTGCAAGCTCCTGTACCATGAGCTACTGTGCTCCGATGGCAATTAAGAGATATTCTTTCCAATATAGGCCATTGTCAAGGCAAGAAGAGGTTGCAGATAGGTAGGGTGTGCCAACATGATGATGATGCTTCACTCTTGAGTCAGTGAGCAGCCTTCAATAATAATCTCACATTCATTTGTTCATTTTCTTCCTTTGCACTTAAACCACCCAATTGAGGTTTGATGTATACACTTGCATTTGGTAGGGCTGCTACTAGTGCACTTAACTGAACTTGTTGTGCAAGGGATGATTGTGTCTATTGTGTGAATGAGGATCAAAGGGTTAGTAGCTTGTATTGAAATTAGGGTGGATGGAGAGACATAAGACAAACTAGATAAGATGAAGATTAATGCTAATCACATCATTAACTAAATGGACAGCATAATGACACAAGAGATGGGATAATGGAGGTTGTGTTATCTTGCATTAGATGAGAGCCTCTTATAGGCTGGAGTACAATGAATTAGGTTGTGATTAACCCCTAAGCAAAATCCTAATTATATCTAGAAGATAGAACCCAAAAACCTAGATTGGAGTGCAAAGAAGATCTCCTCCCACTTTCTCTAGGTGCCTAGAATATGCTCCATATATTTTAATGTATGTCATAAACCATAGTCTACCAAAACGTTCTAAGGTTAAGTGACCATATGAACCATATGCCCTAATTCCCAATGTCACATGGATGATTTGCTGTATTGTCTCCAATACCCTCCCTCAACAAAATATCCATGGCTACTAAGATAATGCTAGATCTAGTTATTGTTTACAACTCTAATTATGAGATGACAATGCTAGATCTAGTTATTGTTTACAACTCTAGTTATGAGATGACCATCCAAGTGCCCGTAGGTCTTACTCATTGGTGGTTTACAATGCTAGAAGTTTATGATAGATGCTAGGATATTAGTTATGTTTACATTTTGCTTAGGATAGAGGGGTGACCACAGGTGGGCAGATCCTAAATGGTCTAAAAAGCCCAATCATCTTTGATGAAGTTATCCTCCACTAAGGCTCCTTCCCTTTTGTTGTCGTTTATGTCTTTGCTTGAGCTATTAGCTATTCCTGTAAGTAGAGCTTTTTGGGATTTGTTTTTATAGAAACAGTCTTTTTCTTCATACCTTGGTTTTCCACAAAAGTTGCATGACTTCTTGGGGAGCTCTCTCCTGTTCTTCTTGTAGCTGCCTTTGTTGAAGAAAGCACTATCTGTATTACCTTGCCTTTGCTTAATTTTTGCATCTTCTTCTAGGAGAAATGCTTCCACATCCATAAGTTTTGGTGAGGGCAAGTTAGTGAGAGAGGTAACTATGTTACCATACTCCTCTTGAGGTAAAGTGTTGAGGAGGATAGCTATGATTACATCTTCTTTGATAGTCTTGATCCTGGTCAGCTTTGTGCGAATACTTTTCATGTAGTTCAAATGGGTTTGGAGTAACTCCCCTGAACTCAATTTTAGCTTGAAAATTTTGATTAGGAGGCTAATTTTAGAGTTCTTTGACTGTGCTCCAAAAAGAAAATCTAGGGTATTCCAAGCCTCATTGGATAAGTCCATTCAGTCTATGTGATGGATGTAGGTATCACTTAGTCCCAAGGCTATGATGGCCACAACCTTCTCATCCTTGCCAATCGATAGAGTTTTCTCGTCCCTCATGTTTGGCATTTTTTCTTTCCCATTTGTTATACCCCATAGCCCTTTTCTCAAGAGAGTGAATTTAATCTTTGTCTACCATGTATGAAAGTTATTCCCTTCAAACTTATCTACTTTATGTGTACTAGCCAATATGATTGGGTATGTCTTACCTCTTGGATGAGAAGGCTGTGGCCATCATAGCCTTGGGACTAGGTGATACCTACATCCATCACATAGATGGAATGGACTCATCCAATGAGGATTGGAATACCCTAGATTCTCTTTTTGGAGCACAGTCAAAGAACTCTAAAATCAGCCTCCTAATCAAAATTTTCAAGCTAAAATTGAGTTCAAGGGAGTCACTCCTGACCCATCTGAACTACATGAAAAGTATTCGCACAAAGCTGATTGGGATCAAGAAGGCTATTGAAGAAGATGTAATCATAGCTATCCTCCTCAACAGTTTACCTCAAGAGGAGTATGGTAACATAGTTACCACTCTCACTAACTTGCCCTCACCAAAACTTATGGATGTGGAAGCATTTCTCCTAGAAGAAGATGCAAAAATTAAGCAAAGGAAAGGTAATAAAGATAGTGCTTTCTTCAACAAAGGCAGCTACAAGAAGAACAGGAGAGGATTTGGATCAAATCCAAAGAAAGAGTTCCCCAAGAAGTCATGCAACTTTTATGGAAAACCAAGCCATGAAGAAAAAAATTGTTTCTATAGAAACAAATCTCAGAAAGCTCTACTTGCAAGAACAGCTAATAGCTCAAGCGAAGACATAAACGACAACAAAAAGGAAGGAGCCTCAGCGGAGGCTAACTTCATCGAAGATGATTGGGCTTTTTAGACAATTTAGGATCTGCCCACCTATGGTCACCCCTCTATCCTAAGCGAAATGTAAACATAACTAATATCCTAGCATCTGTCATCATCAACTTCTAGCATTGTAAACCACCAATGAGTAAGACCTACGGCGGCGGGCACTTGGATGGTCATCATAACTAGAGTTGTAAACAATAACTAGATCTAGCATTGTCATCCTAGTAGCCATGGATATTTTGTTGAGGGAGGGTACTGGAAACAATATAGCAAATCATCCATGTGACATTGGGAATTAGGGCATATGGTTCATATGGTCACTTAACCTTAGAACGTTTTGGTAGACTATGGTTTATGACATACATTAGAATATATGGAGCCTGTTGTCCAGGCGCCTAGAGAAAGTGGGAGGAGATCTTCTTTGCACTCCAATCTAGGTTTTTGGGTGCTATCTTCTAGAAATAATTAGGGATTTTGCTTAGGGGTTAATCACAACCTAATCCATTGTAAGACAAAGAAACCTTTTCCTTTAATAGTTAGTGAGATCACATTCTCTAACTAAATAGGCCAAAATCATTCTTAATATTTTTATTAGACAATGCCTATAATTTGGCGGCCCCACCTTTGGAGTTACCTCAAGTGCATGCAAGTCTACCTTAGTGTCTTTATCCATTTTTGTGTTCAAGTCACTTTCACTTATATATGCTTACCTAGCTTAGATGCTTCTAGAATTGTAATTTGTGCGAGCATGGTGAGAAATATTCTAAATAAGCCCTCTTGATCACTCTTAAAGACAACATTTGTTTTTAAATAAACAACTTTTTAGTTTTGACCATAACTTTTGCCAATGAAGTAATTTTTTAGAGTTTCAAAAACCAAGTTTTAGAACACTTCAAGATATTTCTAATGAGCTATTGGAATCTTTTGTTTGAGTTCATATGTGTGATTTGGACTATGTCGAGGTGGTCACTCTAGTTTCAAAAGGATTGCAGTTGGATTGCTTAGTATTTATTTTATACAGAGATATATTTATTAGTGTTAAAGCAAATTAAAGACTTTAACTTGCAACCATAAGAGATAATGAGTATCAAATCCTAAGAGAGATATATCACATGTAAAGAGAGGTAAAAACCCATTCATGTCTTCAAGTTTCATCCAAAACATCCTATACAACCCAACCAATCATTTCAACCATCTTTTACATTGTATATAAATCTTCTAGTGAGCCAAAAGATTTTCTTTCAAAAAATGCATAGTTTCTCTTTTTGGTTCCCAAGAGATGGAGAGAAATTCTAAAATCAACTCGACCCTTTATTCTTCCCCTTCTTGAGTATAAGAGGATGTGGGGTGTCCACATTTCAATATTCTTGTGATGATGCGAGTCCTCTTTTGAGAGAGTGAAGAAAGACAAATGTATTATTGCCCTCTATGCATTTATTATCTTATTTGTATAACATGTTTAGGGACCATTTGTTTAAAAGGGGTAATAATACTGTTATGTGGGTGTGAGTTTTGGATTTGACACATCATATGTCCTATGTGTCAGGATGACTTACAAGTGAGGGATGCATTATGTCCTTGTATCTTAGAGAAGACAATAGGGTATAAGTATTAGTGGGTTTTGGCTACCTTTACTTGTTATTCCCTTGACTCTTTCTCTTCCCACCCCTCCTCTAAGCCAAAATGGGTAAAATTCCTATGTTTTATGATGGTAACCCAGAGGAAGTTCTAGAAGAATAATTTTAAGAGATCATATATTAGCAATGGTGATAGAAAGTCTGAGTGGATTTAAAAATTTCCTTTCTTTTTGGGGGAAAGGCTCTCAAATGGGCATAGGGAAAGCATAACAAATTGCTTAAGGATTGGGAAAAGTTTTGCACTACTATATTGGATGAATTACTTCTTGAGTAAAAGTATGACAAATTTTGATTGAAGTCTTGCAAAGTTTTGATTTCTGTGAAGGGCTATGGTGAAAAGAGCTACTAAATTGATAGACTCCATTTAAGACTTTTAACATCTAGAGCCAGAATCAAGGAAGCCAAATAAGTTATGATTGGGATTGATGGGTTGATTTTGTAGAATTTTATCTCTAGGTTAAGGTAAAAAACAAGGCAAATGGTGAAGTAAGAAGTTGCCAAAAACTTAGAGAAATCCTTAAAGATAGTTATATGCCAAGAGTGCAACTTTGAAGAGGAGGACGTGGATCAACCAAAGGCTTAGCTAAGTATTTCCACTTTTTTCCACACCAAATATCACACCTTGTCCTAATACTCCTAATATGGTTGCCTTTAATGAACCGTAACCACACATAGCTATCTCTAATGCACCTTATATGGTGGTATCTTGAGTCATAGCAAGGATGGACCATTTGTGGCTTGACCTCTTACAAGCTCTTGAAAGCTTAGGGTGGTAAAAAGACGCACAAAAAATGGTAAGAAATTCTGGCCCTGCTAATTTTTTTTGCAAAATGTGCTATGACTTCCAAGACAAAGGATATTATCGTAGGAGAGCTTCTACTTCCTTTGATTCTATAAATTTTATAGATGCTTGTTATTGAAGATAAAGGTGAAGGTGAAGGTGAAGGTGTTGTGTCTACTTAAGAGAATATACCTAGGAATGGTAAGGGTGTGGAAGAGGAAAAAGCCCCTTTGAAAGTGGAAAATGGAAAAAGGGTGAAATAAGCAAGCTAAAAGATGGAGAAGGCATTTAGGATATGCTGACTTGGCCTCTCTAAAGGTGAAGGTCCTTATTATGAGCTTATTACTATCTATGGGAAACTTCTTGCATTGGCTTCTCCCTTGTATAGTGAGTTGAGGAGTGGCATCAATGCAAGAAGGAGAGAGAGGGATGCACCACCTCAACTAATGGAAGTAGACATCTATTGTCCCTAAGTTGACGTGGTATGTAATGGGTTGCATGTAAAGAATTTTCTTAGTTCTACAACAATAAATGTCATTTTTGAAGGTTTAATGGAAAACATTGGGACTTAAGAACAATCATAAGAATAGAGGGATACACCATATTAAGTAGTCAAAGTAGAAGTAGACAATTATTCTACTTAGGTTGATATGGTATGTAATGGTTGGCATGTAAATAATGTTCTTGTTGATGGTAGTTCTTTAGTTCATGTAATTTTTGAAGGTTTAATGGAAACATTGGGACTTAAGAACAATCATATCATAAGTCTAATGCTACCTTAGAGATGGCAAATAAAGAAAGTGTAAAACCTGAAGGCGTTATAACTAATGTGGTGGTTTCTATCATGGGAGTATAGCCTCCTTGGATTTCCAAATCATGAAGAGGACTCAAAACTCCTATCCTATATACTTTTGGAAGGCCTTGTCTGAAGAGGGTCTATGCAAGGTAATGCTAGAGTGAAGAGTGCATGACCATTTGTAAGATTCCCAATAAAATGAAGATCTTTATTTCTCGTAATAGTGTTGATTTAAAAAGTGAGAAAAGTGAGGAAGATGATGAGTATGTAAATCTTTAAGCATATATAAGTGAAAGTGACTTGACCACAAAAATGGATAAAGACACTGAGGTTGACTTGCATGCACTTGAGGTAGGTAACTCCAAAGGTGGGGCCTCCAAATTATAGGCATTGTCTAATGAAAATATTAAGAATGATTTTGATCTATTTAGTTAGAGAATGTGATCTCACTAACTATGAAAGGAAAAGGTTTCTTTCTCTTTTTCATTTTTATGCTCATTTCTTTGCAACATTATAAACATCATCAAGTCACAATGGTGGAGCACTGAGTGGATTTGGTGGATGGGGCATAACTAGTAAGGCAATGACCCTACCACATGACCCCTAACTTCTCATTAGTTGTAAAGTAAGAAACTAATAATCTTCTTTAGTGGTGGTAAAGGAAGAAATTGATAAGCTAATTGAAGTTGGGTTTATTTTTCTTTCATAAGGGTTTAATTTAATTTCTCCTATTGTAATCGTTGTTTAGAAGAATGGAAAGCTAAGGATATGTGTGGATTTCAAAAAGTTGATTTTTTTAGACCATTCTTTGTAGTAACTGATGTTAGCGGGCATGGTATTGGTGTTGTACTTACGTAAGATAATCATTCGATTGCTTTTGAAAGTCCAAAATTGAAACCATTTAAGCTTAAGCATAGTACTTTGATAAAGAATTGATTGATGTTATTCATGCATTGAAATTTTGGAAACATTATCTCTTAAGGGACCTGAGAGTGTATCATTAAAATCGATGAAAGTATTAAACATTTACTTTTACAGCCTTTAATATCAAATAGACATATTAAGTGTGTATCTTTTATTCAAAGTTTTTAGCTAATATTAAATATAAACCTGGACATGATAATTTTGTTAACTGATGCTTTGAGTAGGAGACCTACCATTAATAATATATCTGCTATTGAAGGTATTTCTTTTAATACTATTAACATATCTACTATTATAGACATTTCTTTTGATAACATGAAGGAAACATGTAAAAATAATTTTGATTTTTATGATGCATATAACAAGATGAAAGATAATTATTGGCTATCTTATTTTGATTATTCTTATGATGATGATGGTTTTCTTTTCTTTCAAAAGAGATTATACATCACTAAACCATTTAGGCAAGCTATTATTGAAGAATAGACATCTACTTTGCAAATAAATAGTTACAAATAGCACAATACTTGATTTGCTTAGATCATATGTCTCATATAACAAGATGAAAGATAATTATTGGCTATCTTATTTTGATTATTCTTATGATGATGATGGTTTTCTTTTCTTTCAAAAGAGATTATACATCACTAAACATTTAGGCAAGCTATTATTGAAGAATAGACATCTACTTTGCAAATAAATAGTTACAAATAGCACAATACTTGATTTGCTTAGATCATATGTCTCATCTCAGCCTAAGCAATGGGATAAGTGTTTACATATTTTGCAATTTACAGATAATAACTATCCTCATATTGCTACTAAAGAAAGTACCATTTGAAATAGTCTATGGTAAGGCTTTGCCTGCTTCAATTACTAGATTTTCACATTCTATAGAGGATGCATATTCTTTTGTTAAAGACTTTGATCAAATTCATGAGTTAGCAAAATTGAATATTCAAAAATCTCAAGAGAAATACATGAAGTATGCAAATCACAAATGCAAACATGCCATCTTCAATGACTAGCTCTAGTACTACTTAAGTAGATGAGGGGACCATGGCCTCCATAATGGTGACCATCAGGGTAGGAGTGGGTAAGAGAGGCTTCAAACGATTAATCCCTTGTAAAATGGTCTTAACTCTTTGGACAATGTAAGCATGGGGAAGAGAGCCTTTTGAAAGTGTTCCGCTGAAAATGACCCACTATTGCCAAAAAAAACAAATAATTAGCCGTGTGATGCAATCTCTATTGACAATGTAAGCATGGGGAAGAGAGCCTTTTGGAAGCGTTCGCTGAAAATGACCACTATTACCAAAAAAAACAAATAATTAGCCGTGTGATGCAATCTCTATTGACAACTCCAGGAGATCTAGCAATAGGAGGAGGTTGGGATGGAGTGGGGCTACATGGGCGGTAGGGTCTATGGTGGATTGGGGTGATGGCTAAGTCACTCCATACACCAACAGCAAAGGTGGATATAGGGGAGAGGGATAGGTGGCCGACAGAGGATAAAAGTACTTTATGGGAGACACCAGTGAAAAGGATACTTGGGATGTCGGAGAGGAGGGAGATATGGGAGGAGTTTCATAAGAGAGTGTGGATGGCAAGGTGATCGCATAGGGTTGGGGAGCTGCAACATAAAATGCGGGTTCATACATGGGCTCTATTGGAGTATTCGATGGAGAAACAATAGTGCAAGTTGTGTCAATAAACTCTTTAGAAGGAGGGTTGTTGAAGATCAAGGGTGGTTGCTACAATTGTTGTTACATTAGCTAAATCCCCTTAAGATAGAAGCATTCCTTATCTTTATGGCCCCCTTTTTTGTAGAAAGAGCAATAATGTTTTAATGGGCAATCTTAGGGGAGATGACCTTGAGGACGGTACTTTGTACAACAAAGACTTGTAATAATGTTTTAAGCGGCATTCTTGGGAGAGATGACCTTCAATACCATAGATGGTATGCCATAGACTTATAATACCAAAATTTTTCCTTTTGTGAGACTTATTGATTATAATATAATATTTATGTGTGGTGTTATCCATGTGGGACCCAATCTTTGGTATGCTAGTAATGTTCATGAAGATATGACAATTCCAATGGGAAGCTTATATGTGAACTTGATAGCTTGGTGGTCACTTCAATGCAATGGTGATAATTTAAAGGCTCCAATTATCTTATTTCACATGAAGGATTCCAAGGAATTTTATTTAATATTATGTGCTAGGTATGAGAATGAATGGATTGTTGTATCATAAATACCATATGAATAGATGATACCTACATTAGTATGGGAACTAGTGCTAATTCTTTATTTAATTAATGATGATTCATAAACTAGGTGTGGGCCATATGTCTACATGGATTGGTAACTCTATTTGAATAAGATGGCGAATGCATGGCAAGCTTATGGAGGCTTGTGGATGCATGTGGGGAAGAATGCATAATAGAGGAGAATCCTTCTAGAAGTCCTATAGAGGCTCGTGAATGCTTGTGGAGGAGTGTGGAAGGATACATAATAGAGGAGAATCCTTTTCAAAGTCCTATGTTGGTGGTATTTGTGTTAGCTCCATGTGGGGTTAGATGTAATCTACCAAGTCAAGGATTCCTTGATGAAATAAAGCAAAGAAACACATGGCAAAAGTAGCCACCAAGAAGGACAAGTGATGGGTAATGGTGACATTTGGGTTTATGTAGTCCTAGCTTAAATGCTTCTACAATTGTAATTTGTGTGAGCATGGTGAGAAATATTCTAAAGAAGCCCTCTTGATCACTCTTAGAGACAACATTTCACACATAATTGATCATAGTTTGCCTAGATGATCTTGCATAGCTTGTGTAGCTTATTGTTGCGACCTTATATAGTATAGACACCCTTATGGTCTACTCCATCCTCTTAGTATACATGCATGCTTGATTTGATTGATTTAGAAATGCCATACTAGTCTCACATCAAGCCTTTATTGTGTGATAATGTCTTAGGAATCTTATATATCTCCATTGATGTGACTACTATATATTGTGTTAATAAATTCTTCTATTTTGCTTAATGTCTCTCGAGTAATAGTCTTCTAGGATGCAATTAATTGAGAATTTTCCCTCTTTTCTTCTTGCACTTCAATAAATTTAAACCCCACAAGTCATAACTAAGGAACCTTAGCTTATAGTTAAGTGATTTTGTGCATCATTTGGTTCCATTATTGAGACCTTAGTCGTTAGAAAGGAGAGCAAAATGGCTCAAAAATGTAATTTTAGGCCATTTAATTGGGCACCGTGAATGGTGAATCTTCTCAAATTGAAGCATTAAATTGGAATTGATATTGAATTACTCTCAATACCACCCTTTTATATAAAAAAATAATTAAGGTATGCTTGGAGAATTGACTAGCCCCATAAATGACGTGAAAACCTTCATAAGGAGTTGTTTCTAAATAAACAACTTCATAGTTTTGACCATAACTTTTGCAAATGAAGTAATTTTTTAGAGTTTCAAAAACCAAGTTTTAGAACACTTCAAGATGTTTCCAATGAGCTATTGTAATCTTTTGTTTGAGTTCATATGTGTGATTTAGACTATGTAGAGGTGGTCACTCGAGTTTGAAAAGGATTGCAATTGGATTGCTTAGTATTTCTTTTATACATAGATATATTTATTAGTGTTAAAGAAAATTAAAGACTTTAACTTGCAACCATAAGAGATAATGAGTATCAAATACTAAGGGAGATATATCACATGTAGAGAGAGGTAAAAACCCATTCATGTCTTCAAGCTTCATCCAAAACGTCCTATACAACCCAACCAATCATTTCAACCATCTTTTACTTTGTATATAAATCTTTTAGTGAGCTGAAAGATTTTCTTTCAAAAAATGCATAGTTTTTCTTTTTGGTTCCAAGAGATGGAGAGAAATTCAAAAATAAACTCGACCCTTTATTCTTCCCCTTCTTGAGTATAAGAGGATGTGGGGTGTCCACATTTCAATATTCTTGTGATGATGCAAGTCCTCTTTTCAGAGAGTAAAGAAAGAGAAATGTATTATTGCCCTCTATGCATTTATTATCTTATCTGTATAACATGTTTAGGGACCATTTGTTTAAAAGGGGTAATAATACTTTCATGTGGGTGTGAGTTTTGGATTTGACACATCATATGTCCTATGTGTTAGGATGACTTACAAGTGAGGGATGCATTATGTCCTTGTATCTTAGAGAAGACAATAGGGTATGAGTATTAGTGGGTTTTGGCTACCTTTACTTGTTATTCCCTTGACTCTTTCTCTTCCCACCCCCTCCTCTAAGCCAAAATGGGTAAAATTCCTATGTTTTATGGTAACCCAGAGGAATTTCTAGAAGGATAATTTTAAGAGATCATATATTAGCAATGGTGATAGAAAGTGTGAGTGGATTTAAGATTTTCCTCCCTTTTTGGGGGGAAGGCTCTCAAACGGGCATAGGGAAAGCATATCGAATTGCTTAAGGATTGGAAAAAGTTTTGCACTACTATATTAGATGAATTACTACTTGAGTAAAAGTATGACTAAATTTTGATTGAAGTCTCACAAAGTTTTGATTCTGTGAAGGGCTATGGTTAAAAGAGCTACTAATTTGATAGAGTCCATTTAACACTATTAACATCTAGAGCTAGAATCAAGGAAGCCAAATAACTTATGGTTAGGATGGGTCAATTTTGTAGAATTTTGTCTCTAGGTTAAGGGAAAAAACAAGGCAAATGGTGAAGTAAGAAGTTGCCAAAAACTTAGAAGTCTCACAAAGTTTTGATTCTATGAAGGGCTATGGTTAAAAGAGCTACTAATTTGATAGACTCCATTTAACACTATTAACATCTAGATCTAGAATCAAGGAAGCCAAATAACTTATGGTTGGGATTGATGGGTCAATTTTGTAGAGTTTATCTGTAGGTTAAGGGAAAAAACAAGGCAAATGGTGAAGTAAGAAGTTGCCAAAAACTTAGAGAAAGCCTTAAAGATGGTTATATGCCAAGAGTGCAGCCTTCATCAAGAGGAGGACGTGGATCATCAACCAAAGACTTAGCTAAGTATTTCCACTTTTTTCCACACCAAAGATCACACCTTGTCCTAATACTCCTAATACGATTGCCTTTAATGAACCGTAACCACACATAGCTATCTCTAATGCACTTGATATGGTGGTATCTTGAGTGATAGCAAGGATGGACCTCTTACAAGCTCATGAAAGCCTGAGGTAAAAAGATGCACGAAAAATGGTAAGAAATTTTGGCCCTGCTAATTTTTTTTGCAAAATGTGCTATGACTTCCAAGACAAAGGATATTGTCCTAGGAGAGCTTCTCCTTCCTTTGATTCTATAAATTTGATAGATGCTTGTTATTGAAGATAAAGGTGAAGGTGTTGTTGTGTGTACTCAAGACAAGAAACCTAGGAATGATAAGGGTGTGGAAGAGAAAAAGCACCTTTGAAAGTGGAAAATGAGGAAAAAGGGTGAAATAAGCAAGGTTAAAAGATGAGAAGACATTTAGGATGTGCTGACTTGGCCTCTCTAAAGGACAAGGTCCTTATTATGAGCTTATTACTACCTATGGGAAACTTCTTGCGTTGGTTTCTTCCTTGTATAGTGAGTTGAGGAGTGGCATCAATGCAAGAAGGAGAGAGAGGGATGCACCACCTCAACTAGTCAAAGTGGAAGTAGACATCTACTCTCCCTAAGGTGCATGGTATGTAATGGGTTGCATGTAAAGAATGTTCTTGTTGATGGTAGTTCTACAGTAGTAAATGTCATTTTTGAAGGTTTAATGGAAAACATTGGGACTTAAGAACATTCATAAGAACAGAGGGATACACCATCTTAAGTAGTCAAAGTAGAAGTAGACATTCATTCTGCTTATGTTGATATGGTATGTAATGGTTGGCATGTAAATAATGTTCTTGTTGATGGTAGTTCCTTAGTTCATGTAATTTTTAAAGGTTTATCGAAAACATTGGGACTTAAGAACAATCATAAGTCTAATGCTACCTTAGAGATGGCAAATAAGGAAAATGTAAAACCTAAAGGCGTTATAACTAATGTGGTGGTTTCTATCATGGGAGTATAACCTCCTTGAATTTTCAAATTATTAAGAGGACTCAAAATTCCTATCCTACACTTGGAAGGCCTTGGCTGAAGAGGGTCTATGCAAGGCAATGCTAGAGTGAAGAGTGCATGAACATTTGTAAGATTCCCCATAAAATGACAATCTTTATTTCTTGTAATAGTGTTGATTTACAAAGCGAGAAAAGTGAGCAAGAAGAGTATGTACACTTTTTAAGCATATATTAGTGAAAGTGACTTGAACACAAAAATAGATAAAGACACTAAGGTAGACTTGCATTCAAAGGTGGGGCCTCCAAATTATAGGCATTGTCTAATAAAAATATTAAGAATGATTTTGGCCTATTTAGTTAGAGAATGTCATCTCACTAACTATGAAAGGAAAAGGTTTCTTTCACTTTTTCATTGTTAAGCTCATTTTTTTGCACAACTGGTTATAAACATCATCAAGTCACAATGGTGGTGGAGCACCGAGTGGATTTGGTGGGTGGGGCATAACCAGTAAGGCAATAACCCTACCACATGAACCCTAACTTCTCATTAGTGGTAAAGTAAGGAAATAATGATCTTCTTTAGTGGTAAAGGAAGAAATTGATAAGCTTCTTGATGTTGGGTTTATTTTTCTTTCATAAGGGTTTAATTTAATTTCTCCTATTGTAATCTTTGTTTAGAAGAATGGAAAGCTAACGATATGTGTGGATTTCAAAAAGTTAATTTTTCTAGACTATTCTTTGTAGTAGTAACTGATGCTAGCGGACATGGTATTAATGTTGTACTTACGTAAGATAATCATCTGATTGCTTTTGAACACTTAAAATTGAAACCATTTAAGCTTAAGCATAGTACTTTGATAAAGAATTGATTGATGTTATTCATGAATTGAAATTTTGGAAACATTATCTTAAGGGATCTGAGAGTGTATCATTAAAATTGATCAAAGTATTAAACATTTACTTTTACAGCCTTTAATATTAAATAGACATATTAAGTGCGCATCTTTTATTCAAATTTTTTAGCCAATACTACATATAAACCTGGACATGAAAATTTTGTTACTGATGCTTTGAGTAGGAGACCTACCATTAATAATATATCTGTTATTAAAGGAATTTCTTTTAATATCATTAATAATATATCTGCTATTATAGACATTTCTTTTGATAACATGAAGAAACATATAAAAGATATTTAGAGAAATGATGCATTTTTGACACCTCGGTGTGGGGGAATTCCCCTCATGAAGGAGGTACCTATTTCACATGTGTGGGTGAGTTTTAAACTCACAATAATGAGATATTTTCATCTCTCCTCTCTCTTGCTTCAACTAGATCCAAAAAGTAAGCTAAACTGACCAAAAAATGGTCACAAATTGACTAAACTGATCTGGAAAATTCTAGAATCCGTTTGCTTGGTTAGAGGCTCACTTTTTCCTATAAATGAAGCCTCCCCCTTTGTAAATGGTTAGTAGTGTTTTATGCACTGTTACTCTACTCCTCCCCAGAACCAAAAACAGTGAATTTATTAATAATTCATTAGTTTTTGACCTTTTCCTCTTCAAAAGAATTGGTGGCCACTCTTGTTGCAAACAAGAGTAGATCCCTCAAACCATCAAGCCAAAGGAAAGCTCACAGAAATTCATGTAAGCTAAAAATCCTACTTTTTCTTTATTCTATTTTATGGTTTTTTGATTTTTGATTCCTTTAAAATGAAAACGGATGCTATGCCTTGCTTGAAAGGCTTTCCCCCTCTCTTCATTCTTAAATTCAACCTTTCTTTATCCTAGATGAGTAATCAAATTGTTAGAATTAAACTTTTCATATTGTTTCTCTTTTAAAAGTGGAATTTGATTAGTTTAGAATGCGTAAACCATTTGGGATAATTTTTAAGTAGCTTGAGGATAGAAAAAATTAAAAAATGGTCAGCCATACAAAAGAGATTATGGAAATTTTTTTTTAAATTTTGTGAAATAAGTTTTATCTTTTATTATTCAAAAAGAGTAATCCCCATCGTTTGTGTATTCTAAAAGTGTTATTTTCATTCTATGCATAGAAAAATGCATAGTAGAAATATTTTTATAAAAGTGTTATTTCCATTAAAATTAAATTCTATGCATAGAAAGATGCATATTGGATAACTTCTTTTTATTATAAAAGTGTGATTTCCATTAGATTAAAATTCTATGCATAGAAAGATGCATAAAGAAATTTATTTTTATTTCAAAAGAGTTATTCTCATCAATTTTGATTTTATACATAGAAAGATGCATAAAGATTTTATTTTTATTCCAAAAGTGTTATTCTCATCAATTTTGATTTTATGCATAGAAAGATGCATAAAGAATTTATTTTTATTTCAAAAGAGTTATTCTCATTAATTATGTATAGAAAGATGCATAAAGAAATTTATTTTTATTTCAAAAGAGTTATTCTCATCAATTTTGATTTTATGCATAGAAAGATGCATAAAGAATTTATTTTTATTTCCTCCTCAAGTTACTTAAAAATTATCCCAAATGGTTTAAGCATTCTAAACTAATCAAATTCCACTTTTAAAAGAGAAACAATATGAAAAGTTTAATTCTAACAATTTGTTACTCATCTAGGATAAAGAAAGGCTGAATTTAAGAATGAAAGCCTTTCCCAGCAAGGCATAGCATCCATTTTCATTTTAAAGGAAGCAAAAATCAAAAAAACCATAAAATAGAATAAATATGAAAAAGTAGGATTTCTAGCTTACATGAATTTCTGTGAGCTTTCCTTTGGCTTGATGGTTTGAGGAATCTACTCTTGTTTGCAACAACAAGAGTGGCCACCAATTCTTTTGAAGAGGAAAAGGTCAAAAACTAATGAATTATTAATATATTCACTGTTTTTGGCTCTGGGGAGGAGTAGAGTAATAGTACATAAAACATTATTAACCATTTACAAAGGGGGAGGCTTCATTTATAGGAAAAAGTGAGCCTCTAACCAAGCAAACTGATTCTAGAATTTTCCAAATCAGTTTGGTCAATTTTTGACCATTTTTTGGTCAGTTTAGCTTAATTTTTGCATCTAGTTGAAGCAGGAAAGAGGAGAGATGAAATATCTCATTATTGTGAGTTTAAAACTCACCCACACATGTGAAATAGGCGCCTCCTTCATGAGGGAAATTCTCCTACACTGAGGTGTCAAAAATGCATCATTTCTCTAAATAACTCTTCTTTTTTAACTAATATCCTTGTCCTTGGTCAACTCTTCATCTTATGTGAGTGTTTACTCATTTTTGGGGGGATTTTCTTTATTTATTCTATTTATCTCCTCCATACATTTGGATGAATCTAATTGTTGTAACAGATTCTCCCATTTGTGCAATAGAAGTGGAGTGTTCCCTCTCTCTCTCTCTCTCTCTCTCTCTCTCTCTCTTGCAACTCTAATCTAGTATGTGTGGTGTGCTTAGGGTTAGGATTTGGGAGTGATTAGTGCTAATCACTTGTTCTCTCATACATCCCTCTTTCTTCTTCTCTCCCTCTTGCTTGAGTGATTAGGCTACCAATGCGTTCATCTCCCACGGAGATCCTACACAATCTTTGCGAGAGAGTTTGCACCACCTGTTGGATTAGAGCAACCACCTCGGTGTGACAAAGATGTTAAGGAAACCTTAACCTATTGGGTTGTGGAAAGTTGCCTATATGCCAATAGGCTCAAGAGCTCCACTGTAGCCACTCGTCACTTGCAGCCATCCTCTCACACTTGTTGTCACACCAAGGGGCGGTTACTCTAATCCAACAGGTGGTACAACCTCTCTCACGAAGATCGTGTAGGATCTCTGCACGAGAGACAATTGTGTTGGTAGCTTAATCACTCAAGCAAGAGGGAGAGAAGAAGATAGAGGGAAGCATGAGAGAAAAAGTGATTAGAATTAATCACTCTCAAAAACTAACCCTAATAAGCCCACCACACATGCTAGATTAGAGTTGCAAGAGAGAGGGAGAGAGATCACTGCACTTCTATTGCACAAATGGGAGAATCCGTTTTACAAACAAGAGAAATTGGCTTTTATAGTTCTAAATCTTTTTCCACTTGGTGAAAGATCCCCGCCCTCTCCGCGCAACGAATTTGGGGGTGCTAGCAGCGAAAGTAGCACTTCTTGTGCGGGGTAGGTCCCTCACTTGGGGCCTTGCCCACGGATATTCGGACAAGAGACTAATCCCTCAGTTCTTCTAAAATCGAACTCGAAAAAACTTCCCTCGCCCAGAAAGCACGGGCGATTCCTCCAGGATAATTTTTACTCTAATGTAGTCAAGAGCCTTAACTAACTGAACTGATCCGATCGAACCCGTAAGTCCCATGGTTAGATCAAGGAAGACTTGCACTTAGATCATACAGACCAATGCTTTTTTTCTCATTGAGAGGCACAGCCATTGATTCATTTTTCCTCATTGAGAGGCACAGCCGTTGATTCTTTTTTCCTCATTGAGAGGCACAGCTGTTGATTCTTTTCCATACAACAATTTCTATCCGGGATTTACTTCATCTATCGTACCATAATAGAATTGAGTCTCATTTTAGGGATCCATCAGTCCAGCCTAACCCTATCTAGTCCCATGGGTTAGCCAACTGCCCAACCACTATAGTGATGGGATCCAATTAGGAATTTGGTTAGGTTTTGTCCCGGGTACCAGGGAAAAGATTTCCTAGGCTCCCTAGCCGAATATTCATGCAAACTTAAAGTTACTCATACCATTTACACACCCAATATGAAATTATCTTTTTCACAGATTCAGCTGTCTTTAAAACAATCTTTTAATGAAACCATAGTGTCAATGATCATAATCCTCCAAAATATCTGGTTGAATCCTAATTTCCAATCATTCCTTCATCGGTGTACCTATGGCATCATTAGCAAACCAGAACGCTCACCACCTGTCCACTCAGGGGCCTTTTTGATAGTTCTAGCTCATAGTACCCGACAATATATTCATTTACAAAAATCTAGATGGAATGTCCATTTGAAGATCAACAAGATCAACCAACAGATCCATATAAAAAGAGTCATGGACTCATCCATTGAGGACCAGCAAGGTCAATCAACCAGATCCATGCCCGAATTCAAAAAACAACTCTTACTCCTTGTTCCAATATCTTTTTCGACGCACGTGTGGGTATCTTTGGCGACCCAAAGCCCCAGCACCGTATGGTAAGCACCCTCTAGTGACAATTTCCATGGGAAGCTTTTATGTGAACTTGATAGCTTGGTGGCCACTTCAATGGCTTGGTGATGATTTAATGGCTCCAATTATCTTATTTCACATGAAGGATTCCAAGGAATTTTATTTAATATTATGTGCTAGGTATGAGAATGAATGGATTTATGAATAGATAATAACTACATTGGTATGGGAACTAGTGCTAATTCTTTATTTAATTAATGATGATTCATAAACTAGGTGTGGTCCATATGTCTACATGGATTGGTAACTCTATTTAAATAAGATGGCGAAAGCATGGCTTATGGAGACTTGTGGATGCATGTGGAGGAGTGTGGAAGGATGCATAATAGAGGATAATCCTTCTAGAAGTCCTATAGAGTCTTGAAAGTGCTTGTGGAGGAGTGTGGAAGGATACATAATACAGGAGAATCCTTCTCAAAGTCCTATGTTGGTGGTATTTGTGTCGGCTCAATGTGGGGTTAGATCTAATCTACCAAGTCAAGGATTCCTTGATTAAATAAAGCAAAGAAACACATGGCAAAAGTAGCCACCAAGAAGGACAAGTGATGGGTGATGGTAACATGTGGGTTTATATAGTCCTAGATTAAATGCTTCTACAATTGTAAGTTGTGTGAGCATGGTGAGAAAGATTCTAAAGAATCCCTCTTGATCACTCTCAGAGACAACATTTCATACATAATTAATTGATCATAGTTTGCCTAGATGATCTTCCATAGCTTGTGTACCTTATTGCGACCTTATATAGTATAGACACCCTTATGGTCTACTCCATCCTCTTAGTATATACGTGTATGCTTGATTTGATTGACTTAGAAATTCCATACTAGTCTCACATCAAGCCTTTATTGTGTGATAATGTCTTAGGAATCTTATATATCTCCATTGATGTGACTACTATATATTGTGTTAATAAATTCTTCTATTTTGCTTAATGACTCTCGCATAATACTCTTCTAGGATGCAATTAATTGAGAATTTTCCCTCTCTTCTTCTTGCACTTCAATAAATTTAAACCCCACAAGTCATAACTAAGGAACCTTAGCTTATAGTTAAGTGATTTTGTGCATCATTTGGTTCCATTGTTGAGACCTTAGTCCTTAGGAAAAGGAGAGCAAAATGGCTCAAAAATGCAATTTTAGGCCATTTAATTGGGCACCATGAAAGGTGTATCTTCTCAAATTGAAGCATTAAATTGATATTGAATGACTCTCAATACCACCCTTTTATAAAAAAATAATTAAGGTATGATTGGAGAATTGACTAGCCCCATAAATGACGTGAAAACCTTCATAATAAGGAGTTGTTTTTAAATAAACAACTTCATAGTTTTGACCATAACTTTTGCAAATGAAGTAATTTTTAGAGTTTCAAAAACCAAGTTTTAGAACACTTCAAGATATTTCTAATGAGCTATTGGAATCTTTTGTTTGAGTTCATATGTGTGATTCGGACTATGTAGAGGTGGTCACTCGAGTTTGAAAAGGATTGCAATTGGATTGCTTAGTATTTCTTTTATACAGAGATATATTTATTAGTGTTAAAGCAAATTAAAGACTTTAACTTGCAACCATAAGATAATGATGAGTATCAAATACTAAGGGAGATATAGGTAAAAACCCATTCATGTCTTCAAGTTTCATCCAAAACGTCCTATACAACCCAACCAATCATTTCAACCATCTTTTACTTTGTATATAAATCTTTTAGTGAGCCAAAAGATTTTCTTCAAAAAATGCATAGTTTTTCTTTTTGGTTCCAAGAGATGGAGAGAAATTCTAAAATCAACTTGACCCTTTATTCTTCCCCTTCTTGAGTATAAGAGGATGTGGGGTGTCCACATTTCAATATTCTTGTGATGATGCAAGTCCTCTTTTGAGAGAGTGAAGAAAGAGAAATGTATTTTTGCCCTCTATGCATTTATTATCTTATCTATATAACATGTTTAGGGACCATTTGTTTAAAAGGGGTAATAATACTTTCATGTGGCTGTGCGTTCTGTATTTGACACATCATATGTCCTATGTGTCAGGATGACTTACAAGTCAGGGATGCATTATGTCCTTGTATCTTAGAGAAGACAATAGGGTATGAGTATTAGTGGGTTTTGGCTACCTTTACTTGTTATTCCCTTCTCTTTCTCTTCCCACCCCTCCTCTGAGCCAAAATGGGTAAAATTCCTATGTTTTATGGTAACCCAGAGGAAGTTCTAGAAGGATAATTTTAAGAGATCATATATTAGCAATGGTGATAGAAAGTCTGAGTGGATTTAAAAATTTTCCTCCCTTTTTGGGGGGAAGGCTCTCAAATGGGCATAGGGAAAGCATAACAAATTGCTTAAGGATTGGGAAAAATTTTGCACTATTGTATTGGATGAATTACTTCTTGAGTAAAAGTATGATCAAATTTTGACTGAAGTCTCACAAAGTTTTGATTCTATGAAGGGCTATGGTAAAAAGAGCTACTAATTTGATAGACTCCATTTAACACTATTAACATCTAGAGCTAGAATCAAGGAAGCCAAATAATTTATGGTTGGGATTGATGGGTCGATTTTGTAGAATTTTATCTCTAGGTTAAGGTAAAAAACAAGGCAAATGGTGAAGTAAGAAGTTGCCAAAAACTTAGAGAAAGCCTTAAAGATAGTTATATGCCAAAAAAGGCAAAAAACAAGGCAAATGGTGAAGTAAGAAGTTGCCAAAAACTTAGAGAAATCCTTAAAGATAGTTATATGCCAAGAGTGCAGCCTTCAAGAGGAGGACGTGGATCAAACAAAGACTTCACAAGCTCCCCCATCTTATAAATCGTCTCTCGCACTTCGTGGGATGCACAATTGGAAATGCTAGTAGGAAGTGTTATTTTTATCATATTTGAATTTCATGCATAGAGATATGCATAAAAGATGATTATTTTATTACAAAAGTGTTACTTTTAGCATAATTGAATTTCATGCATAGATGTATGCATAAAAGATGATTATTTTATTATAAAAGTATTACTTTTATCATATTTGGATTTCATGCATAGAGGTATGCATAAAAATTGATTATTTTATTATAAAAGTGTGACTTTTATCATATTTGGATTTCATGCATAGAGATATGCATAAAAGTTGATTATTTATTTATAAAAGTGTGACTTTTATCATAATTGAAATTCATGCATAGAGGTATGCATAAAAGTTGATTATTTTATTATAAAAGTGTGACTTTTATCATATTTGAATTTCATGCATAGAGGTATGCATAAAAGTTGATTATTTTATTATAAAAGTGTGACTTTTATCATATTTGAATTTCATGCATAGAGGTATGCATAAAAGTTGATTATTTTATTATAAAAGTGTGACTTTTATCATATTTGAATTTTATGCATAGAGGTATGTATAAAAGTTGATTATTTTATTATAAAAGTGTGACTTTTATCATATTTGAATTTCATGGATAGAGGTATGCATAAAAGTTGATTATTTTATTGTAAAAGTGTAACTGTTATCATAATTGAATTTCATGCATAGAGGTATGCATAAAGGTTGATTATTTTATTGTAAAAGTGTTACTTTTATCATATTGGATTTCAAGTGTGATTTTCATCATAAATGGATTTTATGCATAACTTAGATGCATAAGAGAAATTCTTTTATTCTAAAAGTGTAATTCCTACCAAATCGAATTTATGCATAAGAAGATGCATAAAAGATTGATTTTTAAATTCAAAGTGTCATTCTCATCTAAATTGAGTTTATGCATAGGAAAATGCATAAGAGATGGAATTTTAATTCAAAAGTGTCATTTTCATTTAAAATGAATTTATTCATAGAAAGATGCATAAAAGATTGATTTTTATTTCGAAAATGTTAGTCTCCTTAAATGGAATTTATGCATAAATAAATGTGTAGAGAAATCTTATATCAAATATAAGAATTCTCTTGTATTCTATAAAAAGATATGAAATGTGATAAGATGTGATAAGAGGTGTATGAGATGTGAAAAGATGTGATAAGATGTATATGGGATGTGTTAGGGCATGAATGGATGTAGATATGGATGTATGAATGTAGATATGGATGTATGAATGTGAATATGGATGTGTGGATGTGGAAATGAAAGTGTGGATGTATGAATGAGGATGTGAAAATGGATGTATGTATGTAGACGTGGATGTATGGATGTGAATGTGAATGAAGATGTGGATGTGGATGTATGGATGTAGATACGAATGTGGATGTATGAATGTGAATGTGGATGTATGAATGAGGATGTGAAAATGGATGTATGCATGTGAATGTGGATGTATGAATGTGAATGTGGATGTGTGGAAGTGGAAATGGAAGTATGGATGTATGAATGTAGATGTGGATGTATGCATGTAGATGCGTATGTATGAATGTGAAATTGGAAGTATGATGTGGACGTACGAACATGGATATGTATGTAGAATAATGAATGTGAAGGTGTATGTAAAATAATGTGTAGTCTATATGAGTGAATGGATGGGAATGAGTACACATTGAATGGAATGTGGAATAAGTAATGTGGTCCGAGAGTGGATAATGTGGAAAGACGAGAGTTCGTCATAGAAACTGTATTTTGTGACTGTTTGTAAATGACTGTTTTATGTCAAGAATGCTGGGGAAGCATTTTGACCATCTTGAGGATTAAGGTCATGAGTGAAGACCGAACTGATAAAGTTGCAACTGCTGACGGAGAGTCAATGGAGGACGTCTCGGGTAGCAAGGTCGATCGAGGTCTTGACCAGCCTCGGTTCGATTTAAATGGTGAGCTTCCGGTACGATGGATGAGGGATCAAGGAAGCGGCCTATGAGTGAAGTGCTAGGTTACCTGCGAAGGATCCTAGAGGGTGCTGACCATACGGTGCTCATGCTCTGGGTCGCCGAAGATACCCACACGTGCGTCGAGGAAGATATTGAAACAAGGAGTAAGAGTTGTTTTCTGAAACCGGGCATGGATCTGGTTGATTGACCTTGTTGGTCCTCAACGGATGAGTCCATGGCTCTTTTATATGGATCTGTGGGTTGATCTTGCTGATCTTCCACAGAGATTCCATTCTGTTATATGAATATATTTCCGATTACTATGAGCTAGGAACTATGGAAAAGGCCCCTGAGTGAACACGTGGTGAGCGTTCTGGTTGCCAATGATGCCATAAGTACACCGATGAATGAATGATGGGAATAAGGATTCAACCAGAGACTTTGAGGATTGTCATCAGTGACATAATGGTTTCATTAAAGGATTGTTTGAAAGTTAGTTGATGCTGAGAAAAAGGCAATTTCATATTGGGTGCGTAAGTGGTGTGACTAGTTTTATGTTTGCATGAACTTCCGGCTAGGGGGCCTAGGAACTCTTTTCCCTGGTACCCGGGACAAAACCTAACCAAATTCCTAATTGGATCCCATCACTACAGTGGTTGGGAGGTTGGCTAACCCATGGGAATGGATGGGGTTAGGCTGGACTGATGGATCCGTAAATCGAGATTTAATTTCTATTATTACGATAGATGAAGTAAATCCCAGATAGTAATTGTTCTATGGATAGGAATCAACGGCTGTGCCTCTTGATGGGGAAAAAAGCATTGATCCCAATGATCCAAGTGCAAGTTTCTTCCTTGATCTGACCAAGTACCGTTAGAGGTGCAGTCGGATCAGTTTGATCAGTAATGATCTTCACTACTACGTTAGAGTAAAGAGTTATCCTGGTGGAATCGCTCGTGCTTTCCGGGTAAAGGAAGTTTTTCCGGTTTCGGTTTTGGATAAACCGACGGATTAGTCTCTTGTCCGGATATCCGTGGGCGAGGCCCCGAGTGTGAGACCCCTGCCCCGTGCACGATGTGCTACTTCCGCTGCTAGTACCCCGAATCCGTTGCGCGGTGGAGACCGGGATCTTACATCAACCAACTGATTAGGAAAGGTGTTTACATACTACTCTAAGGTGGTATAAAGAAGAAGCTTGATAAGATGATGGAGGTAGGCATCATTGTTCCTATCAAACACTAAGAATGGCTTTTTCCCATTATCATTATTCCAAAGAAGAAAAGCAATAAGATCCGCATTTTGGTGGACTTTCAACCCCTTAACCAAAGTACCATTAGGGACGGATTTCCTTTTTCATTTATTAAGCATGTATTGGAGGAGGTCATTGTCCATTGGCTACTTGGTTTTTAGTACTCACTTTGTGCTGCTGTCATGTGTGAGCGCTCCCTCTCCAACACATACTCCATCTATCTCAAACGAGTGGAGGCCAAGGGTGTGATTCTTTTCTTGTGATGTTCTATTTACCCTTGGTGAACATTGGCCAATCTTTCTACCTTGGCTCCTTCTTTTTCTCTTGGTGATCTCTTCTCATTGGATCCTAGTTCTCCTTCTTCTTTGAGGCTCCTTCTCTTCTATGTAGATACCTCTCCTATGTAGGTACCTCTATATAAATATTCACCAAGATAGTAAATGGAGTAATGGTGTGCAATGTGTAGATGGGTCGACAAGTCCTCCATTTCACCAAGTTCCTTGGCTAGCTATTCCTTTGGCACCAACTTCCTTGACTAATACCAAGTTTTCAACCATAACGCTGACTTGCCCATTGAGTTCTTGGTTGCTTAACTTCCTTGACTGTCGAGTCCCAAGGCTACCATCGACTTCCTTAACCACCAAGTCCTAGGCTCTAGCCCAACATCAATGTCCTTGATCACCAAGTCCCTAGTCACATTGACTTCTCTAGGAATCTTCCTAGATGTTTAACCTCTTGATTGCTAACTTCTTCAGCCAACTTCCTCATCAACCCTGCTAATTCCCTCAGCCCCGTTTTCCCTATTGACTTATCTAGTTGTCAATGTCTCCGATCATCGACTCCCCCAAGTCTCTTGAGACCACCAACATGTCAGTGCACCATGGTCATCTTCTTATCTAGTAGGCTGTCTTCTTCTTCCAATAATTCTCTCATGGTTAGGAGGCCATCCTTGGGCTGTTGCATTCATGTGAGGGACTTCTCCTCATTGTATTTTCTTCTCAAGATGGTTGCCATTCTAGGTAGATTCTATTAGGATTGTAATCCCCTCTCTTTATGAGAATCCCTTCCCTATCTTCCCCACTCAATGTAATCATTCTCCATCTCTCTCTTCTTAAGGTGACTCCGAAGATAAAAGGGAGTTACTTGACATTAATTAACATTACTCAAATCTAGGTCACCTATTACATGCTGCATTTGTGATAATACACTGGTGCCTTTGGTTATACAATGGCATGCAAGTGTTTTGGATGATCTCCATAGCCTATGGTTGTGTGTGGAAGTTTTTGTTTGTAGTGAGCATCTAGGGTGTGTAAGTGTATCAACCAACTTTGAGTAAGTTTATCCACCAACTTTGTGTGAGTGCTAAAGGTAGGAAGGTAGGAGTGAGCAAGGGGTGGCACTTCTCAAATCTAGAGGATCAACAATGGTGTTATGCAATGGAAGTTAATGGAGCTTGCATCATGTAGCAGGGCACAAGAGAGCATTTTTTACATGCAAACCACCTCTTTTCCTTTGTGTGTGGAGGTCAAGGGTACAAAATCTTCACCATCTACAACATCTGGGTTTTTTGATTCATTGGTATTTTACACATGAGTACTAAATGTTAGAGAAGTTACTCCTTGCATCTTCCTCAAATATAATTATTTTGGCTCCCAGGTAGATCATATCATGTTCATTGTATTTTCTTTCTTCTTCGATTGTAAGAGGACCAACATCTTTAAGTAATATGTGGGACCTTTATGTCTTTTCAAACTATTGTTGCTCTTCTCTTCTTTTTTCCATTGCCTTTCTTGGGAAAATCTAGTTTGCTAAGAGCTAGTAATTTCATTTTGCAATAATGTGGACTCAAGGCTTGCACCAAGCCTATTTGATATGTAGTTATCCATGTTGTTAAACCATATATTGGCTAACACATTCTTACAACATCTATGTCTGCACACTTATGTAATGGGCACTGGTACTATATTGCAAATCATATCATTTGATGAGGGAAATGCCCTAAAGACGCTCCCAAGTATTGAGCTTTAAAGGACAGACAAGAGGATCTTGGTCAGTTGGCCAAACCATAGAGAAAAGCCTTATAACTATGTTTTGGGCACTCCCAGTCACTTACGGCCTAGTTGGAAAAGGCTTGGAACTATAAAAGCCAATTTCTCTTTTTTGTAACAGATTCTCCTATTCGTGTAATAGAAGTGGAGTGTTCTCTCTCTCTCTCTCTCTCTCTCTCTCTCTCTCTCTCTCTCTCTCTCTCTCTCTCTCTCTCTCTCTCTCTCTCTCTCTCTCTGTGAGATCCCTGTTCCCACCGCGCAACGGATTCGGGTACTAGCAGTGGAAGTAGCACTTCTTGCGCGAGGAGGGGTCCCACACTCGGGGCCTCGTCCACGGATATCCGGACAAGAGACTAATCCGTCGGTTTTTCCAAAACCGAACCCGGAAAAACTTCCCTTACCCGGAAAGCACGGGCGATTCCACCAGGATAACTTTTTACTCTAACGTAGTCAAGATCATTACTGATCACGCTGATCCGACTGCACCTATAAAGATACTCGGTCGGATCAAGGAAGAAACTTGCACTTGGATCATTGGGATCAACGCTTTTTTCCCCATCAAGAGGCACAGCCGTTGATTCCTATCCATAGAACAATTATTATCCGGGATTTACTTTATCTATCGTAAACAGAAATTGAGTCTCGATTTACGGATCCATCAGTCCAGCCTAACCCCATCAGTCCCATGGGTTAGCCAACCGCCCAACCACTGTAGTGATGGGATCCAATTAGGAATTTGGTTAGGTTTTGTCCCGGGTACCAGGGAAAAGAGTTCCAAGGCCCCCTAGCCGGAAGTTCATGCAAATATAAAACTAGTCACACCACTTACACACCCAATATGAAATTGCCTTTTTCTCAACATCAGCTAACTTTAAAACAATCTTTTAATGAAACCATAGTATCACTGATCACAATCTTCCAATTTATCCGGTTGATTCAATTTCCCATCATTCCTTCATCAGAGTATCTATGGCATCATTGGCAACTAGAACGCTCACCACTTGTCCACTCAGGGGCCTTTTCAATAGTTCCTAGCCCATAATACTCGGTAATATAATCACTTATCAAGATCAAGATGGACTCTCGTTGAAGATCAGCAAGATCAACCAACAGATCCATAAAAAGAGCCATGGACTCATCCATTGAAGACCAGCAAGGTCAATCAACCAGATCCATGCCCGGTTTCAGAAAACAACTCTTACTCCTTGTTCCAATATCTTCCTCGACGCACGCGTGGGTATCCTAGGCGACCCAGAGCCCGAGCACCGTATGGTCAGCACCCTCTAGGATCCTTCGCAGGTGACCTAGCGCTTCACTCATAGGCCGCTTCCGTGGTCCCTCATCCACCGTACCGGAAGCTCACCATTTTAATCGAACCGAGGCTGGTCAAGACCTTGGCCGACTTTTCTACGCGAGACGTCCTCCATTGACTCTCCGTCAGCAGTTGCAACTTTATCAGTTAGGTCTCCATGACCTTAATCACAAGACGGTCAAAATGCTTCCCCAGCATTCTTGACATAAAACAGCCATTTACAAACAACATTTACAAATACAGTTTCTATATTAACTCTCATTTTTCCACATTATCCCTTATTAATCCACATTACTTATTCCACATTCCATTTATATGTATACTCATCCAATCACATCATTTTCCATCTCTTCACTTCAGATTCCTTCACATCACATATCATATATTCATATACATATCCACATCCATACATCCACATCCACATCCACATTCACATCCATATATCCACATCTACATGCTTACCTCCATTTTCACATCCTCATTTATACATCCACATCCCATATCCACATTCATACATACACATCCATATCCACATCCATACATCCACATCCACATGCATACATCCATTATCACGTCCTCATTCATACATCCACATCCACATACATACATACATCCACATCCACATTTCCATTCACATCTATACATCCACATCTACATCCACATATATACATACATCCACATCCACATTCCACATTCACATCTATACATCCACATCTACATCCACATCCACATACATCCACATCCACATTCCCATTCACATCTTTACATCCACATCTACATCCACATACATACATACATCCACATCCACATTCCACATTCACATCTATACATCCACATCTACATCCACATACATACATACATCCACATCCACCTTCCACATTCACATCTATACATCCACATCTACATCCACATTCACATACATCCACATCCACATTCCCATTCACATCTATACATCCACATCTACATCCACATACATACATACATCCACATTCACATTCACATCTATACATCCACATCTACATCCACATTCACATTCACATCTATACATCCACATCTACATCCACATTCACATTCACATCTATACATCCACATCTACATCCACATTCACATCCATACATCCACATCTACATGCTTATCTCCATTTTCACATCCTCATTTATACATCCACATCCCATATCCACATTCATACATACACATCCATATTCACATCCACATGCATACATACATCCACATCCACATTCCCATTCACATATATACATCCATATCTACATGCACATTCACATCCATACATCCACATCTATATCCTCATTCACATCCATACATCCATATTCATGCATCCACATCTACATGATTATCTCCATTTTCACATCCACATCCCATATCTACATTCATACATACACATCCATATCCACATCCACATGCATACATACATCCACATCCACATTCTCATTCACATATATACATCCATATCTACATGCACATTCACATCCATACATCCAAATCTATATCCTCATTCACATCCATACATCCACATTCATGCATCCACATCTACATGCATACATCCATACATACACATCCACATTTATATCCATGCATCCACATCCACATCCTCATTCACATCCATACATCCACATTCATACATCCACATCCACATCCACATCCACATCCATACATCCACATCTACATGCTTATTTCCATTTTCACATCCTCATTTATACATCCACATCCTATATCCACATTCATACATACACATCCATATCCACATTCATACATACACATCCATATCCACATCCACATGCATCTTATCATATCTTATCACTTCCCATATCTTTTATGCATACCTCTATGCATGAAATTCAATTATGCTAAAAGTAACACTTTTATAATAAAATATTCATCTCTTATGCATACCTCTATGCATGAAATTCAATTATGCTAAAAGTAACACTTTTATAATAAAATAATCATCTCTTATGCATACCTCTATGCATGAAATTCAATTATGCTAAAAGTAACACTTTTATAATAAAATATTCATCTCTTATGCATACCTCTATGCATGAATTTCAATGATGCTAAAAGTAACACTTTTATAATAAAATATTCATCTCTTATGCATACCTCTATGCAGGAATTCCAATTAAGCTAAAAGTAACTCTTTTATAATAAAATATTCATCTCTTATGCATACCTCTATGCATGAAATTCAATTATGCATAATATAAAAATCAATTTCTCTAGGATTACAATGAATATCTTTCAATTAATCTAGGATGATAATTCCTAGAATATGGTAGGAAGTCCTCTTTTCATGCTTTGAATGAAATTATTTTATGCGTAATTTTTATACAAATTTTGCCATAGCTCCGCTGCTATGACTGATAAATCTCAATTTTTCTAAGGAATAAAGCTTATCCTTAAGAAAATAATTAGAATGATCCCTAATTGGATCATTAATCCATAATGATTGAATCATCAATATTCATGAAATACATAAACTAAAAGCATAGAAAAAAGCCATTAATTTGGCCTCAAACATAGATTAATCTTGGATTAAGGAAAAGCTTTATGAAAAGCTTCATTTGGATTGAGAATGGGTCATGAGTATGACCATTTCTTGAGTGAGAGAGAGAAATTATATAAAAATCATTTGAATTAAGCATAAATGAAAATTTATGTAATTCTTAACTATCATTAATCAATTAACTTCAATAGCATTCATCAAATTATGTAACTCTTCACTACCATTCATCAATTAACTTCAATAGCATTCAAAAACCATTCCAATTAAGCTTCTCAAGCTTGAGAGGGGTTGAGAAGAGAGAAGCATTGAGAAATTATAGAAAAGATTAAAATTCACCATTTACCTTACAAATTGCTTGATTCTTTGTTCACGGTAGAGGCCCCCAACCAATCAATTGGTTAAGTATGTTGATGGAGCCACCAATGGGGATTGAAGAAAAAGGGAAGTTCCAATTTCTTCAATTTGGAGAGAATTTTAGAGAATAGTAGAAACTAGCATTATTTCAGCATAACTCTAGTATAGTAAAATTCTTCTTCTTTTTTCAAAGGACTCATGTTCTATTTGTAGGAGAGGGAAGCTCTAACCAAAGCTAACTGAATTCTAGAATTTTCCAAATTCAGTTTGGTTGAATTTGGACTAGATTTGGACCTAGTTTGGTTACTTTTTGATTCGGTTTGGTTCCATTTTGATTTGGTTTGGTTGAAGAGAGAGGAGAGATAAAAATATCACATTATTTTAGAGTTTAAAACTCATTCAAGCATGTGAAATATGCACCTCCTTTAAAGAAGTCCCCTTTCTTACATATGTGTCAAAATGGAATGATTATACCCAAAATATCTCATATTTTTAATATTGCTCATAGTTTTTTACTAATAAACCTTGTACATTTTCAACTCTTCATCTTATGTGAAATATGCACCTCCTTTAAAGAACTCCCCTTCCTTACATATGTGTCAAAATGAAATCATTATACCTAAAATATCTCATATTTTTAATATTGCTCATAGTTTTTTACTATAAACCTTGTACATTTTCAACTCTTCATCTTATGTGAGCATTTACTCATTTTTGGGTATCTTCTTTTACAAATTGGATTTATCTCCTCCCTACACATGGATTGATGCTATTGGCCCATAGGAACCTTAATTGGATCATAATCCAAAAATTTCTAAAAATCTAGACCCTTAGGCTAAGGTCCTTTATACCCATTTCCAATTAATTCCAATTGCACATTGGAAAGTTCTTTTTGAATTTCTGTTTCAGGGGAACTTATTTTAATAAGATGAGATAATTTTCTATCCAAAAATATTAAAAATCTGAATATTCTCTCTCTAGAATATTTTCTCTCTCTAGGTTAAAACAGTTAGAAACAAGTCTTTTATATTTCTGAAGAGGGATTGATTACAGGGGAAGATACTAGAGATCAAAAGGGTGTTGGGGGAGGAATCTTACATTCTACCCCACTTAAAAAATGTGAGATGTCCTCATCTCGCAACTTGGGATAATTTCGCAAGATGCACGAATAAAGATTAACCACCAAGAAAAGTCTCAAAGAGAGTAAGATTCAAGACAAGAACAATATTTAAACTTTATTCATTCTTGGAACATATACAGTAAAGATAGAAGAACTCTTTACACTTCCATAAGCCCGTCCATCATATGATCACAAAAGCAGCACTCACAAGCTGCGCATGTATAAGGTAACTCATCTATGGGAATAATTCTGTTGGTTATTGCCGCACCTATCTTAGTGGTATGAGGTGATCTAACAAAAGGACCTCTGAGAGGTAAGCCAAAAACGGGGTAAAGGCATATCTTCTCATGAGGAAGAAAACACGCCAGTAAGAAGACCCGCTCAAAAAACCCAAGATGTCTTGATCTCATGACGCAGTAGTATCGGGGACCCAAACCCAAAGCTTCAATAACCATGGCCAAGCGGACATTGTTACGAAAGTGCTGCTGACCCCAGGTGTTACCCTAGTTACCCTAGTTATGTTTTGATAGGTCCGCCATTTGGTCTGAGCTACAGAAGTTCCCAAGTGAGGGAAAAGTGAGCGCTCATACTGTTCTATAAAATCCTTCTTCACAGACTCGCTTGCGTCTTGAAGGTGAGAAATCATCATGGATAAAACTAATTCTTGTTGCTAAGCCATGAAGGAGATTAAGAAAGAAGGAGATTGATGGGAGTAAGATTACTGTGAGCGACAAGTAAAAGTTACGACTTATATAAAGGAAGGAGCTAGCATAACTTAGAAGCCAACGGTAACTTGCCACTAAAGTTTTACCGTCTTTCCATGATTTGGGTTTGGCACAATTTTCTATAGAAGGCATTAAGAACTTTGAGATGAGGAGATAAAAGAAGCTCGTAAGCTAAGTCACTTACTTTCTTTGAATTCAGATAAGGCTCACAATATCTGGGGGATAACTTCTTAAACTCCCCAATAGATAAAGAACTTCTTTTGGGCCATACTCGAATGAAGACCAAAACCTTGGTATCCAAAACACCGATTTTTACTTCTGAACTCATTGTTCTGAATCCTTAAAATAGGTGGAACTCCTGAGAAGTATTCTAGGGAAAGGGTCTTCCTTTTTTAAACAGAATCTTTCTTTTATTTTAGAGAGGGAATAATTATAAGATCAAAAAGGGAGATTCTTACTCCTGTATACCTCGAAGGCTGGGGAGGAATCTTACATTCTACCCCACTTAAAAAAGTGCGAGATGTCCTCATCTCGTAAAGTAGAGGACAACTCTTTTTCTTAAGATCTAATTTATTCTGGGTTCCTTATATTCGGGTCAACTCAACAGAATACGAGAATAAATATCCCTTATATAGAACTCATCTTTAAATAACAATTCATTCAAATCATATCATTCATATCATTAAATAACAATTCATTCAAATCATATCATTCATATCTTTAACACGATAATGGTCCATTAGACCGAAAAAATTTCTTTCTGATTCCTCCATGGGAATTTCAGTCAAGCAAGTTCTCAATTTGTCATCCCTTAACTTGATCCACCAAGTCAAGTATTAATAGTAGCAATCTGAAAGCACAATCCACTAATCTCATAGTGATTTGCTGAAATCATTATCATCATTCCAGTTATGAATATCATCACAGGGACTCGTCCCATTCATCCTCATTGAGGTTTCGCTCAGCTTATTACATTTCAACCAAATTTCAGGGATCGTCATTTTTCAATCAGAATCCAAATCAATTCATCAATTCTCAAACAGAATTAAAAATCATACCAACCACATTCGAAATCATCCTCTGGATAGCATTAATGCTTATAATTTCAAGTCTTAGATTTACTCGTATATACTGTCAGTAAAGAGCTGCAGTATACTCTCGGTATATACGGGTAGTCACGGCCCTTGGAATTATAAGGTAAATACTATCATGTCTAGGCCTCAAGCAAGTCAGGGATTCTATATAATTACGGTACTTCCATCTGAAGACCCAATTACCAAATTACGAATTTCAGTTTGAATATCAAATTGTATGAATTATATCACACAATTACAACCTTTTTGTGCTTCTTGATAAATTTTTGACATATTTGGCTTCTCAGTTGATCTTTATTAACCAATTCGCTCTGATACCAACTGTGAGATCCCTGTTCCCACCGCGCAACGGATTCGGGTACTAGCAGCAGAAGTAGCACTTCTTGCGCAAGGAGGGGTCCCACACTCGGGGCCTCGTCCACGGATATCCGGACAAGAGACTAATCCATCGGTTTTTCCAAAACCAAACCCGAAAAAACTTCCCTTACCCGGAAAGCACGGGCGATTCCACCAGGATAACTTTTTACTCTAACGTAGTCAAGATCATTACTGATCACGCTGATCCGACTGCACCTATAAAGATACTCGGTTGGATCAAGGAAGAAACTTGCACTTGGATCATTGGGATCAATGCTTTTTTCCCCATCAAGAGGCACAGCCGTTGATTCCTATCCATAGAACAATTACTATCCGGGATTTACTTTATCTATCGTAAACAGAAATTGAGTCTCGATTTACGGATCCATCAGTCCAGCCTAACCCTATCCAGTCCCATGGGTTAGCCAACCACCCAACCACTGTAGTGATGGGATCCAATTAGGAATTTGGTTAGGTTTTGTCCCGGGTACCAGGGAAAAGAGTTCCAAGGCCCCCTAGCCGGAAGTTCATGCAAATATAAAACTAGTCACACCACTTACACACCCAATATGAAATTGCCTTTTTCTCAACATTAGCTAACTTTAAAACAATCTTTTAATGAAACCATAGTATGACTGATCACAATCTTCCAATTTACCCGGTTGATTCAATTTCCCATCATTCCTTCATCAGAGTATCTATGGCATCATTGGCAACTAGAACGCTCACCACCTATCCACTCAGGGGCCTTTTCAATAGTTCCTAGCCCATAATACTCGGCAATATAATCACTTATCAAGATCAAGATGGACTCTCGTTGAAGATCAGCAAGATCAACCAATAGATCCATAAAAAGAGCCATGGACTCATCCATTGAAGACCAGCAAGGTCAATCAACCAGATCCATGCCCGGTTTCAGAAAACAACTCTTACTCCTTGTTCCAATATCTTCCTTGATGCACGTGTGGGTATCCTAGGCGACCCAGAGCCCGAGCACCGTATGGTCAGCACCCTCTAGGATCCTTCGCAGGTGACCTAGCGCTTCACTCATAGGGTGCTTCCTTGGTCCCTCATCCACCGTACCGGAAGCTCACCATTTTAATCGAACCGAGGTTGGTCAACCGACTTTGCTACGCGAGACGTCCTCCATTGACTCTCCGTCACAGCAGTTGCAACTTTATCAGTTAGGTCTCCACGACCTTAATCACAAGACGGTCAAAATGCTTCCCCAGCATTCTTGACATAAAACAGCCATTTACAAACAACATTTACAAACAGTTTACAAATACAGTTTCTATATTAACTCTCATTTTTCCACATTATCCCTCATTAATCCACATTACTTATTCCACATTCCATTTATATGTATACTCATCCAATCACATCATTTTCCATCTCTTCACTTCAGATTCCTTCACATCACATATCACATATCCACATCCATACATCCACATCCACATTCACATTCACATCCATATATCCACATCTACATGCTTACCTCCATTTTCACATCCTCATTTATACATCCACATCCCATATCCACATTCATACATACACATCCATATCCACATCCATACATCCACATCCACATGCATACATCCATTATCAAGTCTTATTCATACATCCACATCCACATTTCCATTCACATCTATACATCCACATCTACATCCACATACATACATACATCCACATCCACATTCCACATTCACATCTATACATCCACATCTACATCCACATTCACATACATCCACATCCACATTCCCATTCACATCTTTACATCCACATCTACATCCACATACATACATACATCCACATCCACCTTCCACATTCACATCTATACATCCACATCTACATCCACATTCACATACATTCACATCCACATTCCCATTCACATCTATACATCCACATCTACATCCACATACATACATACATCCACATCCACATTCACATCTATACATCCACATCTACATCCACATTCACATACATCCACATCCACATTCACATCCATACATCCACATCTACATGCTTATCTCCATTTTCACATCCTCATTTATACATCCACATCCCATATCCACATTCATACATACACATCCATATCCACATCCACATGCATACATACATCCACATCCACATTCTCATTCACATATATACATCCATATCTACATGCACATTCACATCCATACATCCACATCTATATCCTCATTCACATCCATACATCCACATTCATGCATCCACATCTACATGCTTATCTCCATTTTCACATCCACATCCCATATCCACATTCATACATACACATCCACATCCACATCCACATGCATACATACATCCACATCCACATTCCCATTCACATATATACATCCATATCTACATGCACATTCACATCCATACATCCACATCTATATCCTCATTCACATCCATACATCCACATTCATGCATCCACATCTACATGCATACATCCATACATACACATCCACATTTACATCCATGCATCCACATCCACATCCTCATTCACATCCATACATCCACATTCATACATCCACATCCACATCCACATTCACATCCATACATCGACATCTACATGCTTATCTCTATTTTCACATCCTCATTTATACATCCACATCCCATATCCACATTCACATCCACATCCACATCCACATCCATACATCCACATCTACATGCTTATCTCCATTTTCACATCCTCATTTATACATCCACATTCCATATTCACATTCATATATACACATCCATATCCACATTCATACATACACATCCATATCTAGATCCACATGCATCTTATTATATCTTATCACTTTCCATATCTTTTATGCATACCTCTATGCATGAAATTCAATTATGCTAAAAGTAACACTTTTATAATAAAATATTCATCTCTTATGCATACCTCTATGCATGAAATTCAATTATGCTAAAAGTAACACTTTTATAATAAAATATTTATCTCTTATGCATACCTCTATGCATGAAATTCAATTATGCTAAAAAAACACTTTTATAATAAAATATTTATCTCTTATGCATACCTCTATGCATGAATTTCAATTATGCTAAAAGTAACACTTTTATAATAAAATATTCATCTCTTATGCATACCTCTATGCAGGAATTTCAATTAAGCTAAAAGTAACTCTTTTATAATAAAATATTCATCTCTTATGCATACCTCTATGCATGAAATTCAATTATGCATAATATAAAAATTAATTTCTCTAGGATTACAATGAATATCTTTCAATTAATCTAGGATGATAATTCCTAGAATATGGTAGGAAGTCCTCTTTTCATGCTTTGAATGAAATTATTTTATGCGTAATTTTTATAAAAATTTTACCATAGCTCCGCTGCTATGACTGATAAATCTCAATTTTTCTAAGGGATAAAGCTTATCCTTAAGAAAATAATTAGAATGATCCCTAATTGGATCATTAATCCATAATGATTGAATCATCAATATTCATGAAATACATAAACTAAAAGCATAGAAAAAAGCCATTAATTTGGCCTCAAACATAGATTAATCTTGGATTAAGGAAAAGCTTTATGAAAAGCTTCATTTGGATTGAGAATGGGTCATGAGTATGACCATTTCTTGAGTGAGAGAGAGAAATTACATAAAAATCATTTGAATTAAGCATAAATGGAAATTTATGTAATTCTTAACTATCATTAATCAATTAACTTCAATAGCATTCATCAAATTATGTAACTCTTCACTACCATTCATCAATTAACTTCAATAGCATTCAAAAACCATTCCAATTAAGCTTCTCAAGCTTGAGAGGGGTTGAGAAGAGAGAAGCATTGAGAAATTATAGAAAAGATTAAAATTCACCATTTACCTTACAAATTGCTTGATTCTTTGTTCACGATAGAGGCCCCCAACCAATCAATTGGTTAAGTATGTTGATGGAGCCACCAATGGGGATTGAAGAAAGAGGGAAGTTCCAATTTCTTCAATTTGGAGAGAATTTTAGAGAATAGTAGAAACTAGCATTATTTCAGCATAACTCTAGTATAGTAAAATTCTTCTTCTTTTTTCAAAGGACTCATGTTCTATTTATAGGAGAGGGAAGCTCTAACCAAAGCTAACTGAATTCTAGAATTTTCCAAATTCAGTTAGGTTGAATTTGGACTAGATTTGGACCTAGTTTGGTTACTTTTTGATTCGGTTTGGTTCCATTTTGATTTGGTTTGGTTGAAGAGAGAGGAGAGATAAAAATATCACATTATTTTAGAGTTTAAAACTCATTCAAGCATGTGAAATATGCACCTCCTTTAAAGAAGTCCCCTTCCTTACATATGTGTCAAAATAGAATGATTATACCCAAAATATCTCATATTTTTAATATTGCTCATAGTTTTTTACTAATAAACCTTGTACATTTTCAACTCTTCATCTTATGTGAAATATGCACCTCCTTTAAAGAACTCCCCTTCCTTACATATGTGTCAAAATGAAATCATTATACCTAAAATATCTCATATTTTTAATATTGCTCATAGTTTTTTACTATAAACCTTGTACATTTTCAACTCTTCATCTTATGTGAGCATTTACTTATTTTTGGGTATCTTCTTTTACAAATTGGATTTATCTCCTCCCTACACATGGATTGATGCTATTGGCCCATAGGAACCTTAATTGGATCATAATCCAAAAATTTCTGAAAATCTAGACCCTTAGGCTGTCCTTTATACCCATTTCCAATTAATTCCAATTGCACATTGGAAAGTTCTTTTTGAATTTCTGTTTCAGGGGAACTTATTTTAATAAGATGAGATAATTTTCTATCCAAAAATATTAAAAATCTGAATATTCTATCTCTAGAATATTTTCTCTCTCTAGGTTAAAACAGTTAGAAACAAGTCTTTTATATTTCTGAAGAGGGATTGATTACAGGGGAAGATACTAGACATCAAAAGGGTGTTGGGGGAGGAATCTTACTCTCTCTCTCTCTCTCTCTCTCTCTCTCTCTCTCTCTCTCTTGTAACTCTAATCTAGCATGTGTGGTGTGCTTAGGGTTAGGATTTGGGAGTGATTAGTGCTAATCACTTGTTCTCTCATGCTTCCCTCTTTCTTCTTTTCTCCCTCTTGCTTGAGTGATTAGGCTACCAATGATCGTCTCCCACATGGAGATCCCACACGATCTTTGCGAGAGGTTGCACCACCTGTTGGATTAGAGCAACCACCTCGGTGTGACAAAGATGTTAAGGAAACCTTAACCTAATGGGTTGTGGAAAGTTGCCTATCTGCCAAGCTCGAGCTAGGCTCAAGAGCTCCACCGTTAGCCACTCGTTACGGCCATCCTCTCACACACGTTATCACACCGAGGGGTGGTTACTCTAATCCAACGGGTGATACAACCTCTCTCACAAAGATTGTGTGGGATCTTTGCAAGAGACAATTGTGTTGGTAGCTTAATCACTCAAGCAAGATGGAGAGAAGAAGAAAGAGGGAAGCATGAGAGAACAAGTGGTTAGAACTACTCACTCCCAAACATTAACCCTAAGCCCACCACACATGCTAGATTAGAGTTGCAAGAGAGAGGGAGAGAGAGATCACTCCACTTCTATTGCACAAATGGGAGAATCCATCACAAATAAGAGAAATTAGCTTTTATAGTTCCAAACCTTTTCCCACTTGGTCTCTAATGCCAAGAGGTAAGACCTACCCATCATAGCCTTGGGACTAAATGATACCTATATCCATCACATAGATGGAAAGGACGCATCCAATGAGGCTTGGAATACCATAATTCTCTTTTTGGAGCAGAGTCAAAGAACTCTAAAATCAGCCTCCTAATCAAAACTCTTAAACTAATACCCTAGATTCTCTTTTTGGAGTAGAGTCAAAGAACTCTAAAATCAGCCTCCTAATCAAAACTCTAAAATTCAGGGGAGTTGCTCCCGACCCATCTGAACTACATGAAAAGTATTCTCACAAAGCTGGCTGGGATCAAGAAGACTATTGAAGAAGATGTAATCATAGCTGTCCTCCTGAAAAGTTTACCTCAAGAGGAGTATGGTAACATAGTTACCACTCTCACTAACTTGCCCTCACCAAACTTATGGATGTGCAAGCATTTCTCTTAGAAGAAGATGCAAAAATTAAGTAAAGGCAAGGTAATACTCAAGGTAATACAGATAGTGCTTTCTTCAACGAAGGTAGCTACAAGAAGAACAGGAGAGGATTCAGATCAAATCCAAAGAAAGAGTTTCCCAGAAGTCACGAAACTTTTGTGGAAAACCAAGGCACAAAGAAAAAGATTGTTCTATAGAAACAAATCTTAGAAAGCTCTACTTGTAGGAACAACTGATAGCTCAAGCAAAGAGATAAATGACAACAAAAAGGAAGGAGCCTCAATGGAGGCTAACTTCATCGAAGATGATTGGGCTTTTTAAACCATTTAGGATCTGCCCACTTGTGGTCATCCCTCTATCCTAATAAGCGAAATGTAAACATAACTAGTATCCTAGCATCTGTCATCAACTTCTAGCATTGTAAACCACCATGAGTAAGACCTATAGGCACTTGGTTGGTCATCATAACTAGAGTTGTAGACAGTAACTAGATCTAGCATTGTCATCTTAGTAGCCATGGATATTTTGTTGAGGGAGGGTGTTGGAAACAATAAAACAAATCATCCATGTGACATTGGGAATTAGGGCATATGGTCACTTAACCTTAGAACTTTTTGGTAGACTATGGTTTATGACATACATTAGAATATATGGAGCATATTCTAGGTGCCTAGAGCAAGTGGGAGGAGATCTCCTTTGTAGTCCAATCTAGGTTTTTGGGTGCTTTCTTCTAGATATAAGTAGGGTTTTGCTTAGGGGTTTATCACAACCTAATCCTTTGTACTCTAGCCTATATAAGAGGCTCTCATCTAATGCAAGATAACACAACCTCCATTATCCCATCTCTTGTGTCATTATGCTGCCCATTTAGTTAATGATGTGATTAGCATTAATCTTCATCTTATCTAGTTTGTCTTATGCAATTATAATGAGTATGATCATGGTGTCTCCCCATCCACCCTAATTTCAATACAAGCTGCTAACCCTTTGATCCTCATTCACGCAACAGACACAATCATCCCTTGCTGCTGCACAACAAGTTCAGTTAAGCGCACTAGTAGCAGCCCTACCAAATGCAAGTGTGTACATCCAACCTCAAGTGATAGAAAGTCCATTATTGGGTGGTTTAAGTGCAAAGGAAGAAAATGGACAAATGAATGTGAGATTAGTATTGAAGGCTGGTCACTGACTCAAGAGTGAAGCATCACCATCATGTTGGCACACCCTACCTATCAGATGCAACCTCTTCTTGCCTTGAAAATGGCCTATATTACAAAGCATATCTCATAATTGCCATTGGAGCATAGTAGCTCATGGTACAGGAGCTTGCACACACCATAGCAGTCTTGGAACGAGAGCCCCTGCAACTCCCTCCTCTTTGATTCACTCACTTTTCCATCTGTCTTCCTCTCTCTAAGCCAACTTTTTGAAGTACCCCAGCTTCACCACGATGTGGCTATGGTGGCAAATACGGAGGTGGTGGACTGGACAGAGGCACAACACGTTAGGTGGTGGACTGGATAGTAGGTGCAACGTGTTAAAATAGCCTTCTTCATGTACTCAAAACGCTATTTGGGGCCTTATTGCCTTCTTCAGGCTCAACATAATTAACAAGTGTGGGCAGCCAATGTGTGTTTCTCTCATTTGTTAGCTTAGTCGTACACAAGAAGTAGCATTTGCAAGAACAAGCAAGGCTCAGCAAAATGGAGTGACCGTAAGCTGAGATTTGGGATGAATCATTATGTTGATTAACAACATGCAATTAGCAAGAAATCATACACAATGCCTAAGTGATTTAGCCTTTAACCAAAGGATGGAAATAGTATTCCATAGGCCAAAGTATAGTAGCTTTAGGTTCCAATGTACATTCCAAGAGTCATATGATCCTCAAGAGTGAAGCATCGTCATCATGTTACCTGTATGTAGCCTCTTCTTACCCTGACAATGGCCTATATTACAAAGAACATCTCTTAATACCATCGGGGCACAATAGTTCATGGTATAGGGGCTTGCACACACCATAGCACTCTTGGAACCCCAAGGAGAACGAGACTTTAACCAAAGGATAGAAATAGTTTTCCATAGGCCAAAGTAATGTAGCTCTAGGTTCCAATGTACATTCCAAGAGTCATATGATTCTCAAGAGTGAAGCATCGTCATCATGCTACCTATATGCAGCCTCTTCTTACCCTGACAATGACCTATATTACAAAGAACATCTCTTAATTACCATCGGAGCACAATAGTTCATGGTACAGGGGCTTGCACACACCATAGCACGAGACTTAGAACCCCTGCGACTCCCTCCTCTTTGATTCACTCGCTTTTCGTCTCTCTTCCTCTCTTTAGGCCAACTTTTTGAAGTACCCCAGCTTCACCAAGACGTTGCTATGGTGGCAAATATGGAGGTGGTGGACTGGACAGTAGGCACAGCATGTTAGGACGTTAGGTGGTAGACTAGCTAGTAGGTGTAACATGTTTAAACAGCCTTCTTCATGTCCTCAAAATGCTATTTGGGGCTTTATTGCCTTCTTCAGGTTCAACATAATTAATAAGTGTGGGTAGCCAGTGCGTGTTTCTCTCATCGTTAGCATAGTCGTACACAAGAAGCAGCGTTTACAAGAACAAGCTTAATCAAGGCTCAGTGAAATGGAGTGACCGCAAGCTGAGATTCGGGACAAATAATTTGTTGATTAACATGCAATTAGCAAGAAATCATACATAATGCCTAAGTGATTTAGCCTTTCACCAAAGGACGGAAATAGTCTTTCATCCATAAGCCAAGTTATGGTAGCTCTAGGCTCTAATGTACGTTCCAAGAGTCATATGTTTAAAAGTATCAAAAGGTTCCAATAGTGGGATATCCATGAGCTTCCTTTTATACTTGAGCCCATGAACATGGTCTTTGACCTAATCTAAAGTTGTTGCTTCATTACATACCATCCCCTCCTATAATGATTGCATCCTCGAAATCAAAGGGTGGTCATGCAAAAACACATAAAGGCTATATACAAACCATCCCCTCCTATAATGATTTTGTCCTCGAAATCAAAGGGTGGTCGTGCAAAAATCAAACACAAAGGCTATATACAACAACCAAAAAAAGTCGCACCCATGCCACAGTGTCGATGTCGCGGAAGACCCAAATATGAATACAATAGTCATATGACCCCCAGGGTCAAATGGAAAGGATAAGGAACTCTCATCTCGATGATGAGGCTAGTCAGGTATCCTCCAAGATCAAATGGAAAAGATACTAGTGTTGCCCTGAAGACGAGGTAATTCATACGAGTGTGACCATATAGATGGAATGTAAATCCAAACCATGTAGGCTCCAAAGTAATGGCTCTCAAACCAAAGCCAATGTCAGTGTCGTGGCTGGCCAATCCTCTTGGATCAAAAGGATAGTCACGTTTGTCCATAATGTAACTCATTATATCTCTGCCTGGGTCAAATGGATAGCCAAAGTGTAGACCATCTAACCATGGAACAAATGTATGACCACCTAGATCGAGAAGGAAGTATCCAAGCTCCTTGTCCAAAGTGAAATAAACACTAGAATTATTATCCATGGTCCAAATAATTGCTCAGGGGAAAATCTAGATGTGATGCATGTAAATCCACATAATTAGATACCATGCATCCCAAATGATATATACTACATCCAAAAGTAAATGTCCTGGATCCAAAGAAAATAGGATTGTGTCGACACCGGTAGAAGCCAAAAGAACATATCTCAAGGTCAGCATCATGCGAGGGTAAGAGTGAACCAAAGTATTCATCTCATGTAGCATCCTTCAAAAGGTCAAATACATGATCCACTACATCAAAAAGGTATATGGGCATGAGCCAAAACCATGCACTACCTCTCCTCATGTGAACCAAAGTCTTCATCCCATGTAGCATCCTTCAAAAGGTCAAATACATGATCCACTACATCAAAAGGTATATGGGCATGAGCCAAAACCATGCACTACCTCTCCTCATGTGCAACATCCTTTATGTGTGAATGATGATCTAGGATATCAATATAATCGTCAACATCATCATAGTTATCACTGAAAAATGAAGAGGTATCCTCACATGAAAGATAAATGGTATCATCTCCTAAATCATCATCTATGGCATCCCCAAGGCCTCCAAGGTCATCCTCATAAACATGGTCTATCTCCATCAATGATGCCCCTATGTGTCCTACATGCCATGATAATCTATCTCCAACTATATAAGATCTCCATAAACATGGTCTATCTCCATCAATGATGCCCCTATGTGTCCTACATCCCATGATAATCTATCTCCAACTATATAAGATCTATCCATAATCCTGCTACAATGTCTCACATCAATGTAATCATCATTACTCATGCACTATCCATGATTGCTCAAATACGTGAACTCTATCCCCAACCACGAAGGCTGCCAAGAATGCTATGAATACTAGGAGTAGTGGTAGTATCAATGATATCTCCACAAATAGAAATGTTAGAAGAATACACTGATGCATCTAACACTAGGAACTCAGGTCTATGCTCATAGGTATACATCACTAATAAAATGCACACTATCCTTTAGAATGTCACCACAATCAACTAGAGTGTCCACATGATCCATAGTAGGAAAGACGATAGCATATTAATCTTGGTAAATAATATAAATAAAAGATGCATCAATATAGACTCAAGCACAATATGTTCTTCTTCATCTACCAATTTAGGAGGTTGTTCTAATGTAGGATGAGAAGGTAGAGGTCCTCTACTAAAAAATCTCGAAAGACTAATATGAAAAGAGTTATAAATATTCCAATTAGAAGGTAACTCCAACTTCTATGCATTATGATTTATTTTTGCAAATTATCTTGAAAGGTCCATAAAATCTAGGAGCTAACTTTACCAGAGGATTGATTGGTCTCTATAGATTTAAGTCTCCTTTTCTCAAAACGAAGAAGTATATAATCACCTTCATTGAAGATGACATGTTTGCATTTGTGCTTTGCGTACTTCATGTATTTCTCTTGAGCTTTTTGAATATTCAATTTTGCTAACTCATGAATTTGGTAAAAGTCTTTAACAAAAGAATATGTAGCCTCTATAGAATGTGAAAGTCTAGTAATTGGAGTGGGCAAAGCCTTACCATACGCTATTTCAAATGGTGCTTTCTTAGTAGCGATATGAGGATAGTTATTATATGCGAACTGCAAAATATGTAAACACATCCCATTGCTTAGGCTGAGATGAGACATATGATCTAAGCAAATCAAGTATTATGCTATTTTTTGCTTTGGTTTTGCCCATTAGATTTAGGATAAAAAGTAGTAGAAAAATCAAGTTTTGTTCCTAAGATTATCAAACAAAGTAGTATAAAAATCACTACAAAACTTTCTATGTCTACCATAAACAATAATATTTGGTGAACCATGATACACAAAAACTTGTTTAATGAAACATGTGCAGCTTGATAAGCAGTCAATGTCTTTTTGCAAGCAATAAAGTAAGCATGTTTACTAGATCTATATACTAGAGTCCCAATCATATCATTCTTTAGAAGTCAAAGGAAAACCAGTGATAAAATCCATACTTATTTATTCCCAGGGTTCATTAAAAACAGGAAAAGGCATAAGCAAACCAAATCTCTTTCCTTTATGAATCTTAATCTTTTGACAAACAACATATTCAGAAACAAACTTAGTAACATCTTTATGCATAGTAGGCCAAAAGAAATATTTGGTAACTATTTGCAAAGTAGATGATGCTATTTTTCAATAATAGCTTGCCTAAAAGTTTTAGTAATGTATAATCTCTTTCAAAAGAAAATAAAACCATCATCATAAGGATAATCAAAATAAGATAGCCAATTATTATCTTTCATCTTGTTATATGCATCATAAAAATAAAAATAAATTTTATATGTTTCTTCATGTTATCAAAAGAAATGTCTATAATAGCAGATATATTATTAATGGTATTAAAAGAAATTCCTTCAATAGCAGATATATTAGTACTGGAAGGTCTCCTACTCAAAGCATCAGTAACAAAATTTTCATATCCAGGTTTATATGTAATATTGGCTAAAAACTTTGAATAAAATATGCGCACTTAATATGTCTATTTAATATTAAAGGATGTAAAAGTAAATGTTTAATACTTTGATCAATTTTAATGATACACTCTCAGATCCCTTAAGATAATGTTTCCAAAATTTCAATGCATGAATAACATCAATCAATTCTTTATCAAATACTATGCTTAAGCTTAAATGGTTTCAATTTTGGACATTCAAAAGCAATCGGATGATTATCGTACGTAAGTACAACACCAATACCATGTCCGCCTAGCATCAGTTTACTACTGTAAAGAATGGTCTAGAAAAATCATCTTTTTGAAATCCACACATATCGTTAGCTTTCCATTCTTCTAAACAAAGATTACAATAGGAGAAATTAAATTAAACCCTTATGAAAGAAAAATAAACCCAACTTCAAGAAGCTTATCAATTTCTTCCTTTACCACTAAAGAAGATTATTATTTTCTTACTTTACCACTAATGAGAGGTTAGGGTTCACGTGGTAGGGTCGTTGCCTTACTGGTTATGCCCCATCCACCAAATCCACTCGGTGCTCCACCATTGTGACTCGATGATGTTTATACCCAATTGCAAAAAAATGAGCATAACAATGAAAAAGAGAAAGAAACCTTTTCCTTTCATAGTTAGTGAGATCACATTCTCTAACTAAATAGGCCAAAATTATTCTAAATATTTTCATTAGACAATGCCTATAATTTGAAGGCCCCACCTTCGGAGTTACACAAGTGCATGCAAGTCTACCTCAGTGTCTTTATCCATTTCTGTGTTCAAGTCACTTTCACTGATATATGCTTAAAGAGTGTACATACTCTTCTTCCTCACTTTTCTTGCTTTGTAAATCAACACTATTACGAGAAATAAAGATCTTCATTTTATGGGGAATCTTACAAATGGTCATGCACTCTTCACTCTAGCATTGCCTTGCGTAGACCCTCTTCAGCTACGCCTTCCAAGTATAGGATAGGAATTTTGAGTCCTCTTTAGGATTTGGAAATCCAAGGAAGCTATACTCCCATGACAGAAATCACCACATTAGCTATAACGCCTTCAGGTTTTACACTTTCCTTATTTGCCATCTCTAAGGTAGCATTAGAATTACGAGATGATTGTTCTTAAGTCCCAATGTTTCCATTAAACCTTGAAAAATTACATGAACTAAGGAACTACCATCAACAAGAACATTATTTACATGCCAACATTACATACCATATCAACATAAGTAGAATGAATGTCTACTTCTACTTTGACTATTTCTACTTCTACTTTGAATGTCTACTTCTACATTGACTACTTAAGATGGTGTATCCCTCTGTTCTTATGATTGTTCTTAAGTCCCAATGTTTTCTATTAAACCTTCAAAAATGACATTTACTGCTGTAGAACTACCATCAACAAGAACATTCTTTACATGCAACCCATTACACACCACGCCACCTTAGGGAGAATAGATGTCTACTTCCACTTTGACTAGTTGAGGTGGTGCATCCCTCTCTCTCCTTCTTGCATTGATGCCACTCCTCAACTCACTATACAAGGAAGAAGCCAACGTAAGAAGTTTCCCATAGGTAGTAATAAGCTCATAATAAGGACCCTTGACCTTTAGAGAGGCCAAGTCAACACATCCTAAGTGCTTCTCCATCTTTTAACCTTGCTTATTTCACCCTTTTTTCTCATTTTCCACTTTCAAAGGTGCTTTTCCTCTTCCACACCCTTATCATTCCTAGGCTCCTTCTCTTGAGTACACACAACACCACCTTCACCTTTATCTTCAATAACAAGCATCTATCAAATTTATAGAATCAAAGGAAGGAGAAGCTCTCCTAGGACAATATCCTTTGTCTTGGAAGTCATAGCACATTATGCAATAAAAATTAACAAGGCTAGAATTAAGTTACCATTTTTCATGCGTCTTTTTACCTCAGGCTTTCATGAGCTTGTAAGAGGTCAAGCGCCACAACTGGTCCATCCTTGCTATCACTCAAGATACCACCGTATTAAGTGCATTAGAGATAGCTATGTGTGGTTATGGTTCATTAAAGGCAATCATATTAGGTATTAGGACAAGGTGTGATCTTTGGTGTGGAAAAAAGTGGAAATACTTAGCTAAGTCTTTGGTTGATCCACGTCCTCCTCTTCAAGGCTGCACTCTTGGCATATAACTATCTTTAAGGCTTTCTGTAAGTTTTTGGCAACTTCTATATTCACCATTTGCCTTGTTTTTTCCCTTAACCTAGAGATAAAATTCTACAAAATTGACCCATCAATCCCAACCATAAGTTATTTGGCTTCCTTGATTCTGGCTGTAGATGTTAATAGTGTTAAATGGAGTCTATCAAATTAGTAGCTCTTTTCACCATAGCCCTTCACAGAATCAAAACTTCCTGAGACTTCAATCAAAATTTGGTCATACTTTTACTCAAGAAGTAATTCATCCAATATAGTAGTGCAACACTTTTCCCAATCCTTGAGCAATTTGTTATGCTTTCTCTATGCCCATTCGAGAGCCTTCCCCCCAAAAGGGGAAGAAAATTTAAGGTCCACTCAGACTTTCTATCACCATTGCTAATATATGATCTCTTAAAATTATCCTTCTAGAACTTCCTCTGGGTTACCATAAAACATAGGAATTTCACCCTTTTTGGCTTAGAGGAGGGGTGGGAAGAGAAAGAGTCAAGGGAATAACAAGTAAAGGTAGCCAAAACCCACTAATACTCATACCCTTTTGTCTTCTCTAAGATACAAGGACATAATGCATCCCTCACTTGTAAGTCATCCTAACACATAGGACATATGACGTGTCAAATCCAAAACTCACACCCACATGAAAGTATTATTACCCCTTTTAAACAAATGGTCCCTAAACATGTTATAGAGATAAGATAATAAATGCATAGAGGGCAATAATACATTTCTCTTTCTTCACTCTCTCAAAAGAGGACTTGCATCATCACAAGAATATTGAAATGTGGACACCCCACAACCTCTTATACTCAAGAAGGGGAAGAATAAAGGGTCGAGTTGATTTTAGAATTTCTCTCCATCTCTTGGAACCAAAAAGAAAAACTATGCATTTTTTGAAAGAAAAACTTTCAGTTCACTAAAAGATTTATATACAAAGTAAAAGATGGTTGAAATGATTGGTTGGGTTGTATAGGACGTTTTGGATGAAACTTGAAGACATGAATGGGTTTTTACCTCTCTCTGCATGTGATATATCTCCCTCAGTATTTGATACTCATTATCTCTTATGGCTGCAAGTTAAAGTCTTTAATTTGCTTTAACACTAATAAATATATCTATGTATAAAAGAAATACTAAGCAATCCAATTGCAATCCTTTTCAAACTCGCTTTGAGTAGGAGACCTACCATTACTTATATATCTGCTATTGAAGGAATTTCTTTTAATACCATTAATAATATATCTGCTATTATAGACATTTCTTTTGATAACATGAAGAAACATATAAAAATTATTTTGATTTTTATGATGCGTATAACAAGATGAAAGATAATTATTGGCTATCTTATTTTGATTATTCTTATGATGATGGTTTTCTTTTCTTTCAAAAGAGATCATACATACTTTTGGCCTACTATGTATAAAGATGTTACTAAGTTTGTTTCTGAATATGTTGTTTGTCAAAAGATTAAGATTCATAAAGGAAAGAGATTTGGTTTTCTTATGCCTTTGCATGTTTCTAATGAACAATGGGAACAAATAAGTATGGATTTTATCACTGGTTTTTCTTTGACTTCTAAAGAATGATATGATTGGGACTCTAGTAGATAGATCTAGTAAACATGCTTACTTTATTGCTTGCAAAAAGACATTGACTCCTTATCAAGCTGCACATGTTTTCATTAAACAAGTTTTTGTGTATCATGCATGGTTCACCAAATATTATTGTTTATGGTAGACAGAAAATTTTGTAGTGATTTTTGTACTACTTTGTTTGATAATCTTAGAACAAAACTTGATTTTTCTACTACTTTTTATCCTAAATCTAATGGACAAAACCAAAGCAACAAATAACACAATACTTCATTTGCTTAGATCATATGTCTCATCTCAGCCTAAGCAAAACTTGATTTTTCTACTACTTTTTATCCTAAATCTAATGGACAAAACCAAAGCAACAAATAACACAATACTTCATTTGCTTAGATCATATGTCTCATCTCAGCCTAAGCAATGGGATAAGTGTTTACATATTTTGCAGTTCGCATATAATAACTATCCTCATATCGCTACTAAGAAAGCACCATTTGAAATAGTGTATATGGTAAGGCTTTGCTTACTCCAATTACTAGACTTTCACATTATATAGAGGCTACATATTCTTTTGTTAAAGACTTTGACCAAATTCATGAGTTAGCAAAATTGAATATTCGAAAAGCTCAAGAGAAATACATGAAGTATGCAAATCACAAATGCAAACATGTCATCTTCAATGAAGGTGATTATATACTTCTTCGTTTTGAGAAAAGGAGACTTAAATCTATAGAGACCAATCAATCCTCTGGTAAAGTTAGCTCCTGATTTTATGGACCTTTCAAAATAATTACAAAAATAAATAATAATGCATATAAGTTGGAGTTACCTTCTAATTGGAATATTTATAACTCTTTTCATATTAGTCTTTTGAGACCTTTTAAAGGACCTCTACCTTCTCATCCTACATTAGAACAACCTCCTAAATTGGTAGATGAAGAAGAACATATTGTGCTTGATTCTATATTGATGCGTCTTTTATTTATATTATTTACCAAGATTAATATGCTATTGTCTTTCCTACAGATTACGTGGACACTCTAGTTGATTGTGGTGACATTCTAAAGGATAGTGTGAATTTTATTAGTGATGTATACCTATGAGCATAGACCTGAGTTCCCAATGTTAGATGCATCATTGTATTCTTCTAACATTTCTATTTGTGGAGATATCACTGATACGACCACTACTCCTAGTATTCATAGCATTCTTGGTAACGTTTGTGGTTGAGGATAGAGTTCACATATTTGAGCAATCAGGGACAGTGCACGAGAGTAATGATGATTACATTGATGCGAGACATCGTAGCAAGATTATGGATAAATCTTATATAGTTGGAGACAGATTATCATGGGATGTGGGACACATAGGGGCATCATTGATGGAGATAGACCATGTTTATGAAGATGACCTTGGAGGCCTTGGGGATGCCATAGGGATATGATACCATTTATCTTTCATGTGAGGATACCTCTTCATTTTTCAGTGATAACTATGGTGATGTTGACGATTATATTGATATCCTAGATCATCATTCACACATAAAGGGTGTTGCACATGAGGAGAGATAGTGCATGGTTTGGCTCATGCCCATATACCTATTGATGTAGTGGATCATGTATTTGACCTTTTGAGTGATGCTACATGGGATGAAGACTTTGGTTCACTCTTACCCTCGCATGATGCTGACCTTGAGATATGTTCTTTTGGCTTCTACTGGTGTTGACACAATCCTATTTTCTTTGGATCCAGGACATTTACTTTTGGATGTAGTATATGTCATTTGGGATGCATGGTATCTAATTATGTGGCGCATTCTATGGATTTACATGCATCACATCCAAATTTTCACCTGAGCAATTATTTGGGCCACAAATTTGATGATATTTCTAGTGTTTATTTCACTTTGGACGAGGAGCTTGGATACTTCCTTCTTGATCTAGGTGGTCATACATTTGTTCCATGGTTAGATGGTCTACACTTTGGCTATCCATTTGGCCCAGGCAGAGATATAATGAGTTACATTATTGACAAACGTGACTATCCATTTGACCTAGGCAAAGATATAATGAGTTACATTAATGACAAATGTGACTATCCATTTGATCCAGGAGGATTGGCCAGCCATGACACTGACATTGCCTTTGGTTTGAGAGCCATTACTTTGGAGCCTACATGGTTTGGATTTACATTCCATCTATATGGTCACACTCGTATGAATTACCTCATCTTCAGGGCAACACTAGTATCTTTTCCATTTGATCTTGGAGGATACCTGACTAGCCTCATCATCGACGAGAGTTCCTTATCCTTTCCATTTGTCCCTGGGGGTCATATGACTATTGTATTCATATTTGGGTCTTCCGCGACATCGACACTGTGGCATGGGTGTGACTTTTTTTGGTTGTTGTATATAGCCTTTGTGTTTGATTTTTGCACGACCACCCTTTGATTTCGAGGACAAAATCATTATGTGAAGGGCTATGGTGAAAAGAGCTTATGATTTGATAGACTCCATTTAACACTATCAACATCTAGAGCCAGAATGAAGGAAGCCAAATAAGTCACCGAATGGGATTGATGGGTGGATTTTGTAGAATATACTAAAGGTTTTGCTATTTGGGTCTAGAAATAGACTCAAGGATGTTTGTAGGATTTTTCATAAATTATGGACCTTACAATGTTATGTATTTTATCTCTAGGTTAAGGGGAAAAACAAGGCAAATAGTGAAGTAAGAAGTTGCCAAAAACTTAGAGAAAGCCTTAAAGAGTGTGGAAGAGGAAAAGCACCTTTGAAAGTGGAAAATGAGGAAAAAGGGTGAAATAAGCAAGGTTAAAAGATGGAGAAGGCACTTAGGATGTGCTGACTTGGCCTCTCTAAAGGTCAAGGTCCTTTTATGAGCTTATTACTACCTAGTAAATAATAACACACCACATCCTCTTATACTCCACACATAAATATTTCCTCACAAAAGGATGTGGTGTATAAGAGGATGTTGTCATTATTAGTTCTAATCACTCTTAAAATTATCCTTCTATGCAATAAGCTACACAAGCTATGCAAGATCATCTAGGCAAACTATGATCAATTATGTGTGAAATGTTGTCTCTAAAAGAGTGATCAAGAGGGCTTCTTTAGAATATTTCTCACCATGCTCACACAAATTACAATTGTAGAAGCATTTAAGCTAGGACTACATAAACCCAAATGTCACCATTACCCATCACTTGTCCTTCTTGGTGGCTACTTTTGACATGTGTTTCTTTGCTTTATTTAATCAAGGAATCCTTGACTTGGTAGATTAGATCTAACCCCACATTGAGCCAACACAAATACCACTAACATAGGACTTTGAGAAGGATTCTCCTCTATTATGTATCCTTCCACACTCCTCCACAAGCATTCACGAGCCTCTATAGGACTTCTAGAAGGATTCTCCTCTATTATGCATTCTTCCCCACATGCATCCACAAGCCTCCATAAGCTTGCCATGTGTTCGCCATCTTATTCAAATAGAGTTACCAATCCATGTAGACATATGGCCCACACCTAGTTTATGAATCATCACTAACTAAATAAAGAATTAGCACTAGTTCCCATACCAATGTAGGTATCATCTATTCATGTGGTATTTATGATATAATAATCCATTATTTCTTATACCTAGCACATAATATTAAATAAACTTTCTTGGAATCCTTCATGTGAAATAAGATAATTGGAGCCATTGAATCATCACCATGCCAATGAAGTGACCACCAAGCTATCAAGTTCACATGTAAGCTTCCCATGGGAATTGTCATATCTTCCTAGTGAGAACATTACTAGCATACCAAAGATCGGAGAGGAAATATTTATGTGTGGAGTATAAGAGGATGTGGTGTGTTATAATATAATATTGGTATAACACACCACACATAAATATTATATTATAATTAATAAGTCTCACAAAAGGAAAAATTTTGGTATTATAAGTCTATGGCATACCATCTATGGTACTGAAGGTCATCTCTCCCAAGAATGCGGCTTAAAACATTATTACAAGTCTTTGTTGTACCATCTACCGTACTCAAGGTCATCTCCCTAAGATTGCCCATTAAAACATTATTGCTCTTTCTACGAAAAAGGGGGCCACAAAGATAAGGAATGCTTCTATATCTTAAGGGGATTTAGCTAATGTAACAATAACTGTAATCTTCAACAACCCTCCTTCTAAAGAGTTTATTGACACACCTTCCACTATTGTTTCTCTACTCCAATGGAGCCCATGTATGAACCTGCATTTTATGTTGCAGCTCCCCAACCCTATGCGGTCACCCTGCCATCCACACTCTCTTATGAAACTCCTCCCATAGCTCCCTCCTCTTCGACATCCCAAGTATACTTTTCACTGGTGTCTCCCGTAAAGTACTTTTATCCTCTGTGGGCCACTTATCCCTCTCCCCTATATCCACCTTTGCTGTTGGTGTATGGAGTGACTCAACCCATCACCCCAATCCACCATTGTCCCTACCGCCCATGTAGGCCCACTCCATCCCAACCTCCTCCTATGGCTAGATCTCCTTGAGTTGTCAATAGAGATTGCATCACACAGCTAATTTTTTTTTTTTTTTGGCAATAGTGGTCATTTTTAGTAGTAATGAACGCTTTGAAAAGGCTCTCTTCCCCATGCTTACATTGTCCAAAGAGTTAAGACCATTTTACAAGGGATTAATCGTTTGAAGCCTCTCTTACCCACTCCTACCCTGATGGTCACCATTATGGATGCCATGGTCCCCTCATCTACTTAAGTAGTACTAGAGCTAGTCATTGAAGATGACATGTTTGCATTTGTGATTTGCATACTTCATGTATTTCTCTTGAGCTTTTTGAATATTCAATTTTGCTGACTCATGAATTTGGTCAAAGTCTTTAACAAAAGAATATGCATCCTCTATAGAATGTGAAAGTCTAGTAATTGGAGTAGGCAAAGCCTTATCATAGACTATTTCAAATGGTACTTTCTTAGTAGCAATATGAGGATAGTTATTATATGCGAATTGAAAAATATGTAAACACTTATCCCATTGCTTAGGCTGAGATGAGACATATGATCTAAGAAAATCAAGTATTGTGCTATTTGTTGCTTTAGTTTTGTCCATTAGATTTAGGATAAAAAGTAGTAGAGAAATCAAGTTTTGTTCCAAGATTATCAAACAAAGTAGTACAAAAATCACTACAAAACTTTCTATGTCTACCATAAACAATAATCCTTGGTGAACCATGATGCGAAAAAACTTGTTTAATGAAAACATGTGCAGATTGATAAGCAGTCAATGTCTTTTTGCAAGCAATAATCTAAGCATGTTTACTCGATCTATCTACCAGAGTCCCAATCATATCATTCTTTAGAAGTCAAAGGAAAACTAGTGATAAAGTCCATACTTATTTGTTCTTCCCATGGTTCATTAGAAACAGGCAAAGGCATAAGCAAACCAAATCTCTTTTCTTTATGAATCTTAATCTTTTGACACACAACATATTCAGAAAAAAACTCAGCAACATCTTTATGCATCGTAGGCCAAAAGAAATATTTGGTAACTATTTGCAAAGTAGATGACTATTCTTCAATAACAGCTTGCTTAAATGGTTTAGTGATGCATAATCTCTTTTGAAAGGAAAGAAAACCATCATCAAAAGAATAATCAAAATAAGATAGCAAATAATTATCTTTCATCTTGTTATATGCATCATAAAAATCAAAATTATTTTTACATGTTTCCTTCATGTTATCAAAAGAAATGTCTATAATAGTAGATATATTATTAATAGTATTAAAAGAAATACCTTCAATAGCAGATATATTATTTATTAATGGTAGGTCTCCTACTCAAAGCATCAGTAACAAAATTATCATGTCCAGGTTTATATTTAATATTGGCTAAAAACTTTGAAGATGCGCACTTAATATGTCTATTTGATATTAAAGGCTGTAAAAGTAAATGTTTAATACTTTGATCGGTTTTAATGCTACACTCTCAGGTCCCTTAAGATAATGTTTCCAAAATTTCAATGCATGAATAATTTCAATCATTTCTTTATCAAAGTACTATGCTTAAGCTTAAATGGTTTCAATTTTGGACTTTCAAAAGCAATCGGATGATTATCTTACGTAAGTACAACACCAATACCAAACACCAATACCATGTCCGCTAACATCAGTTACTACTACAAACAATGGTCTAAAAAATCAACTTTTTGAAATCCACACATATCGTTAGCTTTCCATTCTTCTAAACAAAGATTACACCAGGAGAAATTAAATTAAACCCTTATGAAAGAAAAATAAACCCAACTTCAAGAAGCTTATCAATTTCTTCCTTTACCACCACTAAAGAAGATTATTAGTTTCTTACTTTACAACTAATGAGAAGTTAGGGGTCATGTGGTAGGGTCATTGCCTTACTGGTTATGCCCCATCCACCAAATCCACTCAGTGCTCCATTGTGACTTGATGATGTTTATAACCAGTTGCAAAGAAATGAGCAATAAAAATGAAAAAGAGAAAGAAACCTTTTCCTTTCATAGTTAGTGAGATCACATTCTCTAACTAAATAGGCCAAAATCATTCTTAATATTTTCATTAGACAATGCTTATAATTTGGAGGCCCCACCTTTGGAGTTACCTCAAGTGCATGCAAGTCTACCTCAGTGTCTTTATCCATTTTTGTGTTCAGGTCACTTTCACTTATATATGCTTAATAAGTTTTAATACTCATCATCTTCCTCACTTTTCTCACTTTGTAAATCAGCACTATTACGAGAAATAAAGATCTTCATTTTATGGGGAATCTTACAAATGGTCATGCACTCTTCACTCTAGCATTGCCTTGCATAGACCCTCTTCAGCCAAGGCCTTCCAAGTAAAGGTTAGGAATTTTGAGTCCTCTTCATGATTTGGAAATCCCAAGGAGGTTTTACTCCCATGATAGAAACCACCACATTAGTTATAACGCCTTCGGGTTTTACACTTTCTTTATTTGCCATCTCTAAGGTAGCATTAGACTTATGAGATGATTGTTCTTAAGTCCCAATGTTTCCATAGGACACATAGGACATATGATGTGTCAAATCTAAAACTCACACCCACATGATAGTATTATTACCCCTTTTAAATAAATGGTCCCTAAACATGTTATACAAATAAGATAATAAATGCATAGAGGGCAATAATACATTTCTCTTTCTTCACTCTCTCAAAAGAGGACTCGCATCATCACAAAGAATATTGAAATGTGGACACCCCACATCCTCTTATACTCAAGAAGGGGAAGAATAAAGGGTCGAGTTGATTTTTGAATTTCTCTCCATCTCTTGGAACCAAAAAGAAAAACGATGCATTTTTTGAAAGAAAATCTTTTGGCTCACTAAAAGATTTATATACAACGTAAAAGATGGTTGAAATGATTGGTTGGGTTGTATAGGACGTTTTGGATGAAGCTTGAAGACATGAATGGGTTTTTACCTCTCTTTACATGTGATATATCTCTCTTAGGATTTGATACTCATTATATCTTATGGTTGCAAGTTAAAGTCTTTAATTTGCTTTAACACTAGTAAATATATCTCTGTAAAAGAGAAATACTAAGCAATCCAATTGCAATCCTTTTCAAACTAGAGTGACCACCTCTACATAGTCTGAATAACACATATGAACCCAAACAAAAGATTCCAATAGCTCATTATCTTGAAGTGTTCTAAAACTTGGTTTTTGAAAGTCTAAAAATTTACTTCATTGGCAAAAATTATGGTGTGGTCAAAACTATGAAGTTGTTTATTTAAAACAAATGTTGTCTCTAAGAGTGATCAAGAGGGCTTCTTTAGAATATTTCTCACCATGCTCACACAAATTACAATTGTAGAAGCATTTAAGCTAGGACTACATAAACCCAAATGTCACCATCACCCATCACTTATCCTTCTTGGCGGCTACTTTTGCCATGTGTTTCTTTGCTTTATTTAATCAAGGAATCCTTGACTTGGTAGATTAGATCTAACCCCACATTGAGCTGACACAAATACCACCAACATAGGACTTTGAGAAGGATTCTCCTCTATTATGCATCCTTCCACACTCCTCCACATGCATCCAAGCTTGCCATGCGTTCGCCATCTTATTCAAATAGAGTTACCAATCCATGTAGACATATGGCCCACACCTAGTTTATGAATCATCACTAATTAAATAAAGAGTTAGCACTAGTTCCCATACCAATGTAGTTATCATCTATTCATATGGTATTTATGATATAACAATCCATTCATTCTCATACCTAGCACATAATATTAAATAAACTTCCTTGGAATCCTTCATGTGAAATAAGACAATTGGAGCCATTAAATCATCACCAAGCCATTGAAGTGGCCACCAAGCTATCAAGTTCACATGTAAGCTTCCCATAAGAATTGTCATATCTTCCTAGTGAACATTACTAGCATACCAAAGATCGGGTCCCACATGGATAACACACCACACATAAATATTATATTATAATCAATAAGTCTCACAAAAGGAAAAATTTTGGTATTATAAGTCTATGGCATACCATCTATGGTACTGAGGGTCATCTCTCCCAAGAATTCCCCCTTAAAACATTATTACAAGTCTCTGTTGTACCATCTATCGTATACTCAAGGTCATCTCACCTAAGATTGCCCATTAAAACATTATTGCTCTTTCTACAAAAAAGGGGGCCACAAAGATAAGGAATGCTTCTATCTTAAGGGGAATTAGCTAATGTAACAATAACTGTAGCAACCATCCTTGATATTCAACAACCCTCTTGCTAAGGAGTTTATTGACACACCTTCCACTACTGTTTCTCCATCGACTACTCCAATGGAGCCCAGTATGAACCCGCATTTTATGTTGCAGCTCCCCAACCCTATGCGGTCACCTTGCCATGCACACTCTCTTATGAAACTCCTCCCATAGCTCCATCCTCTCTGACATCCCAAGTATCCTTTTCACTGGTGTCTCCCATAAAGTACTTTTATCTTCCGTCGGCCACCTATCCCTCTCCCTCGTATGCACCTTTGCTTGCTGTTGGTTTATGTAGTGACTTAGCATCTGTCTCATCATCAACTTCTAGCATTGTAAACCACCATGAGTAAGACCTACGAGCACTTGGCTGGTCCTCATAAATAGAGTTGTAAACAGTAACTAGATTTAGCATTGTCATCTTAGTAGCCATGGATATTTTGTTGAGGGAGGGTGTTGGAAACAATACAGCAAATCATCCATGTGACATTGGGAATTAGGGCATATAGTCACTTAACCTTAGAACTTTTTGGTAGACTATGGTTTATGACATACATTAGAATATATGGAGCATATTCTAGGTGCCTAGAGCAAGTGGGAGGAGATCTACTTTGCAGTCCAATCTAGGTTTTTGGGTGCTTTCTTCTAGATATAAGTAGGGTTTTGCTTGGGGGGGGTTAATCGCAACCTAATCCATTGTACTCCAGCCTATATAAGAGGCTCTCATCTAATGCAAGATAACACAACCTCCTTGTGTCATTATGCTGCCCATTTAGTTAATGATGTGATTAGCATTAATCTTCATCTTATCTAGATTGTCTTATGCAATTATCATGAGTATGATCATGGTGTCTCTCCATCCACCCTAATTTCAATACAACCTACTAACCCTTTGATCCTCATTCACACAACAGACACAATCATCCCTTGCACAACAAGTTCAATTAAGCGCACTAGTAGTAGCCCTACCAAATGCAAGTGTATACATCCAACCTCAAGTGATAGCAAGTCCATTATTGGGCGGTTTAAGTGTGCAAAGGAAGAAAATGCGCAAATGAATGTGAGATTATTATTGAAGGCTGGTCACTGACTCAAGAGTGAAGCATCATCATCATGTTGGCACACCCTACCTATCAGCCAGATGCAACCTCTTCTTGCCTTGACAATGGTCTATATTGCAAAGCATATCTCTTAATTTCCATCGGAGCATAGTAGCTCATGGTATAGGAGCTTGCACACACCATAGTAGTCTTGGAATGAGAACCCCTGCAACTCCCTCCTCTTTGATTCACTCACTTTTCCATCTCTCTTCCTCTCTCTAGGAGGCCAACTTTTTGAAGTACTCTAGCTTCACCAAGATGTGGCTATGGTGGCAAATACGGAGGTGGTGGACTGGATAGAGGCGCAACACGTTAGGTGGTGGACTGGATAGTAGGTGTGCAACATGTTAAAATAGCCTTCTTCATGTACTCAAAATGCTATTTGGGGCTTTATTGCCTTCTTCAGGCTCAACATAATTAACAAGTGTGGGGAGCCAGTGCGTGTTTCTCTCATTCATTAGCATAGTCGTACACAAGAAGTAGCGTTTGCAAGAACAAGCTTAATCAAGGCTCAGCGAAATGGAGTGATCGCGTAAGCTGAGATTTGGGATGATAAATCACCAATGTACATTTGAAGAGTCATATGATCCTCAAGAGTGAAGCATCATCATCATGTTACCTGTATGTAGCCTCTTCTTGCTTGACAATAGCCTATATTACAAAGAACATCTCTTAATTACCATCGGAGCACAATAGTTCATGGTACAGGAGCTTGCACACACCATAGCACTCTTGGAACCCCAAGGAGAATGAGACTCAGAACCCCTGCGACTCCCTCCTCTTTGATTCACTCGCTTTTCGTCTCTCTTCCTCTCTCTAGGGCAACTTTTTGAAGTACCCCAGCTTCACCAAGACATTGCTATGGTGGCAAATACGGAGGTGGTGGACTGGACAGTAGGCACAGCACGTTAGGATGTTAGGTGGTAGACTAGCTAGTAGGTGCAACATGTTTCAACAGCCTTCTTCGTGTCCTCAAAATGCTATTTAGGGCTTTATTGCCTTCTTCAGGTTCAACATAATTAATAAGCATGGGCAGCCAATGCGTGTGTCTCTCATCGTTAGCATAGTCGTACACTCAAGAAGCAGCATTTACAAGAACAAGCTTAATCAAGGCTCAGTGAAATGGAGTGATTGTAAGCTGAGATTTGAGACAAATCATTACGTTGATCAACATGCAAGAAATCATACATAATGCCTAAGTGATTTAGCCTTTCACACCAAAGGATGGAAATAGTCTTTCATAAGCCAAGTTATGGTAGCTCTAGGCTCTAATGTACATTCCAAGAGTCATATGATTAAAAGTATCAAAAGGTTCCAATAGTGGGATATCCATGAGCCCACTTTTATACTTGAGCCCATGAACATGGTCTTCAACCTGATCTAAAGTTGTGTTAGGTTCCCTCTTCTAAAATAGGGGAAACACTTAAGATAGTCCACTAAGTCTTAACTTGGAGAAAATTTCCTATTCATCGACACCTTGACCATGTAGAGATTCAAGGATACAATTCATAGGTAAGACCTAGTCCTATCCCGCAAGGAGAGCATGATCTTCTAAAAATCAAATCACCCATAGGGTAATTGATCATAAATTGGGCAACTACTAGACTTGATTTCTAGAGGCAACGCTTTTTTCGTCATCCATGCAAGGCATAGCCACTGGCCTAGTCTTCTAGAATAGAGTTGCCCAAGAACCTATTTATCTAGCGTAGGGCTTTCACTTAATCTGTTGGAAAGCTACCCGACTAATCGGGTCCACCTGTCTGTAGGATGGTGCTATCAGGGCATTCCATCCTCCCACTTTTCACCCTACTCACGTGCCAATTTGTTTTCTAATTAATCTTACTACACTATTTGACATAAATAAACATGTTCCTTAATTAAGGCCCTTTTCACAAGGTTTGTTAAAACGGTCTTTTTCCACAATACAATAATACCAAAAACAAGATTTATAAAAAAAGTTTATACATGAATCAATTCCATACAAGCCAAACCGGCTCTCTTATTGTTTTCCTTTATACTGCCGATGATCTGGAATTTGGCCTTCCAGCCTCTACATGCTGGGCAAAACCCTACGGGACCATACACCTCATCGTCGGCCGTCGCTTGGCGAGGACTCAAGCCGGCCTGTCACCCTCTCAGGCTCCATCGCCTGATCCTCCCTCCCCTCAGAGGGATGTCAGCACACTAGGGTGGGCTTATTCACCGTACTAGCTTGGGCCCTTAGAACTAGACAGTATCATAATCTCTCGCCTCAATCGGTGAACCTTATTCTCCCAATGGTATGAGGGATACCTTGGGCCATTCTCGGGCTTTGTTAACAACGCCGCCCGGCTACACAAGAACGAAACAGAGTTAGCGTTGAAGCCAGTAAAAACTTGCACTCTTTAAAGATAACAATTTCAATGCAATTCATTGAATACAGCATTATTCAATTCGTAACTTCATACAATTTTATGTCATTATTTTAAAAGAAAAAGATACACATTTATTAACACTTTTAAAAAAACTCTTCTTTAAAAGATAACCAAGCTAACCTGGCCACCATTTCCTTGAGGAGCTTGTAAAGGGAGGTTGGGGCCGCCATTCGAGAGCATCTTCTCTAATCTCGTTGTTGCGTACTCCTCTCGAGGAAATACTTTGACGTTTTTGGGAAGGGGCCATCTTGGACGTCGTCTTGTAGGGCTCGCTGGCATGGTCGAAACGCTTTAATCGGATCTCAATTCTGAGATTGTTTGCTCACTGTATAAGCAAAAGAACACAGCGCATGAACCCTCTCTATGAACCCTGTCTAAGGCAAAAACCTCTTACTAAAGTCCACACAAATGGGGGGGGATTGTGAGATGTCCTTATCACAAAAACGTTTTGCAAAAGGGAGAAGGGCTGAGGGCTGCTGTAAGTCTCTTCACACCTGGAATGAAGGGATGTAATGCATAAAAATTATGAGTAATCACCATGTAAACATGATGCCTAAGTGTGTTTAGTCTCTCACCAAGAGAATGGAAATAGCCTTCCACAAGCCAAGAGAGAAGCCATGAGCTCCAAGAAACATAAGTTTCCATTTCTAAAAATGATCATCAAAAGTTACAACCATGGTCCAAGTTCCCTCTTTTATACATGGACTTGTCCCATTATTAACCCTATTGAATAAAGTTCCTACTTTATTACAAACCATCCCTTCCCAAAGATTTTGTCCTCAAAATCAATAACATGTACAATCTCAAAGTATGAGACTCTAATGTAATCAATGGGAAGTGGTTAAGAGTTCACAAGTACATCCAAAGCACATATACAATGAAAATTTGGATGTGTACAAGTCCACAAAGCTTCAAGCCCAAAGTGTATGAGTGGGACTGTTATGACAGCCCTTCTAGTCGATGAAGACCCTTGAAAATCCTTCATTTAGACTCCATATATTGGGCTGAAAATGATATGTACACTCAGCCATATGTAGCCCACATCATAATCCTTCATTAGGATATGCCATGAAGCTTGTTGGAGTAGAAAAATAGGCCCAATAGTAGACCTTCCCAAAGCTGTCCAGAAATTACAGCATGTATACTTCTCCTCATATTACCCAATTTGCTCAAGTAAACCATACCACTTGGTCACGAAAAGTCATCCACAAGTAAGCCATGTTGTTGGACATACTCCAATGATTGCCAAGTAGCCTCATCCATGGGTAATTGCTTCCATTTGATAAGGTATTCATCAATATTCCGATTCCTCAACTCTCTTGTCCTCTTGCCAATAACCCTCTCCGGCTCATAAATGATCTCACCTTCTTCATTCATGGGTGGAAGCTCTTCCATCTCTTGAGGCAAAGATCCCATAAACCTCTTAAGGTTAGATACATGAAACACATTATGGATCCTTGTCGAAGAAGGCAAATCCAATTTGTAGGCCAAATCACCAACCCTCTTGATAATCAAGTATGGTCCATAATACCTATGAGCCAATTTTGAGTTGGTTACACCTTTGAGAGTGTTATGCCGATTCTTGGGAAGCTTCAATAGCACATAATCACCCTCTTCAAACTCCACATTCCTTCTATGAACATCCGCATTAGCCTTCATGACATCTTGAGCCTTCTTCATATTGCCCTTGCAAAGTTGAAGAAGTTGTCTCATTCTTTCCAACTCTTCTTTTGCCAATGGATTGACCACTTTGTCTTCATGGAAGGCTATCGATGGCACATGTACTTGATATCCATAGAGAGCCTCAAATGGTGACATGCCAATACTCAAATGCTTGCTTGAATTATGGCAAAATTCAGCAAGATAAAGCCACTCATCCCAAGATGTTCGCATGTCATGACAATAGTGCCTCAAGTACACCTCAAGCCATTTGTTTGTGCACTCCGTTTGCCCATCCGTTTGAGGGTGATAGGCCGTAGATGGATTGATTTGAGTACCCAAGCTCTCAAATAATGACCTCCAAAAAGTCCCCATGAACTTGGTATCTCGATCACAAACTATGTTGAGTGGCAAGCCATGTATCTTGAATACATGTTCCAAAAATTGCTTGGCAATATGAGATGCTCCATAAGTGGTCTTTGAAGCAATGAAATGGGCTGATTTTGTAAGCCTATCAATCACCACAAATATTTGATCCCATCCATGCTTTGTCTTTGGTAGACCCGTGATGAAGTCCATAGAAATGTGAGTCCATTTACCATCCGGAATAGGTAATCGATGAAGTAAACCACTTGGGAGTTGATGGCTATCCTTATTCTTTTGACAAGAAGCACATTCCATCACAAAATTCTTCACATCTCCCCATATGCCTTTCCAATAAAAACTCTTGCTCACTTTATCATAGGTTTTGAGTACACCAAGATGGCCCGAAAGTGGTGAAGAATGCATCTCATGAAGCACCTTTGGTATGTAGAATGAGGTAGGAACCAAATACACCTTATCCTTGTACCACAAGAGACCATTGTGAAGCTTGTAATGAGGAAACTCTCCACCATCACCTTGCTGTAATTTGGTATAAATATGGGCAGCACCTTCATTGATGAGGTATTCCTCTTGAATCCCCTTGATCCATTCACTATATACCTCCATGATTGAAGTTGTAGCGCATGCCCACATTCTAGACAATGCATCTGCCACTACATTGTCCTTCCTGGGTGTGTAGGATATCTCAAAATCATATCCTTGAAGTGTGGCCAGCCATCTCTTTTGCTTTGGAGAAAGATTTGGTTGGGAGAGGAAAAATTTCAGCACCCTATGATCACTTCTCACCTTGAAATGAGCACCATAAAGATAGTGATGCCACTTCTTGATGGCATGAAGTATGGCTAGCATCTCTTGCTCATAAACATGAAGCCCCATCTCCTTTTCGGTAAGATTTCTACTTTCAAATGCAATGACTCCATGCTCTTGATACAAAACTGCCCCAATTCCTCTACCACTTGCATCCGCCCTCACATAAAATGTCTTTGCAAAATCCGGACATACAAGTATAGGGGCTGAAGTGAGCAACTCCTTGAACTCATTGAAGCTCTTGTTGGCAATGGAATCCCAAAAGAAAGCCTCCCTCTTGAGCAAGTCGGTAAGAGGTGCCGCAATGGATGCATAATGTTGCATGAATCTTCTATAGAAAGAAGATAATCCCAAAAATCCTCTCAATTGAGTTGTATTGCTTGGTGTTGGCCACTCTTTGACACATGCCACTTTCTTAGGATCAGCCCTTATGCCATTCTCACCCACCAAGTGTCCAAGATATTCCACTTCATTGACCATGAATGTGCATTTGCTCTCCTTTGCATAAAGCTTGTGCTTCCTCAACACTTCAAACACTTGCTTCACATGACATAGATGTTCCCCTTTGCTCTTGCTATAGATCAAGATGTCATCGAAGAACACTAGCACAAACTTGAAAAGAAGGGGAGCCAATATCCGATTCATCAATGCTTGAAAAGTGGCCGGAGCATTTGTAAGACCAAAGGGCATCACCATGAAGTGAAACAATCCCCTTTCCGTCCTAAATGCTGTCTTCTCTTCATCACCTTCCTTCATCCTTATTTGATGATATCCCGATCTCAAATCAATCTTGGTGAAGAACTTTGCCCCTTTGAGCTCATCAAGAAGATCATCAATGCGAGGTATGGGATACCTATTCTTGATTGTGACCTTGTTCAAGTCACGATAATCAATGCACATGCGAAAGGATCCATCCTTCTTCTTCACCAAGAGAACGGGAGATGCAAATGGAGATTGTGAAGGTTGAATAAGACCCATAGCAAGCAAATCTTGCACTTGCTTAGCCACTTCCTCTCTTTCTACCTTAGACAAACGGTAAGGAGGCTTGTTGACAACCTTTGCATTCGGTTCAACAAGTACTATGGCATGGTCAATCTCCCTCTTAGGTGGTAGACTCTTTGGCACTTGCAAAATATCTTCATACTCCTTAAGAAGAGTTGCCATTTCCTCATCTATGTGCTGTCCACTGCCTTCCATCCCCTCTTGGGTAACATGTAACACATAGATAGTGCCAAAAGCCTTAATCTCTTTCTTGAGTCGCCTTGGAGTGATCAAAGAGAGCTTCTTAGGTGCATTTGCAGCAAGTACCACTTGTTGCCCATGATGTAGAAAGCTCATGAAACCTTGTTGAAGGTTCATGTGAATGTCACCAAGTGAAGCCAACCAATCACACCCCATGATAATGTCGATGGGACCCATATCCAAAACCACCAAATCACCTTCCCAAGTGTATGAAGAGGATAAAACCACTTTTGTAGAAGGGCAAACCAAGCTAGTCTTCTCACTTTCCCCATTTGCCACTTGCACTTGGAACGTTGTAGGTGTCTTCTTTGTGTTGAGTTTGAGAGAGTTGATGGATTTAGAGTTGATGAAGCTATGAGTGCTCCCGGAATCCACGAGAATATGTGCAACCCTCCCATTGATGGTCCCCACCAACCTTAGTGTGCTTGGGTTCTTGCAACCCGCCAACAACTCTTGTGAGATAGAGCATATGCAAGCTGAAATTTCTGCATTGGTAGGCATGTCTCCATCCACAAGGCTTTCCTTAACTCCATCTCCCGGATCAAACAGAAACTCACCATCCTCCGTGATGAAAGAATGGTCTTCAAGTGACTCCTCATGTGCTTCTTCATTGCAATCCTTCCATTCCTCAATGTCATGAGAGTCATCCTTGTTCTCTTCCTCATCCATGAGGATCATAGTGGCCACAATCTTCTTTGATTTGCACACATGCCCGGGTGACCACCTCTCTTTGCACTTGAAACATAGCCCTTTGCTTCTCAACTCCTCAATCTTTGGATCATCCATTCTTTGAGTCTTCTTGAAGGGTTGAAAGGGCTTCTTCTTCAATTGGAATGAAGGGATGTAATGCATGAAAAATATGAGTAATCACCATGTAAACATGATGCCTAAGTGTGTTTAGTCTCTCACCAAGAGAATGGAAATAGCCTTCCACAAGCCAAGAGAGAAGCCATGAGCTCCAAGAAACATAAGTTTCCATTTCTAAAAATGATCATCAAAAGTTACAACCATGGTCCAAGTCCCCTCTTTTATACATGGACTTGTCCCATTATTAACCCTATTGAATAAAGTTCCTACTTTATTACAACACCGAGGGGGGTGGGGGGGGGAGGAGGGAGGGGGGAGAAGAGTTAAGGACACTGCCTCCTAGTAGCAAGGGGGGATGGAGGAAAAATTGGCTTATCTGACTTATCTGAAAAGTGGCAAATGAGGGGATGTGAGAGAGGTGGCTGCAAGGGGCGGCTGTACCACAGTAAGTACATTGCGCAGGGATGGACGGCGGTACGGCCAGCGGCACAGTAGAGCATAGGCTACGTAGAAATGCGTGTTGCCCATGGAGTACCCCGGGGGTTTATATAACTGTGGGATATGGGTACGGGCACTGCGCAAAGCAAGGACGAAAGGACGGTGTACCAGCAAAGGCTGTAGATCAGTGGTGTGAGATCCCGGTCTCCACCGCGCAACGGATTCGGGGTACTAGCAGCGGAAGTAGCACATCATGCGTGGGTAGGGGTCTCACACTCGGGGCCTCGCCCACGGATATTCATTCACATTCACATCCATACATCCACATCTACATACATACATCCACATCTACATACATACATCCATACATCCACATCTACATACATACATCCATTTTCACATCCTCATTCATACATACACATCCACATACATACATACACATCCGTATCTACATCCATACATCCACATCCACATCAACATTCACATTCATACATATACATCTACATGTATACATCCACATCACATTCATACAACCGTATTACATCCATTCTCGTCCTAACACATCCCATATACATCTTAACTCATCCTAACTCATCTTAACACATTCTATCACATCTCATACACATCTTATCACATCTTTTTACATCTCATACACCTCTTATCACATCCTATCAGTTTCCATATGCATCTTATCAAATCTTATCACATCTCATACACCTCTTATCACATCTTATCACATTTCATATCTTTTTTAAGAGAATTCTTATATTTGATATAAGATTTCTCTACACATTTATTTATGCATAAATTCCATTTAAGGAGACTAACACTTTCGAAATTAAAATTAATCTTTTATGCATCTTCTTATGCATAAATTCAATTTGGTAGGAATTACACTTTTAGAATAAAAGAATTTCTCTTATGCATCTAAGTTATGCATAAAATCCATTTATGAAAAAAATCACACTTTTAGTATAAAAAGAATATCTTTTATGCATACCTCTATGCATGAAATCCAATATGATAAAAGTAACACTCTTACAATAAAATAATCAACTTTTATGCATACCTCTATGCATGAAATTCAATTATGATAAAAGTCACACTTTTATAATAAAATAATCAACCTTTATGCATACCTCTATGCATGAAATTCAATATAATAAAAGACACACTTTTATAATAAAATAATCAACTTTTATGCATACCTTTATGCATGAAATTCAAATATGATAAAAGTAACACTTTTGATATAAAAATTTATCCATTATGTATACTTCTATGCATGAAATAAAAATGATAAAAGTAACACTTTTGATATAAATTTGGATTGAGAATGGGCCATGAGTATGACCATTTCTTGAGTGAGAGAGAGAAATTACATAAAAACCATTAGAATTTAAACATAAATGGAAATTAACTTTAATAGCATTTATTAAATTATGTAACTCTTCACTACTATTTACCAATTAACTTCAATAGCATTTAAAAAACCATACCAATTAAGCCTCTCAAGCTTGAGAGGGGTTGAGAAGAGAGAAACATTGAGAAATTATAGAAAAGATCAATATTCACTAATTACCTTACAAATTGCTTGATTCTTTGTTCACGGTAGAGGCCCCCAACCAATCAATAGGAAAAATTGAGCTCCTAACCAAACAAACTGATTCTAGAATTTTCTAAATTAGTTTGGTCAATATTTGACCATTTTTAGGTCAGTTAAGCTAACTTTTTGGAACTAGACTTGAATGAGGAGAGAGGAGAGATGAAATATCTCAATTTTTATGAGTTTAAAACTCATTCAAGCATGTGAAATATGCACCTCCTTTAAAGAACTCCCCTTCCTTACATATGTGTCATAATGGAATTATTATACCCAAAATATCTCATATTTTTAATATTGCTCATAGTTTTTTACTAATAAACCTTGTACATTTTCAACTCTTCATCTTATGTGAAATATGCACCTCCTTTAAAGAACTCCCCTTCCTTACATATGTGTCATAATGAAATCATTTTAATATTGCTCATAGTTTTTTACTAATAAACCTTGTACATTTTCAACTCTTCATCTTATGTGAAATATGCACCTCCTTTAAAGAACTCCCCTTCCTTACATATGTGTCATAATGGAATCATTTTAATATTGCTCATAGTTTTTTACTAATAAACCTTGTACATTTTCAACTCTTCATCTTATGTGAGCATTTACTCATTTTTGGATACCCAAAATATCTCATATTTTTAATGTTGCTCATAGTTTTTTACTAATAAACCTTGTACATTTTCAACTCTTCATCTTATGTGAGCATTTACTCATTTTTGGGTATCTTCTTTTACAAATTGGATTTATCTCCTCCCTACATATGGATTGATGCTATTGGCCCATAGGAACCTTAATTGGACCATAATCCAAAAATTTCTGAAAATCTAGACCCTTAGGCTAAGGTCCTTTATACCCATTTCCAATTAATTTCAATTGCACATTGGAAAGTTCTTTTTGAATTTCTGTTTCAGGGGAACTTATTTTAATAAGATGAGATAATTTTCTATCCAAAAATATTAAAATTTTGAATATTCTCTCTCTAGAATATTTTCTCTCTCTAGGTGAAAACAGTTAGAAACAAGTCTTTTATATTTCTGAAGAGGGATTGATTACAGGGGAAGATGCTGGACATTTTGAGAGGCTGGGGAGGAATCTTACAAGTGGCCTGCATGGCTCTGTGGGAAAGGTACGGTGTCGATTAATAGGGAAAGGAGTGGTACGCATGTACCTTATCTGGTCTGGGGCAGCATGGGTGTCCACGTAGAGGTACGTGTGGACCACACAGTGGGCGGCCATCCTTTAGTTCTTGTGCGGCCATCGTACGAGCACCTTGGTAAGTGTGTACGGTCTAAATTTTGGGGCAGGGTTCCCAAATTTGGGATGCTTACCTCGATTTGCATGCCGGACTGCCCCGGGGGGCGATTTTTTTTTTTTGTCTAGGAGGTTCTCCTAGTCGTTGGGGTTCAGACCGTTCGTCAATCGGATGCCCGGTCGTGCATTTATTAAGGTTTAAAGGTCGTCACTTTTTAACTAAAAATGACTGAAATTTGCGTATAAGCTTGATCCGGTGTCCGTTTTGGATGCTATAAAATCCTATATTAGGGTAAAATCGTGCGCAATTTTCAAATTTGGGCTCAAAATTTGAAGATTCTAAGTAGAAATGAATCATTTAATAAAAGCATTGATTTTTATACCATAAAAATTCTATTACATGGACATTTCTTTATTAGTGAAGATGGGTATGTTACAAGTTGTTGCTTCATTACATACCATCCCCTCCTATAATGATTGTATCCTCGAAATCAAAGGGTGGTCATGCAAAAATACACATAAAGGCTATATACAAACCATCCCCTCCTATAATGATTTTGTCCTCTCGAAATTAAAGGGTGGTCATGCAAAAATCAAACACAAAGGCTATATACAACAACCAAAAAAAGTCACACCCATGCCATAGTGTCGATGTCGCCCGCGGAAGACCCAAATATGAATACAATAGTCATATGACCCCCAGGGTCAAATGGAAAGGATAAGAAACTCTCATCAATGATGAGGCTAGTCAGGTATCCTCCAAGATCAAATGGAAAAGATACTAGTGTTGCCCTAAAGATGAGGTAATTCATACGAGTGTGACCATATAGATGGAATGTAAATCTAAACCATGTAGGCTCCAAAAAATTAATGGCTCTCAAACCAAAGCCAATGTCAGTGTCATGGTTGGCCAATCCTCCTGGATCAAATGGATAGTCACGTTTGTCAATAATATAACTCATTATATCTCTGCTTGGGTCAAATGGATAGCCAAAGTGTAGACCATCTAACCATGGAACAAATGTATGACCACTTAGATCGAGAAGGACGTATCCAAGGTCCTCATCCAAAGTGAAATAAACACTAGAAATATCATCAAATCCGTGGCCCAAATAACTATTCAGGTGAAAATCTAGATGTGATGCATGTAATATAATCGTCAACATCACCATAGTTATCACTGAAAAATGAAGAGGTATCCTCACATGAAAGATAAATGGTATCATATCCCTATGGCATCCCCAAGGCCTCCAAGGTAATCCTCATAAACATGGTCTATCTCCATCAATGATGCCCCTATGTGTCCAAGAAGGAAGTATCCAAGCTCCTCGTCCAAAGTGAAATAAACACTAGAAATATCATCAAATTTGTGGCCCAAATAATTGCTCAGGTGAAAATTTGGATGTGATGCATGTAAATCCATAGAATGCGCCACATAATTAGATACCATGCATCCCAAATGACATATACTACATCCAAAAGTAAATGTCCTGGATCCAAAGAAAATAGGATTGTGTCAACACCAGTAGAAGCCAAAAGAACATATCTCAAGGTCAGCATCATGCGAGGGTAAGAGTGAACCAAAGTCTTCATCCCATGTAGCATCACTCAAAAGGTCAAATACATGATCCACTACATCAATAGGTATATGGGCATGAGCCAAACCATGCATTATCTCTCCTCATGTGCAACACCCTTTATGTGTGAATGATGATCTAGGATATCAATATAATCGTCAACATCACCATAGTTATCACTGAAAAATGAAGAGGTATCCTCACATGAAAGATAAATGGTATCATCTCCTAAATCATCATCTATGGCATCCCCAAGGCCTCCAAGGTCATCCTCATAAACATGGTCTATCTCCATCAATGATGCCCCTATGTGTCCTACATCCCATGATAATCTATGTCCAACAATATAAGATCTATCCATAATCCTGCTACGATGTCTCACTTACTCTCGTGCACTATCCTTGATTGCTGAAATACATGAACTCTATCCTCAACCATGAACGCTACCAAGAATGCTATGAATACTAGGAGTAGTGGTTGCATCTAACACTGGGAACTCAGGTCTATGCTCATAGATATACATCACTAATAAAATGCACACTATCCTTTAGAATGTCAGCATAATCAACTAGAGTGTCCACGTGATCTGTAGGAAAGACGATAGCATTTTAATCTTGGTAAATAATATAAATAAAAGACGCATCAATATAGATTGAAGCACAATATGTTCTTCTTCATCTACCAATTTAGGAGGTTGTTCTAATGTAGGATGAGAAGGTAGAGGTCCTCTAAAAGGTCTTGAAGACTGATATGAAAAGAGTTATAAATATTCCAATTATAAGGTACTCCAACTTAAATGCATTATTATTTATTTTTACAATTATCTTGAAAGGTCCATAAAATCTAGGAGTTAACTTTACCAGAGGATTGATTGGTCTCTATAGATTTAAGTCTCCTTTTCTCAAAACAAAGAAGTATATAATCACCTTCATTGAAGATGACATGTTTGCATTTGTGATTTGCATACTTTATGTATTTCTCTTGAGCTTTTTGAATATTCAATTTTGCTTACTCATTTGAATAAAGTTCCTACTTTATTGGAATGAAGGGATGTAATGCATGAAAAATATGAGTAATCACCATGTAAACATGATGCCTAAGTGTGTTTAGTCTCTCACCAAGAGAATGGAAATAGCCTTCCACAAGCCAAGAGAGAAGCCATGAGCTCCAAGAAACATAAATTTCCATTTCTAAAAATGATCATCCGGAAAGCTTCAATGGTAGAAAATGTTGAAGAAGCCTCTTGTTGAAGAAAAACGTGGCCCCTTTTTGCTCCCTGATTTGCAACCATAAAGACCTCCCATGTGCAAAGAAGATGGCTTGAAATAAGCTTCAAACAATGCCTAAGCTTCATAGCTTGGAGGAGGCATGGAAGAGGCGACGAAATCAGCGAAATTCAGCCACGAAATTCAGCGTGGAAGTGAAAAATCAGCCCCATTGCTAGTCTCCATGCTCATTGAGAGAAGAAATCACCATAATATGATGCTTGCAGCCATCTATGTTGAGTAGAACTTGGCAATGAAAGCTCAACTTTCAGCCATGGAGAAAGGTTCACAAGCTCCCAAATCTTGAGAAAAAATTTGCAAGAAAGAGGCTCAAATGAAAGATCTCAAGAAGCTCTACAAAAGCCCTAAGGTTTGGCATCAAAACGGGTAGAGGAAGAGCATCCCATGGCTATGGAAAGCTTGAGGAAGAAGAAGATGATTACTAAACATGATTAGCAAAAAAGTTAATTACAATTAGTCACTTGCCCTAAGTTTTGGCCCTACTGCCCCAAATTTTTGGTCCAGAGGCCCAAAATTTGGTCCAAAAATGGTAAAATTGGCCAAAATCACTCAAAATTCAAGCAATTTCCATGAAATGCTCACCATCTCCATGAGATTAAGCAAGATTAGAGAAGATTTGTCAAGAATCACTCAAGGATTACAAGAAAATGGAAAAAAAAATGAAAGAAACTCAAATTTTCAAGCAAATTTTCCCAACAACCCATGCATGCCCATGATCAAAATCAAGAGCTCTGATACCAATTGGAATGAAGGGATGTAATGCATGAAAAATATGAGTAATCACCATGTAAACATGATGCCTAAGTGTGTTTAGTCTCTCACCAAGAGAATGGAAATAGCCTTCCACAAGCCAAGAGAGAAGCCATGAGCTCCAAGAAACATAAATTTCCATTTCTAAAAATGATCATCAAAAGTTACAACCATGGTCCAAGTCCCCTCTTTTATACATGGACTTGTCCCATTATTAACCCTATTGAATAAAGTTCCTACTTTATTACACTCATGAATTTGGTCAAAGTCTTTAACAAAAGAAAATATGTAGCTTCTATATAATGTGAAAGTCTAGTAATTGGAGTAGGCAAAGTCTTACCATACACTATTTCAAATGGTGCTTTCTTAGTAGCGATATGAGGATAGTTATTATATGCGAACGGCAAAATATGTAAACACTTATCCCATTGCTTAGGCTGAGATGAGACATATGATCTAAGCAAATCAAGTATTGTGCTATTTGTTGCTTTGGTTTTGTCCATTAGATTTAGGATAAAAAGTAGTATAAAAATCAAGTTTTGTTCTAAGATTATCAAACAAAGTAGTACAAAAATCACTACAAAACTTTCTATGTAAACAATAATATTTGGTGAACCATGATACACAAGAACTTGTTTAATGAAAACATGTGCAACTTGATAAGCAGTCAATGTCTTTTTGCAAGCAATAAAGTAAGCATGTTTACTAGATCTATCTACTAGAGTCCCAATCATATCATTCTTTAGAAGTCAAAGGAAAACCAACGATAAAATCCATACTTTTTTGTTCCCATGGTTCATTAGAAATAGGCAAAGGCATAAGCAAATCAAATCTCTTTCCTTTATGAATCTTAATCTTTTGACAAACAACATATTCAGAAACAAACTTAGCAACATCTTTATGCATAGTAGGCCAAAAGTATGTATAATCTCTTTTGAAAGAAAAGAAAAACATCATAAGAATAATCAAAATATCTTGTTATATGCATCATAAAAATCAAAATAAATTTTATATGTTTCTTCATGTTATCAAAAGAAATGTCTATAATAGCAGATATATTATTAATGGTATTAAAAGAAATTCCTTCAATAGCAGATATATTAGTAATGGTAGGTCTTCTACTCAAAGCATCAGTAACAAAATTTTCATGTCCAGGTTTATATTTAATATTGGCTAAAAACTTTGAATAAAAGATGCACACTTAATATGTCTATTTAATATTAAAGGCTATAAAAGTAAATGTTTAATACTTTGATCAATTTTAATGATACACTCTCAGATCCCTTAAGATAATGTTTCCAAAATTTCAATGCATGAATAACATCAATCAATTCTTTATCAAAGTACTATTCCTAAGCTTCAATGGTTTCAATTTTGGATGTTCAAAAGCAATCGGATGATTATCTTACATAAGTACAACACCAATACCATATGTCCGCTAGCATCAGTTATTACTACTACAAAGAATGGTCTTGAAAAAACAACTTTTTGAAATCCACACATATCGTTAGCTTTCCATTCTTCTAAACAAAGATTACAATAGGAGAAATTAAATTAAACCCATATGAAAGAAAAATAAACCCAACTTCAAGAAACTTATCAATTTCTTCCTTTACCACTAAAGAAGATTATTATTTTCTTACTTTACCACTAATGAGAAGTTAGGGTTCATGTGGTAGGAACAATGCCTTACTGGTTATGCCCCATCCACCAAATCCACTCGGTGCTCCACCATTGTAACTTGATGATGTTTATAACCAGTTGTTGCAAAAAAATGAGCATAACAATGAAAAAGAGAAAGAAACCTTTTCCTTTCATAGTTAGTGAGATCACATTCTCTAACTAAATAGGCCAAAGTCATTCTCAATATTTTCATTAGACAATGCCTATAATTTGGAGGCCCCACCTTTGAGTTACATTAAGTGCATGCAAGTCTACCTTAGTGTCTTTATCCATTTTTGTGTTCAAATCACTTTCACTAATATATGCTTAAAGAGTGTACATACTCTTCTTCCTCACTTTTCTCGCTTTGCAAATCACACTATTACGAGAAATAAAGATCTTCATTTTATGGGGAATCTTACAAATGGTCATGCACTCTTCACTCTAGCATTGCCTTGCATAGACCCTCTTCAGCCACCAAGGCCTTCCAAGTATAGGATAGGAATTTTGAGTCCTCTTCATGATTTGGAAATCCAAGGAGGTTATACTCCCATGACAGAAACCACCACATTAGTTATAATGCCTTCAGGTTTTACACTTTCTTTATTTGTCATCTCTAAGGTAGCATTAGACTTACAACACGATTGTTCTTAAGTCCCAATGTTTCCATTAAACCTTTAAAAATTACATGAACTAAGGAACTACCATCAACAAGAACATTATTTACATGCCAACCATTACATAACATATCAACATAAGCAGAATGAATGTCTACTTCTACTTTGACTACTTAAGATGGTGTATCCCTTTGTTCTTATGATTGTTCTTAAGTACTATACAAGGAAGAAGCCAATGCAAGAAGTTTCCCATAGGTAGTAATAAGCTCATAATAAGGACCTTGACCTTTAGAGAGGCCAAGTCAGCACATCCTAAGTGCCTTCTCCATCTTTTAACCTTGCTTATTTCACCCTTTTTCCTCATTTTCCACTTTCAAAGGTGCTTTTCCTCTTCCACACCCTTATCATTCCTAGGTTTCTTCTCTTGAGTACACACAACAACACCTTCACCTTTATCTTCAATAACAAGCATCTATCAAATTTATAGAATCAAAGGAAGGAGAAGCTCTCCTATGACCATATCCTTTGTCTTGGAAGTCATAGCACATTATGCAAGAAAAATTAGGAGTCGTGTGTCTTTTTACCTCAAGCTTTCATGAGCTTGTAAGAGGTCAAGCCACAACTGGTCCATCCTTGCTATCACTCAAGATACCACCGTATCAAGTGCATTAGAGATAGCTATGTGTGGTTATGGTTCATTAAAGGCAATTGTATTGGGAGTATTAGGACAAGGTGTGATCTTTGGTGTGGAAAAAAGTGGAAATACTTAGCTAAGTCTTTGGTTGATCCACGTCCTCCTCTTCAAGGCTGCACTCTTGGGGCATATAACTATCTTTAAGGCTTTCTCTAAGTTTTTAGCAACTTCTTACTTCATCATTTGCCTTGTTTTTTCCCTTAACCTAGAGATAAAATTCTACAAAATCCACCCATCAATCCCAACCATAACTTATTTGGCTTCCTTCATTCTGGCTCTAGATGTTGATAATGTTAAATGGAGTCTATCAAATCAGTAGCTCTTTTCACCATAGCCCTTCATAGAATCAAAACTTTGTGAGACTTCAATCAAAATTTGGTCATACTTTTACTCAAGAAGTAATTCATCCAATATAGTAGTGCAAAACTTTTCCCAATCCTTAAGCAATTCGTTATGCTTTCCCTAGGCCCATTTGAGAGTCTTCCCCCCAAAAAGGAAGGAAAATTTTAAATCCACTCATCTCTTAAAGTTATCCTTCTAGAACTTCCTCTGGGTTACCATAAAACATAGGAATTTTGGTTAAAAGGAGGGGTGGGAAGAGAAAGAGTCAAGGGAATAACAAGTAAAGGTAGCCAAAACTGTAAGATTCCTCCCCACAGCCTTCGAGGTATACAGGAGTAAGAATCTCCCTTTTTGATCTTATAATTATTCCCTCTCTAAAATAAAAGAAAGATTCTGTTTAAAAAAGGAAGACCCTCTCCCTAGAATACTTCTCAAGAGTCACGCCTGTTTTAAGGATTCAGAACAATGAGTTCAGAAGTGAAAATCGGTGTTTTGGATACCAAGGTTTTGGTTTTCATTCGAGTACGGCCCAAAAGAAGTTCTTTATCTCTTGGGGAGTATAAGAAGTTATCCCCCAGATATTGTGAGCCTTATATCTGAATTCAATGAAAGTAGGTGACTTAGCCTACAAGCTTAATAAGTTCCCCTGAAACAGAAATTCAAAAAGAACTTTCCAATGTGTAATTGGAATTAATTGGAAATGGGTATAAAGGACCTTAGCCTAAGGGTCTAGATTTTCAAAAAATTTTGGATTATGGTCCAATTAAGGTTCCTATGGGCCAATAGCATCAATCCATGTGTAGGGAGGAGATAAATCCAATTTGTAAAAGAAGATACCCAAAAATGAGTAAATGCTCACATAAGATGAAGAGTTGAAAATGTACAAGGTTTATTAGTAAAAAACTATGAGCAATATTAAAAATATGAGATATTTTGGGTATCCAAAAATGAGTAAATGCTCACATAAGATGAAGAGTTGAAAATGTACAAGGTTTATTAGTAAAAAAACTATGAGCAATATTAAAAATATGAGATATTTTGGGTATAATGATTCTATTTTGACACATATGTAAGGAAGGGGAGTCCTTTAAAGGAGGTGCATATTTCACATAAGATGAAGAGTTGAAAATGTACAAGGTTTATTAGTAAAAAACTATGAGCAATATTAAAAATATGAGATATTTTGGGTATCCAAAAATGAGTAAATGCTCACATAAGATGAAGAGTTGAAAATGTACATGGTTTATTAGTAAAAAAACTATGAGCAATATTAAAAATATGAGATATTTTGGGTATAATGATTCTATTTTGACACATATGTAAGGAAGGGGAGTTCTTTAAAGGAGGTACATATTTCACATAAGATGAAGAGTTGAAAATGTACAAGGTTTATTAGTAAAAAAACTATGAGCAATATTAAAAATATGAGATATTTTGAATATAATGATTCCATTTTGACACATATGTAAGGAAGGGGAGTTCTTTAAAGGAGGTGCATATTTCACTTGCTTGAATGAGTTTTAAACTCATAAAAATTGAGATATTTCATCTCTCCTCTCTCCTAATTCAAGTCTAGTTCTAAAAGTTAGCTTAACTGACCTAAAAATGGTCAAATATTGACCAAACTGATTTAGAAAATTCTAGAATCAGTTTGTTTGGTTAGGAGCTCAATTTTTCCTATAAATAGAAACCTCCCCCTTGTTGAAAAATATATAGTGTTTATGCATCGTTACTCTACTCCACCTAAGCCAAGAACTGTGAATTCATTAATAATTCACTAGTTTTTGGAGCTTCCCTCTTTCTTCAATCCCCATTGGTGGCTCCATCAACATACTTAACCAATTGATTGATTGGGGGCCTCTACCGTGAACAAAGAATCAAGCAATTTGTAAGGTGATTAGTGAATTTTGATCATTTTCTATAATTTCTCAATGTTTCTCTCTTCTCAACCCCTCTCAAGCTTGAGAAGCTTAATTGGAATGGTTTTGAATGCTATTGAAGTTAATTAATGAATGGTAGTGAGTTGTTACATAATTTGATGAATGCTATTGAAAGTTAATTGATTATTTAATGATAGTTAAGAATTACATAAATTTCCATTTATGCTTAATTCTAATGGTTTTTATGTAATTTCTCTCTCTCACTCAAGAAATGGTCATACTCATGATCCATTCTCAATCCAAATGAAGCTTTTCATAAAGCTTTTCCTTAATTCAAGATTAATCTATGCTTGAGGCCAAATTAATGGTTTTTTTTCTATGCTTTTAGTTTATGTATTTCATGAATATTGATGATTCAATCCATTATGGATTAATGATCCAATTAGGGATCATTCTATTTATTTCCTTAATGATAAGCTTTATCCCTTATAAAATTTGAGATTTATCAGTCATAGCAGCGGAGCTATGGTAAAATTTTTATAAAAATACGCATAAAATAATTTCATTCAAAGTATGAAAAGAGGACTTCCTACCATATTCTAGGAATTATCATCCTAGATTAATTGAAAGATATTCATTGTAATCATAGAGAAATTGATTTTTATATTATGCATAATTGATTTTCATGCATAGAGGTATGCATAAAAGAATATTATTTTAACATAAAAGTGTTACTTTTAGCATAATTGAATTTCATGCATAGAGGTATGCATAAAAGATGATTATCTTATTATAAAAGTGTGACTTTTATCATATTTGAATTTCATGCATAGAGGTATGCATAAAAGATGATTATTTTATTATAAAAGTATCACTTTTATCATATTTGAATTTCATGCATAGAGGTATGCATAAAAGATGATTATTTTATTATAAAAGTGTTACTTTTATCATATTTGAATGTCATGCATAGAGGTATGCATAAGAGTTGATTATTTTATTATAAAAGTGTTACTTTTATCACAATTGAATTTCATGCATAGAAGTATGCATAAGAGTTGATTATTTTATTATAAAAGTGTTACTTTTATCATATTTGGATTTCATGCATAGAAGTATGCATAAAAGATATTCTTTTTATACTAAAAGTGTGATTTTTATCATAAATGGATTTTATGCATAACTTAGATGCATAAGAGAAATTCTTTTATTCTAAAAGTGTAATTCCTACCAAATTGAATTTATGCATAGGAAGATGCATAAAAGATTGATTTTAAATTTAAAAGTGTTATTCTCATCTAAATTGAATTTATGCATAGGAAAATGCATAAAAGATTGAAATTTAATTCAAAAGTGTCATTTTCATTTAAAATGAATTTATGCATAGGAAGATGCATAAAAGATTGATTTTTACTTCGAAAGTATTAAATAGAATTTATGCATAAATAAATGTGTAAAGAAATCTTATATCAAATATAAGAATTCTCTTGTATTCTATAAATAGATATGAGATGTAATAGGATGTGATAAGAGGTGTATAAGATGTGATAAGAGGTGATAAGATGCTTATGAAATAAGTTAGGAGGTGATAAGATGAATTAAGATGTGATGTGTATGGGATGAGGTAAGAAGTGTATGTGATAGGATAAGATGTATATGGGTTGTGATAGGGCGAGAATGGATGTGATGTAAAAGATTAGATGTGAAGGCATATGGGGCTATATGAATGGGAATGTGAAAATGGATGTATGTATGTGGATGTGTGGATGTGGAGATGGGAGTGTGGATGTATGAATGTGAAAATGGATGTATGCATGAAGATGTATATGCATAGATGTGAATGTGGATGTAGATGTGGATGTATAGATGTGAATGGGAATGTGGATGTGGATGTATAGATGTGAATGTGGAATGTGGATGTGGATGTATGTATGTATGTGGATGTATAGATGTGAATGGGAATGTGGATGTGCATGTATAGATGTGAATAGGAATGTGGATGTGGATGTATGTGAATGTGGATGTAGATGTGGATGTATAGATGTGAATGTGGAATGTGGATGTGGATGTATGTATGTATGTGGATGTAGATGTGGATGTATAGATGTGAATGGGAATGTGGATGTGGATGTATGTATGTATGTGGATGTGGATGTATGTATGTATGTATGTGGATGTGGATGTATGAATGAGGACGTGACAGTGGATGTATGCATGTGGATGTGGATGTATGGATGTGGATATGGATGTGTATGTATGAATGTGGATATGGGATGTGGATGTATAAATGAGGATGTGAAAATGGAGGTAAGCATGTAGATGTGGATGTATGGATGTGAATGTGGATGTGGATGTGGATGTATGGATGTGGATACGGATGTGTATGTATGAATGTGGATATGGGATGTGGATGTATAAATGAGGATGTAAAAATGGATGTATGCATGTAGATGTGGATGTATGGATGTGAATGTGAATGTGTATGTGAATTAATGTGTCGTCGATATGAGGAAATGGATGAGAATTGAATGGAATGTGGAATAAGTAATGTGGACTAAGGAGGGATAATGTGGAAAGACGAGAGTTCGATTTAGAAACTGTATTTTGTGACTGTTTGTAAATGGCTATTTTATGTCAAGAATGCTGGGGAAGCATTTTGACCGTCTTGTGATTAAGGTCCTGGAGACCTAACTGATAAAGTTGCAACTGCTGACGGACGTCTCGCGTAGCAAGGTCGACCGAGGTCTTGACCAGCCTCGGTTCGATTAAAATGGTGAGCTTCCGGTTGTACGGTGGATGAGGGACCAAGGAAGCGGCCTATGAGTGAAGCTCTAGGTCACCTGCGAAGGATCCTAGAGGGTGCTGACCATACGGTGCTCGGGCTCTGGGTCGCCTAGGATACCCACGCGTGCGTCGAGGAAGATATTGGAACAAGGAGTAAGAGTTGTTTTCTGAAACCGGGCATGGATCTGGTTGATTGACCTTGCTAGTGTTCAATGGATGAGTCCATGGCTCTTTTTATGGATCTGTTGGTTGATCTTGCTGATCTTCAACGAGAGTCCATCTTGATTTTTATAAGTGATTATATTGCCGAGTATTATGGGCTAGGAACTATTGAAAAGGCCCCTGAGTGGAGAGGTGGTGAGCGTTCTAGTTGCCAATGATGCCATAGATACTCTGATGAAGGAATGATGGAAAATTATGAATCAACCGGATAAATTGGAAGATTGTGATCAGTGGTACTATGGTTTCATTAAAGGATTGTTTTAAAGTTAGCTGATGCTAAGAAAAAGGCAATTTCATATTGGGTGTGTAAGTGGTGTGGCTAGTTTTATGTTTGCATGAACTTCCAGCTAGGGGGCCTTGGAACTCTTTTCCTTGGTACCCGGGACAAAACCTAACCAAATTCCAAATTGGATCCCATCACTACAGTGGTTGGACGGTTGGCTAACCCATTTGATCGGATGGGGTTAGGCTGGACTGATGGATCAACCCAACAGAATACTGGGATAAATATCCCCTATATAGAACTCATAATTAAATAACAATTCATTCAGATCTTATCATTCATATCTTTAACATGATAATGGTCCATTAAACCGAAAAATTTCCTTCTGAACATTCCTCCACGGGAATTTCAATCAAGCAAGTTCTCAATTTGTCATCCCTTAACTTGATCTACCGGTCAAGTGTTAACAGTAATAATTTGACAGCACAATCCACTAATCTCATAGTGATTTGCTGAATTCATTATCATCATTCTAGTTATGAATATCATCACAGGGACTCGTCCCATTCATCCTCATTGTGGTTTCGCTCAGCTTATTATATTTCAACTAAATTTCAGAATTCATCATTTTCCAATCAGAATCCAAATCAATTTCATCAGTTCTCAAACAGAATTAAAAATCATATCAACCACATTCTTAGCTTATAGTTAAGTGATTTTGTGCATCAATTGGTTCCATTGTTGAGACCTTAGTCATTAGGAAGGAGAGCAAAATGGCTCAAAAATGCAATTTTAGGCCATTTAATTGGGCACCATAAAAGATGAATCTTCCCAAATTGAAGCATTAAATTGGAATTGATATTGAATGAATCTCAATACCACCCTTTTATAAAAAATAATAATTCAGGTATGATTGGAGAATTGACTAGTCCCATAAATGACGTGAAAACCTTTATAAGGAAATGAAGTAATTTTTTAGAGTTTCAAAAATTACTTCATAGTTTTGACCATAACTTTTGCAAATGAAGTAATTTTTTAGAGTTTCAAAAACCAAGTTTTAGAACACTTCAAGATATTTCTAATGAGCTATTGAATCTTTTGTTTGAGTTCATATGTGTGATTCGGACTATGTAGAGGTGGTCACTCGAGTTTGAAAAGGATTGCAATTGGATTGCTTAGTATTTCTTTTATACATAGATATATTTATTAGTGTTAAATCAAATTAAAGACTTTAACTTGCAACCATAAGAGATAATGAGTATCAAATACTAAGGGAGATATATCACATGTAGAGAGAGGTAAAAACCCATTCATGTCTTCAAGTTTCATCCAAAACGTCCTATACAACCCAACCAACCAATCATTTCAACCATCTTTTACTTTGTATATAAATCTTTCAGTGAGCTAAAAGATTTTCTTTTAAAAAATGCATAGTTTTTCTTTTTGGTTCCAAGAGATGGAGAGAAATTCTAAAATCAACTCGACCCTTTATTCTTTCCCTTCTTGAGTATAAGAGGATGTGGGGTGTCCACATTTCAATATTCTTGTGATGATGAAAGTCCTCTTTTGAGAGAGGGAAGAAAGAGAAATATATTATTGCCATCTATGCATTTATTATCTTATCTGTATAACATGTTTAGGGACCATTTGTTTAAAAGGGGTAATAATACTTTCATGTAGGTGTGAGTTTTGGATTTGACACATCATCATATGTCCTATGTGTTAGGATGACTTACCGTTTGAGGGATGCATTATGTTCTTGTATCTTAGAGAAGACAATAGGGTATGAGTATTAGTGGGTTTTTGTGAGATCCCTATTCCCACCGAGCAACGGATTCAGGATACTGGCAGCGGAAGTAGCACTTCTTGCGCGGGACAGGGGTCCCACATTCGGGGCCTCATCCCCACTGATATCCGTACAAGAGACTAATCCGTCGATTTTTCCAAAACCGAACCCGGAAAAACTTCCCTTACCCGGAAAGCACGGGCGATTCCACTAGGATAACTTTTTACTCTAACGTAGTCAAGATCATTACTGATCACGCTGATCCGACTGCACCTATAAAGATACTCGATCAGATCAAGGAAGAAACTTGCACTTGGATCATTGGGATCAATGCTTTTTTCCCCATCAAGAGGCACAGCCGTTGATTCCTATCCATAGAACAATTACTATTCGGGATTTACTTCATCTATCGCAATAACAAAAATTGAGTCTCGATTTACGGATCCATCAGTCCAGCCTAACCCCATCCGATCCCATGGGTTAGCCAACCGCCCAACCACTGTAGTGATGGGATCCAATTTGGAATTTGGTTAGGTTTTGTCTCGGGTACCAAGGAAAAGAGTTCCAAGGCCCCCTAGCCGGAAGTTCATGCAAACATAAAACTAGCCACACCACTTGCACACCCAATATGAAATTGCCTTCTTCTTAGCATCAGCTAACTTTAAAACAATCCTTTAATGAAACCATAGTACCACTGATCACAATCTTCCAATTTATCCGGTTGATTCATAATTTTCCATCATTCCTTCATCAGAGTATCTATGGCATCATTGGCAACTAGAACGCTCACCACCTCTCCACTCAGGGGCCTTTTCAATAGTTCCTAGCCCATAATACTCGGCAATATAATCACTTATAAAAATCAAGATGGACTCTCGTTGAAGATCAGCAAGATCAACCAACAAATCCATAAAAAGAGCCATGGACTCATCCATTGAAGACCAGCAAGGTCAATCAACCAGATCCATGTCCGGTTTCAGAAAACAACTCTTACTCCTTGTTCCAATATCTTCCTCGACGCACGCGTGGGTATCCTAGGCGACCCAGAGCCCGAGCACCGTATGGTCAGCACCCTCTAGGATCCTTCACAGGTGACCTAGCGCTTCACTCATAGGCCGCTTCCTTGGTCCCTCATCCACCGTTACCGGAAGCTCACCATTTTAATCGAACCGAGGCTAGTCAAGACCTCGGTCGACCTTGCTACGCGAGACGTCCTCCATTGACTCTCCGTCAGCAGTTGCAACTTTATCAATTAGGTCTCCACGACCTTAATCACAAGACGGTCAAAATGCTTCCCCAGCATTCTTGACATAAAACAGCCATTTACAAACAGTCACAAAATACAGTTTCTAAATCGAATTCTCGTCTTTCCACATTATCCCTCCTTAGTCCACATTACTTATTCCACATTCCATTCAATGTGTACTCATTCTCATCCATTTCCTCATATCGACTACACATTAATTCACATACACATTCACATTCACATCATACATCCACATCTACATGCATACATCCATTTTTACATCCACATCCCATATCCACATTCATACATACACATCTTGGCAGCAGGAATTGGTTTTATCCATGATGATTTCTCACCTTCAAGACGACGCAAGCGAGTCTGTGAAGAAGGATTTTATAGAACTGTATGAGCGCTCACTTTTCCCTCACTTGGGAACTTCTGTAGCTCAGACCAAATGGCAGACCTATCAAGACATAACTAGGGTAACACCCTGGGGTCAGCAGCACTTTCGTAACAATGTCCACTTGGCTATGGTTATTGAAGCTTTGGGTTTGGGTCCCCGATACTATTGCGTAATGAGATCAAGGCATATTGGGTTTTCTGAGCAGGTCTTCTTACTAGCGTGTTTTCTTCCTCATCAGAAGATATGCCTTTACCCCGTTTTTGGCTTGCCTCTTAGAGGTCCTTTTGTTAGATCACCTCATACCATTGAGATAGGTGCGGCAATAACCAGCCGAATTATTCCCATAGATGAGTTACCTTATATGTGCGCAGTTTGTGAGTGCTGCTTTTGTGACCATATGATGGACGGGCTTATGGAAGTGTAAAGAGTTCTTCTATCTTTACTGTATATGTTCCAAGAATGAATAAAGTTGAAATCGTGTTCTTGTCTTGAATCTTGCTCTCTTTGAGACTTTTCTTGGTGGTTAATCTTAATTAAATTTTTTCTCTAAGTCTCATATTCGTGCATCTTGCGAAATTACCCCCAGTTTGCGAGATGAGAACATCTCGCGTTTTTCAAGTGGGAGAGAATGTAAGATTTCTCCCCAGCCTCTCAAGATGTCCGGCATCTTCCCCTGTAATCAATCCCCTCTTCAGAAATATAAAAGATCTTGTCTCTGCCTATTTTGACATAGAGAGAGAAAATATTCTAGAGAGAGAATATTCAGATTTTGAATATTTTTAGATAGAAATATTTCTCATATTATTAAAATTAATTCCCTTGAAACAGAAATTCAAAAAGAACTTTCCAATATGCAATTGGAATTTATTGGAAATGGGTATAAAGGACCTTAGCCTAAGGGTCTAGATTTTCAGAAATTTTTGGATTATGGTCCAATTAAGGTTCCTATGGGCCAATAGCATCAATCCATGTGTAGGGAGGAGATAAATCCAAATTGTAAAAGAAGTTACCCAAAAATGAGTAAATGCTCACATAAGATGAAGAGTTGGCTATGTACAAGGTTTATTAGTAAGAAACTATGAGTAATATCAAAAATATGAGATATTTTTGGATATCCAAAAATGAGTAAATGCTCACATAAGATGAAGAGTTGAAAATGTACAAGGTTTATTAGTAAAAAACTATGAGCAATTTTAAAAATATGAGATATTTTGGGTATAATAATTCTATTTTGACACATATGTAAGGAAGGGGAGTCCATTAAAGGAGGTGCATATTTCACATGCTTGAATGAGTTTTAAACTAAAAAATAATGTGATATTTTTATCTCTCCTCTCTCTTGAATCAAACCAAATCAAAATGGAACCAAACCGAATAAAAAAGGAACCAAACTAGATCCAAATCTAGTCCAAATTCAACCAAACTGAATCTGGAAAATTCTAGAATTCAATTAGCTTTGGTTAGAGCTTCCCTCTCCTATAAATAGAACATGAGTCCTTTGAAAAAAATAGAAGAATTTTACTATACTAGAGTTATGCTGAAATAATGCTAATTTCTACTATTCTCTAAAATTCTCTCCAAATTGAAGAAATTGGAGCTTCCCTCTTTCTTCAATCCCCATTGGTGGCTCCATCAACATACTTAACCAATTGATTGGTTGGGGGCCTCTACCGTGAACAAAGAATCAAGCAATTTGTAAGGTAAATGGTGAATTTTGATCTTTTCTATAATTTCTCAATGCTTCTCTCTTCTCAACCCCTCTCAAGCTTGAGAAGCTTAATTGGAATGGTTTTTGAATGCTATTGAAGTTAATTGATGAATGGTAGTGAAGAATTACATAATTTGATGAATGCTATTGAAGTTAAATGATTAATGATAGTAAAGAATTACATAAATTTCCATTTACGCTTAATTCTAATGGTTTTTATGTAATTTCTCTCTCTCACTCAAGAAATGGTCACACTCATGACCCATTCTCAATCCAAATAAAGCTTTTCATAAAGCTTTTCTTTAATCCAAGATTAATCTATACTTGAGGTCAAATTAATGGCTTTTTTCTATGCTTTTAGCTTATGTATTTCATGAATATTGATGATTCAATCCATTATTAGATTAATGATCCAATTAGAGATCATTCTAATCATTCTCTTAATGATAAGCTTTATCCTTCAAAATAAATTGAGATTTATCAGTCACATAGTAGCGGAGCTATGGCAAAATTTTTATAAAAATTACACATAAAATAATTTCATTCAAAGCATGAAAAGAGAACTTCCTACCATATTCTAGGAATTATCATCCTAGATTAATTGAAAGAATTTTATTGTAATCATGGAGAAATTAATTTTTATGTTATACATAATTGATGATTATTTTATTGTAAAAGTGTTACTTTTATCATATTTGGATTTCATGCATAGAGGTATGCATAAAAATTGATTATTTTATTATAAAAGTATTACTTTTATCATATTTGGATTTCATGCATAGAGGTATGCATAAAAGTTGATTATTTTAATATAAAAGTGTTACTTTTATCATATTTGGATTTCATGCATAGAGGTATGCATAAAAGTTGATTATTTTAATATAAAAGTGTTACTTTTATCATATTTGGATTTCATGCATAGAGGTATGCATAAAAGTTGATTATTTTATTATAAAAGTGTTTCTTTTATCATATTTGGATTTCATGCATAGAGGCATGCATAAAAGTTGATTATTTTATTATAAAAGTGTGACTTTTATCATATTTGGATCTCATGCATAGAGGTATGCATAAAAGTTGATTATTTTATTATAAAAGTGTGACTTTTATCATATTTGGATTTCATGCATAGAGGTATGCATAAAAGTTGATTATTTTATTATAAAAGTGTGACTTTTATCATAATTGGATTTCATGCATAGAGGTATGAATAAATAATTGGATTTCATGCATAGAGGTATGCATAAAAGTTGATTATTTTATTATAAAAGTGTGACTTTTATCATAATTGGATTTCATGCATAGAGGTATGCATAAAAGTTGATTATTTTATTCTAAAAGTGTGACTTTTATCATATTTGAATTTCATGCATAGAGGTATGCATAAAAGTTAATTATTCTATTGTAAAAGTGTTACTTTTATCATATTGGATTTCATGTATAGAGGTATGCATAAAAGATATTCTTTTTATACTAAAAGTGTGATTTTCATCATAAATGGATTTTATGCATAACTTATATGCATAAGAGAAATTCTTTCATTCTAAAAGTGTAATTCCTACTAAATTAAATTTATGCATAAGAAGATGCATAAAAGATTGATTTTTAAATTCAAAGTGTCATTCTCATCTAAATTGAATTTATGCATAGGAAGATGCATAAAAGAATGGAATTTCAATTCAAAAGTGTTATTCTCATCCAAATTGAATTTATGCATAGGAAGATGCATAAAAGATGGATGTTTAATTCAAAAGTGTCAATTCTCATCTAAATTGAGTTTATGCATAGGAAGATGCATAAGAGATGAAATTTTAATTCAAAAGTGTCATTTTCATTTAAAATGAATTTATGCATAGGAAGATGCATAAAGGATTGATTTTTATTTGGAAAATGTTAGTCTCCTTAAATGGAATTTATGCATAAATAGATGTGTAGAGAAATGTTATATCAAATATAAGAATTCTCTTGTATTCGATAAAAAGATATAAGATGTGATAAGATATGTATGGGAAGTGATAGGATGTGATAAGAGGTGTATGAGATGTGAAAAGATGTAATAAGATGTGTATGAGATGTGATAGGATATGATAAGAGGTGTATGAGATATAAAATAATGTGTTAAGATGAGTTAGGATGTGTTAAGATGTGTATGGGATGAGGTAGAGAGTGTATCTGATGGGATAAGATGTATATGGGATGTGTTAGGGCGAGAATGGATGTAATATGGATGTATGAATGTAGATATGGATGTATGAATGTGAATATGGACGTGTGGATGTGGAAATGAAAATGTGGATGTGGATGTCTGCATGTAGATGTGTATGTATGAATGTGAATGTGGATGTGGATGTGGATGTATGGATGTAGATACGGATGTGTATGTATGTATGTGGATGTGGATGTATGAATGAGGATGTGAAAATGGATGTATGTATGTAGACGTGGATGTATGGATGTGAATGTGAATGAAGATGTGGATGTGGATGTATGGATGTAGATACGGATGTGGATGTATGTATGTGAATGTGGATGTATGAATGAGGATGTGAAAATGGATGTATGTATGTGAATGTGGATGTATGAATGTGAATGTGGATGTGTGAAAGTGGAAATGGAAGTATGGATGTATGAATGTGGATGTGGATGTGGATGTATGCATGTAGATGCATATGTATGAATGTGAAATTAGAAGTATGATGTGGACGTACGAACTTGGATATGTATGTAGAATAATGAATGTGAAGGTGTATGTGAAATAATGTGTAGTCTATATGAGTGAATGGATGAGAATGAGTACACATTGAATGGAATGTGGAATAAGTAATGTGGTCCGAGAGTGGATAATGTGGAAAGACGAGAGTTCATTATAGAAACTGTATTTGTGACTGTTTGTAAATGACTGTTTTATGTCAAGAATGCTGGGGAAGCATTTTGACTGTCTTGAGGATTAAGGTCATGAAGACCGAACTGATAAAGTTGCAACTGCTGACGGAGAGTCAATGGAGGACGTCTCGCGTAGCAAGGTCGATCGAGGTCTTGACTAGCCTCGGTGCGATTTAAAATGGTGAGCTTCCGGTACGGTGGATGAGGGACCAAGGAAGCAGCCTATGAGTGAAGTGCTAGGTTACCTGCGAAGGATCCTAGAGGGTGCTGACCATATGGTGCTCAGGCTCTGGGTCACTGAAGATACCCACACGTGTGTTGTGGAAGATATTGGAGCAAGGAGTAAGAGTTGTTTTCTGAATCCGGGCATGGATCTGGTTGATTGACCTTGCTGGTCCTCAAAACGGATGAGTCCATGGCTCTTTTATATGGATCTGTGGGTTGATCTTGCTGATCTTCCACGGAGATTCCATTCTGTTATATGAATATATTTCCGGTTACTACGAGCTAGGAACTGTGGAAAAGGCCCCTGAGTGAATAGGTGGTGAGCGTTCTGGTTGCCAATGATGCCATAAGTACACCGATGAATGAATGACGGGAAATAAGGATTCAACCAGAGACTTTGAGGATTGTCATCAGTGACATAATAGTTTCATTAAAGGATTGTTTGAAAGTTAGTTGATGCTGAGAAAAAGGCAATTTCATATTGGGTGTGTAAGTGGTGTGACTAGTTTTACGTTTGCATGATCTTTCGGCTAGGGGGCCTAGGAACTCTTTTCCCTGGTACCTGGGACAAAACCTAACCAAATTCCTAATTGGATCCCATCACTACAGTGGTTGGGAGGTTGGCTAACCCATGGGACTAGATGGGGTTAGGCTGACTGATGGATCCGTAAATCGAGACTCAATTTCTGTTTACGATAGATAAAGTAAATCTTGGATAGTATTTGTTCTATGGATAGGAATCAGAAAAAGCGTTGATCCCAATGATCCAAGTGCAAGTTTCTTCCTTGATCTGACCGAGTATCTTTATAGGTGCAGTCGGCAGATCAGCTTGATCAGTAATGGTCTTGACTACGTTAGAGTAAAGAGTTATCCTGGTGGAATCACCCATACTTTCCGGGTGAAGGAAGTTTTTCCAGGTTCGGTTTTGGAAAAACCGACGGATTAGTCTCTTGTCCGGATATCCGTGGGCGAGGCCCCGAGTGTGGGATCCCTGTCCCGTGCGAGAAGTGCTACTTCCGCTGCTAGTACCCCGAATCCGTTGCTGCGGTGGGGACAGGGATCTCACAAAACGCATGGCAAGCTTATGGTGGCTTGTGGATGCATGTGGAGGAGTGTGGAAGGATGCATAATAGAGGAGAATCCTTCTAGAAGTCCTATAGAGGCTTGTGGAGGAGTGTGGAAGGATACATAATAAAGGAGAATCCTTCTCAAAGTCCTATGTTGGTGGTATTTGTGTCAGCTCAATGTGGGGTTATATCTAATCTACCAAGTCAAGGATTCCTTGATTAAATAAAGCAAAGAAACACATGGCAAAAGTAGCGACCACAAGAAGGACAAGTGATGGGTGATGGTGACATTTGGGTTTATGTAGTCCTAACTTAAATGCTTCTACAATTGTAATTTGTGTGAGCATGGTGAGAAATATTCTAAAGAAGCCCTCTTGATCACTCTTAGAGACAACATTTGTTTTAAATAAACAACTTCATAGTTTTGACCAATAACTTTTGCCAATGAAGTAATTTTTTAGAGTTTCAAAAATCAAGTTTTAGAACACTTCAAGATATTTCTAATGAGCTATTGGAATCTTTTGTTTGGGTTCATATGTGTGATTCGGACTATGTAGAGGTGGTCACTCTAGTTTGAAAAGGATTTCTTTTATACAGAGATATATTTACTAGTGTTAAAGCAAATTAAATACTTTAACTTGCAACCATAAGAGATAATGAGTATCAAATCCTAAGAGAGATATATCACATGTAAAGAGAGGTAAAAACCCATTCATGTCTTGAAGCTTCATCCAAAACGTCCTATACAACCCAACCAATCATTTCAACCATCTTTTACATTGTATATAAATCTTTTAGTGAGCCAAAAGATTTTCTTTCAAAAAATGCATAGTTTTTCTTTTTGGTTCCAAGAGATGGAGAGAAATTCAAAAATCAACTCGACCCTTTATTCTTCCCCTTCTTGAGTATAAGAGGATGTGGGGTGTCCACATTTCAATATTCTTGTGATGCGAGTCCTCTTTTGAGAGAGTGAAGAAAGAGAAATGTATTTTTACCCTTTACTTTATGCATTTATTATCTTATTTGTATAACATATTTAGGGACCATTTGTTTAAAAGGGGTAATAATACTGTCATGTGTGTGAGTTTTGGATTTGACACATCATATGTCCTATGTGTCAGGATGACTTACAAGTGAGGGATGCATTATGTCCTTGAATCTTAGAGAAGACAATAGAGTATGAGTATTAGTGGGTTCTGGCTACCTTTACTTATTATTCCCTTGACTCTTTCTCTTCCCACCCCTCCTCTAAGCCAAAATGGGTAAAATTCCTATGTTTTATGTTAACCCAGAGGAAGTTCTAGAAGTATAATTTTAAGAGAACATATATTAGCAATGGTGATAGAAAATCTAAGTGGATTTAAAATTTTCCTTTCTTTTTGGGGGAAAGGCGAGATCTCAAATGGGCATAGGGAAAGCATAATGAATTGCTTAAGGATTAGGAAAAGTTTTGCACTACTATACTGGATGAATTACTTCTTGAGTAAAAGTATGACCAAATTTTGATTGAAGTCTCACAAAGTTTTGATTCTATGAAGGGCTATGGTGAAAAGAGCTACTGATTTGATAAACTCCATTTAACACTATCAACATCTAGAGCCAAAATGAAGAAAGCCAAATAAGTTATGGTTGGGATTGATGGGTGGATTTTGTAAAATTTTATTTCTAGGTTAATGGAAAAAATAAGGCAAATTGTGAAGTAAGAAGTTGCCAAAAACTTAGAGAAAGCCTTAAAGATAGTTATATGCCAAGAGTGTAGCCTTGAAGAGGAGGACATGGATCAACCAAAGACTTAGCTAAGTACTTCCACTTTTTTCCACACCAAAGATCACACCTTGTCCTAATACTCCTAATACAATTGCCTTTAATGAACCGTAACCACACATAGCTATCTCTAATGCACTTGATATGGTGGTATCTTGAGTGATAGCAAGGATGGACCAGTTGTGGCTTGACCTCTTACAAGCTCATGAAAGCCTGGGGTAAAAAGATGCACGAAAAATGGCAAGAAATTCTGGCCCTGCTAATTTTTCTTGCATAATGTTCTATGACTTCCAAGACAAAGGATATTGTCCTAGGAGAGCTTCTCCTTCCTTTGATTCTATAAATTTGATAGATGCTTGTTATTGAAGATAAAGGTGAAGGTGTTGTTGTGTGTACTCAAGAGAAGAAACCTAGGAATGATAAGGGTGTGGAAGAGGAAAAGCACCTTTGAAAGTGGAAAATGAGGAAAAAGGGTGAAATAAGCAAGGTTAAAAGATGGACAAGGCACTTAGGATGTGCTGACTTGGCCTCTCTAAAGGTCAAGGTCCTTATTATGAGCTTATTACTACCGATGGGAATCTTCTTGCGTTGGCTTCTTCCTTGTATAGTGAGTTGAGGAGTGGCATCAATGCAAGAAGGAAGGAGAGAAATGCACCACCTCAACTAGTCAAAGTGGAAGTAGACATCTATTGTCCCTAAGGTGGTGTGGTATGTAATGGATTGCATGTAAAGAATGTTCTTGTTGATGGTAGTTCTACAGCAGTAAATGTCATTTTTGAAGGTTTAATGGAAAACATTGGGACATAAGAACAATCATAAGAACAGAGGGATACACCATCTTAAGTAGTCAAAGTAGAAGTAGACATTCATTCTACTTATGTTGATATGGTATGTAATGGTTGTTGGCATGTAAATAATGTTCTTGTTCATGGTAGTTCCTTAGTTCACGTAATTTTTAAAGGTTTAATGGAAACATTGGGACTTAAGAACAATCATCTCGTAAGTCTAATGCTACCTTGGCAAATAAAGAAAGTGTAAAACCTGAAGGCGTTATAACTAATGTGGTGGTTTCTGTCATGGGAGTATAACCTCCTTGGATTTCCAAATCATGAAGAGCACTCAAAATTCCTATCCTATACTTGGAAGGCCTTGGCTGAAGAGGGTCTACGCAAGGCAATGCTAGAGTGAAGAGTGCATGACCATTTGTAAGATTCCCCACCATAAAATGAAGATGTTTATTTCTCATAATAGTGTTGATTTACAAAGCGAGAAAAGTGAGGAAGAAGAGTATGTACACTCTTTAAGCATATATTAATGAAAGTGATTTGAACACAAAAATGGATAAAGACACTAAGGTAGACTTGCATGCACTTGATGTAACTCCAAGGTGGGGCCTCCAAATTATAGGCATTGTCTAATGAAAATATTAAGAATGATTTTGGCCTATTTAGTTAGAAAATGTGATCTCACTAACTATGAAAGGAAAAGGTTTCTTTCTCTTTTTCATTTTTATGCTCATTTTTTTGCAACTGGTTATAAACATCATCAAGTCACAATGGTGGAGCACCGAGTGGATTTGATGGATGGGGCATAACCAGTAAGGCAATGTTCCTACCACATGAACCCTAACTTCTCATTAGTGGTAAAGTAAGAAAATAATAATCTTCTTTAGTGGTAATGGAAGAAATTGATAAGCTTCTTGAAGTTGGATTTATTTTTCTTTCATAAGGGTTTAATTTAATTTCTCCTATTGTAATATTTGTTTAGAAGAATGGAAAGCTAACGATATGTGTGGATTTCAAAAAGTTGATTTTTCTAGACCATTTTTTGTAGTAGTAAAAATTGATGCTAGCGGACATGGGATTGTTGTTGTAAATACGTAAGATAATCATCCGATTGATTTTGAACATCCAAAATTGAAACCATTTAAGCTTAAGCATAGTACTTTGATAAAGAATTGATTGATGTTATTTATGCATTGAAATTTTGGAAACATTATCTTAAGGGATCTGAGAGTGTATCATTAAAATTGATCAAAGTATTAAACATTTACTTTTACAGCCTTTAATATTAAATAGACATATTAAGTGTGCATCTTTTATTCAAAGTTTTTAGCCAATATTACATATAAACCTGGACATGAAAATTTTGTTACTGATGCTTTGAGTAGGAGGCCTACCATTACTAATATATCTGCTATTGAAGGAATTTCTTTTAATACCATTAATAATATATATGCTATTATAGACATTTCTTTTGATAACATGAAGAAACATATAAAATTTATTTTGATTTTTATGATGCATATAACAAGATGAAAGATGATTATTAGCTATCTTATTTTGATTATTCTTCTGATGATGGTTTTCTTTTATTTCAAAAGAGATTATATACATACTTTTGGCCTACTATGCATAAAGATGTTGCTAAGTTTGTTTCTGAATATGTTGTTTGTCAAAAGATTAAGATTCATAAAGGAAAGAGATTTGGTTTGCTTATGCCTTTGCCTGTTTCTAATAATGAACCATGGGAACAAATATGGATTTTATCTCACTGGTTTTCCTTTGACTTCTAAAGAATGATATGATTGGGACTCTAGTAGATAGATCTAGTAAACATGCTTACTTTATTGCTTGTTGCAAAAAGACATTGACTGCTTATTAAGCTGCACATTTTTTCATTAAACAAGTTTTTGTGTATCATGGTTCACCAAATATTATTGTTTATGGTAGACATAGAAAGTTTTGTAGTGATTTTTGTACTACTTTGTTTGAGAATCTTAGAAAAAAACTTGATTTTTCTACTACTTTTTATCCTAAATCTAATGGATGAAACCAAAGCAACAAATAGCACAATACTTGATTTGCTTAGATCATATGTCTCATCTCAGCCTAAGCAATGGAATAAGTGTTTACATATCTTGCAGTTCGCATATAATAACTATCCTCATATCGCTACTAAGAAAGCACCATTTGAAATAGTGTATGGTAAGGCTTTGCCTACTCCAATTACTAGACTTTCACATTATATAGAGGCTACATATTCTTTTGTTAAAGACTTTGACCAAATTCACGAGTTAGCAAAATTGAATATTTAAAAATCTCAAGAGAAATACATGAAGTGCAAATCACAAATGCAAACATGTCATCTTCAATGAAGGTGATTATATACTTCTTCATTTTGAGAAAAGGAGACTTAAATCTATAGAGACCAATCAATCCTCTGGTAAAGTTAGCTCCTAGAGTTTATGGACCTTTCAAGATAATTGCAAAAATAAATAATAATGCATATAAGTTGGAGTTACCTTCTAATTGGAATATTTATAACTCTTTTCATATTAGTCTTTCAAGACCTTTTAGAGGACCTCTACCTTCTCATCCTACATTAGAACAACCTCCTAAATTGGTAGATGAAGAAGAACATATTGCGCTTGAGTCTATATTGATACGTCTTTTATTTATAATATTTACCAAGATTAATATGCTATCGTCTTTCCTACAGATCACGTGGACACTCTAGTTGATTGTGGTGACATTCTAATGGAGAGTGTGCATTTTATTAGTAATGTATACCTATGAGCATAGACTTGAGTTCCCAGTGTTAGATGCATCAGTGTATTCTTCTAACATTTCTATTTGTGGAGATATCACTAATACAACCACTACTCCTAGTATTCATAGCATTCTTGGTAGCGTTCATGGTTGAGGATAGAGTTCACGTATTTGAGCAATCAGGGATAGTGCATGAGAGTAATGATGATTACATTGATGTGAGACATCATAGCAGGATTATGGATAGATCTTATATAGTTGGAGATAGATTGTCATGGGATGTAGGACACATAGGGGCATCATTGATGGAGATAGACCATGTTTATGAGGATGACCTTGGAGGCCTTGGGGATGCCATAGATGATGATTTAGGAGATGATACCATTTATCTTTCATGTGAGGATACCTCTTCATTTTTCAGTGATAACTATGGTGATGTTAACGATTATATTGATATCCTAGATCATCATTCACACATAAAGGGTGTTGCACATGAGGAGAGATAGTGCATGGTTTGGCTTATGCCCATATACCTATTGATGTAGTGGATCATGTATTTGAGATTTTGAGTGATGCTACATGGGATGAAGACTTTGGTTCACTCTTACCCTCGCATGATGCTGACCTTGAGATATGTTCTTTTGGCTTCTACCGGTGTCGACACAATCCTATTTTCTTTGGATCCAGGACATTTACGTTTGGATGTAGTATATGTCATTTGGGATGCATGGTATCTAATTATGTGGCACATTCTGTGGATTTACATGCATCACATCCAGATTTTCACCTGAGCAATTATTTGGGCCATGGATTTGATGATATTTCTAGTATTCATTTCACTTTGGACTAGGAGCTTGGATACTTCCTTCTCTATCTAGGTGGTCATACATTTGTTCCACGGTTAGATGGTCTACACTTTGGCTATCCATTTGATCCAGGCAGAGATATAATGAGTTACATTATTGACAAACGTGACTATCCATTTGATCCAAGAGGATTGACCAGCCATGACACTGACATTGGTTTTGGTTTGAAAGCCATTATTTTGGAGCCTACTAAAATGGATCTAGAGTGAAATATTGAATCAAACACATCAAAGCAAGAATCTAGCATCCCCATTAATCATGAGATTAGTTATCAAATGGCTCATCACATGAATATACAAAAGAGAGAGAATCTATGAGTACATGTAGCAAGAGAAGATGCACAAATAGCCTAAGTGTGTTTAACCTCTCACCAAGAGGATGGCTTTCAAGTTAGCCATGAACTTGACCATGGAAGACCAAATCTCCATAGATGAAGCCCAAAGGTACAAGATGACCAAAGTTAGTAAAAGTGTCAAAAGATCCTACCAATTTTCCCCAAGCCCTATTTATAGCCACTTTCTCCTTTTGTACATGGGCCCCTATGTACATGTGGAAATCAAGCTCTATGGTTTATGAAACCATCCCTTCCCAAAGATTTTGTCCTCAAAATCATACAAGATATTTACAATTGAATCGCAATCTCAATGTAAACCCATGGAAAGTAGAGAGGTCTTCAAAAATGCGCCTCGAATACATTTGGAATAGGGAAACCAAATGTAGTGAAGCCGGCAAACTCCTCCAAAATAGCATGTAGGACTGTTATGGCAGCCATGTTGTCGATGAAGCTTCCCTTGAAATTCTTCATGAAACCTCCATAAAAATGAGCTGCAAATGATGCGTAGCCACACCCAAAAAGGTCCCACATATTTGTCATCGAATCAAATGATCTTCCAAGTGTGTTGGAGTAGATTGGTAACCCCAACGATAGATCTAACCAAAGCTGTCCAGAAATTATAGCACATATAAAACCTCACGATATGCCCATTCTTCACATAATAATCATGCCACTTGATCAAGGAATACTTCCATCAAGTAAACCATGTTGTTGAACATACTCCATTGATTGCCAAGTAGCCTCATCTATGGGCAAGTGCTTCCATCAATGTTCTGGTTCCTCAAAACCCTTGTCCTCTTGTCCACAATCCTCTCCATCTCATAGATAATCTCCCCTTCTTCATCCATCGGTGGTAACTCTTCAATCTCTTGAGGAAGAGAGTCCACAAACCTCTTAAGGTTGGATACATGAAACACATTATGAATCCTTGTAGAAGGAGGTAGGTCAAGCTTATAAGCCAAATCACCCACTTTCTTGACTACCAAATATGGTCCATAGTATCTATGTGCCAACTTGGAATTGGAAGACCCTTTGAGAATATTGTGACGGATCTCCTTCCTTGAACTCCATTTTGCGTCTATGCTCATCTGCATTTGCCTTCATGACTTCTTATGCCTTCTTCATATTATCCTTGCATAATTGAAGAAGCTGTCTCATCCTTTCCAACTCTTCCTTGGCTAAAGGATTAACCATTTTATCCTCATGGAAGGCAATAGATGGCACATGCACTTGATACCCATAAAGAGCCTCGAAAGGTGACATCCCAATACTCAAATGCTTGCTTGAATTATGACAAAATTCAGCAAGGTAAAGCCATTCATCCCATGATGCTTGCATGTCATGACAATAGTGCCTCAAGTACACTTCAAGCCATTTGTTTGTGCACTCCGTTTACCCATTCATTTGAGGGTGATAGGCTGTAGAAGGAGTGATTTGAGTCCCCAAGTTCTCATACAATGTCCTCCAAAAAGTGCCCACCATGAACTTGGTATCTCTATCACAAACTATGTTGAGTGGCAAACCATGTATCTTGATGAATACATGCTCCATAAATTGCTTGGCAATGTGAGAGGCCCCATAAGTAGTCTTGGAAGCAATAAAATGAGCTGATTTGGTGAGTCTGTCCACCACCACAAATACTTGATCCCATCCATGCTTCGTCTTTAGCAAGCCTGTGATGAAGTCCATGGAAATGTGAGTCCATTTTCCATCCGGAATAGGCAAAGGATGAAGTAAACCACTTGGAAATTGGTGACTATCCTTATTCCTTTGGCATGACACACATTCCAAAACAAACTTCTTGACATCCCTCCACATGCCTTTCCAATAGAAGCTTTTGCTCACTTTGTCAAATGTCTTGAGAACACCAAGATGACTTGAAAGCGGTGAAGAATGCATCTCATGAAGCACCTTAGAAATGTAGGATGAGGTTGGAACCAAATACACCTTATCCTTGTGCCATAGTAGACCATTCCAAAGCTTATAATGAGGAAATTCTTCACCATCTCCTTGCTATAATTTTCTGTAAATATGGGCAGCACTCTCATTGACAAGATACTCCTCTTGTATCCCTTTTATCCATTCACTATACACTTCCATAATTGATGTCAAAGTGCAAGCCCATATTCTAGACAATGCGTTCGCTACTACATTGTCCTTTCCCGGAGTATAGGATATCTCAGTCATATCCTTGAAGCGTAGCCAACCATCTCTTTTGCTTGGGAGAAAGATTGGGTTGAGAGAGGAAAAATTTCAGCACCCTATGATCACTTCTCACCTTGAAATGAGCACCATAAAGATAGTGATGCCATTTCTTGATTGCATAAAGTATAGCCAACATCTCTTGTTCATACACATGCAATTCCATCTCCTTCTCGGAATGCTTCCTACTCTCAAATGCAATGACACCATGCTCTTGATACAAAACTGCCCCAAGACCTCTTCCACTTGCATCCGCTCTCACATAGAACGTCTTTGAGAAATTCGGAAAAACAAGAATAGGAGCTGATGTAAGTAAAGCCTTGAGCTCATTGAAACTCTTGTCGGCAATGGCATCCCAAAAGAAAGCTTCCCTCTTAAGTAGATTGGTAAGAGGTGCCGCAATTGATGCATAGTGCTCCATAAATCTTCTATAGAAAGAAGATAGACCCAAAAATCCTCTCAATTGAGTTGCATTAGTAGGGGTTGGCCATTCTTTGACACATGCCACCTTCTTTGGATCAGCCCTAATGCCATTTTCTCCCACCAAGTGTCCAAGGTATTCAACCTCATTCACCACATGAAAGTGCACTTGGTCTCCTTTTGCAAACAATCTATGCTCCCTCATGACCTCAAAAACTTGCTTCACATGTACCAAATGCTCTTCTTTACTCTTGCTATAGACCAATATGTCATCAAAGAACACAAGTACAAATTTGAACAAGAAAGGAGCCAACACCCTATTCATGAGTGCTTGGAAGGTGGCCGGGGCATTCGTGAGACCAAAAGGCATAACCATGAAATGAAACAATCCTCTTTCGGTCCTAAATGCTGTCTTCTCTTCATCACCCTCCTTCATCCTTATTTGATGGTATCCCGATCTCAAGTCAATCTTGGTGAATAACTTTGCCCCTTTTAGTTCATCGATCATCGATGCGAGGTATGGGGTATCTATTCTTGATGGTTACCTTATTCAATTCACGGTAATCTATGCACATACGAAAGGAACCATCCTTCTTCTTCACCAATAGAACGGGAGATGCAAACGGAGATTGTGAGGGTGGAATGAGACCCATGGAAAGCAATTCTTGCACTTGCTTTGCCACTTCCTTCCTTTCCACCTTTGACAACCGGTAAGGAGGTTTGTTCACAACCTTTGCATTCAGCTCAAGTACAATGGCATGGTCAATTTCCCTCTTTGGTGGTGGCAAACTCTTTGGCACTTGGAAAATGCCCTCATAATCCTTGAGAAGAGCTACCATATCCTTGTCTATGTGATGTCCATTGCTATCCATCCCTTCTTGAGTGACATGCAACACATAGACTGTACCAAGAGTTTTGAGTTCCTTCTTGAGTCTCTTTGGAGTGATCAAAGAAAGCTCTTTTGGTGTATTTCCAGCCAATACCACAAGCTGTCCATCATGTGAAAAGCTCATAACACCTTGTTGAAGGTTCATGTGAAAATCACCAAGAGAAGCCAACCAATCACATCCCATAATCACATCAATGGGCCCCATGTCCAATACTACCAAGTCACCTTCCCAAGCATATGAAGAGGATAAACTCACTCTTGTTGAAGGGCAAAACAAATTGGCTTTTTTCATTCACTCCATTTGCTACTTGTACTTGGAAGGTTATGGGTAGCTCCGTCGGAGATAGTTTGAGAGAGTTGAGGGATTTGGAGTTAACAAAACTATGAGTACTCCTTGAATCCACCAAGATGTGTGCAACTCTCCCATTATTGGTGCCCACCAACCTCAAGGTGTTCGGACTCTTGCAACCCACCAACAAAAGGCTCTTGTGAAATGGAACATACATGGGCTGCATTTTCTGCATTTCCTGCATCTTTTAGCATATTGTCCCTCAAGATGCATGCATGATCCCTTCCACCGAGGTCGAAAGGAAACCCATCCTCTTCTTTGACAAAAGAATGACCCTCCAAGTCTTCTTCATGTGTCTCCTCGCTGCAATCTTCAAACTCTTCCACATCATGAGATGACTTGGAATCGTCATCCTCATCCATAATGATCATAGTAGCCACCACTTTCTTTGATTTGCAAATGTGCCCGGGTGACCACTTCTCTTTGCATTTAAAACATAGGCCTTTGCTCCTCAATTCCTCAATCTTAGGATCATCCATCCGTTGAGTCTTCTTGAATGGTTGAGGAGGCTTCTTGACAAACCCATTGCTCTTCTTAGCATCATTATGAACTCCACTTGTGGACTGTCCACTTCCAAAAGATGTATGGAATTTGGAAGTGTAAGTGGATGTAGAAGAAGGTAGACTTTTCCCCACATTTGAAGAAGTGTGAAATGGCTTATGAAAAGGTACATTGGGCTGAACCCTCGTATACTTTGGCTCATATAGCTCCGCCAACCTCATAGCCTCTTTAATAGTGCTTGGTCTTTGTGCCAAGACATCCGCTTTGATGTATGAATCTAGACCATGCACAAACTTCTTCAATCGTATGCCTTCATTGAGTCCATCCACAAACATAGAGAGCTTCATGAACCTCTTGATATACTCCCTAACCGACATGCCCTTTTGTGTGAGTTCATACCATTTTTCATGGTATCGGTCAAGAACCAAAGGCGCATATTCATTTCATGCTTGAGTTCTTCCGAAGTATGTGGCATAACTCCTTCCTTGAGCATATGTCTCCACCATTGATGTGCATAGTCTTCCAAATGCAAAGGATGCAAAATGCACTTTGTCCCTTTCACTCTTCGGATAGAGCTGAAAGTATGTATCCAACTTATTCATCCATTCTTCCAACTCATGTGGGGCTGAACCATCACCCTTGAACTTAGAGAGTGAAATCTTGTCCTTTACATCCTTTGACACGGTTGACAATGCATTCTCATGATGGTGTGAGGGCTTGTGCTTTTGCATTTGCACAAAAGATCCAAGGAATTGTGCAAAATCCTTGTACTCCCTCTTGAGGAAATTTGGCATTTCCATCCACTTATCATGAGCTTCTCTTTGTCTCTCAATGAATGACATATGTTCCCAATCAAGCTCAACCACATCATCCATATCATTCACCTCCTCTTCAAGCATGGAGAATGATGGTGCGAGGGCTTGTGCTTTTGCATTTGCACAAAAGATCCAAGGAATTGTGCAAAATCCTTGTACTCTCTCTTGAGGAAATTTGGCATTTCCATCCACTTATCATGAGCTTCTCTTTGTCTCTCAATGAATGACATATGTTCCCAATCAAGCTCAACCACATCATCCATATCATTCACCTCCTCTTCAAGCATGGAGAACTGATTTGCTTTGGGATGCAAAGGTACTCTCCTTGGATCCCCAAAATTTGACTCCTCATGTCTGAATGTAGGTACATGTTGCTTTCCATCCAATTGAGAAGAACCCGCTTGAAATGTAGTAGGCTTCATCTCCTGCATAGAAGGCCTCCTAACATCCGCCATGAATCCGCCGAAAGTGACATTCTTGGTGGAATGCTCATGTGTTACCTTGGGAGAAACCTCTTGTACCATGGGTAGCTTGCCTTCCCTACGGCCTTCAAAAGCTGTCCCAAATTGCTTGCCTTCATGTAAAGCACCATGACCACTATCATAGGAAGGTTGGCTCATTGGCCGAGCGACCCTCTCTTCCAAAACTTCCATCCTTGTAGAGCCATAGTGTCATGCCTACCATTCACTTCCACCCTTGTAGCCATCGTGTCCATCTTAGCATTCATTCCATCAGCATTTGCATGATCGAATCGATGGGGATGGCATGCGAAGATTGTGGGGTGTGCTTATGGGCACTTCCGACATTCAACTCCTCATTCCCTTCTCTTGAAGTATACCCAAAAGTATCCCCTTCTCTTGAAGTGTGCCCAAGAGTATCCTCCGGATCATCCAAAATTCCTTGTTCCATTCTTCACCCTCTACCTCGTCGGAAGCCAAAGTGTTGCGCCTCGGTCGCCCTTTGGCTTCGGCCCCATGTAAACCTTTGGTTTCAGAAATTTGGCTCTAAATTGAGGTAAGGATGTCCGATTGAAGTGATCTAAAGCTTGTTGGAGAGCTAACGAAGTGTACTAGACCACTATGCAAAGACCCGTAAGAGATGAGGTGTGCTACTATTCTCTGTTTTAGGGTTTATAAGGTTATAGGCCGAAACGGTATTTTGGGTACAACTTGAGCTAGAGATATCCAAATGCAAAACTTTTTAGCTCAAATGAAAGCCTTCGATGAGTACTACAAGCCTATGTAATTGGATCTAGAAGACCTTCAAACCCATGTGACTGAATTAGGGTTTACTGTTTCTGCAAAAACCCTAAATTCTACCCTAAAGAGATATCGAAATACGGAGGTTAAGGGCTCGTTGGGTAGCTCTAAGGAAGCACTAAGAGCTCATATGGTCCCTTTTAATTCAGTCCAAAAGAGTTGGGACTAAATTAGGGTTTTTGTGAATCTGCAAATTCTTGCCAAAGTGACCCTTTTTGTGCCCAATTGATCTTTATTTGATCCCAAACCAATGTCAACACCTTCCGCACCTCATTGGCATCCCAAGGTCTGCAAATTATGCTCCACAAGCTTCAATTGTCCATGTATGACCAGAAATTTGAGAAAATTTTGACATAGTCTCCTTTGTTTTAAGAGCTAAATCTCAATTTTTCTCAAGTAGCAATGTAAAAATCCATAATGCTCTTATCAATTCCCATCCATTACATAGCATGTGCCTCAACTTGCATCACCGAAAGGCATACAAATTCCTTGCAATTCCAAGCATTCACCATACGTTTTCCATGGCATAATGCAAGATCAATTCCCATGAGATGTCCATATTAAGGCGCCATTGCTGGTACATAAACCAAGAGGATGATTGTGAGAAGAATATCGTCGGTGTAGCGCGTTGAAGCTTGCCGATCTCCCGGCCAAGCTCTTCTCACCCCCGTACCTAATCCAAACCAAGGCACAGGTTGAGGCCAAGTCTTTACCTCCACACCTAATCCTCCACCGTACCGCTTTACCACGGCACTCACAGCACGGTGGATTCAAGCCATGCTCCTCCCCCGGGCCTCTCCGCCAACACCCGGGGTACCCTCACCAACATATCTAGTTTTTGGAAATTTAAGTGAGTGCAAACAATTGTGAGGTGCATATAGCTTGAATATGAAAATGAGGCAGATCACTTACAAAGATGTGGCATGACTTATGCCCATTACAATATACTCATAAACCATTATGCATGAACTCATGCTTATCCACATGGCTCCAAATGTCCACCACTCATCCAAAGATCCAACATCAATCAATAAGCACAAGTGAGGTAATACCACCATATACCAATGACATCAATATCCAATTGGTATATCTTCCATAAGCATTGCTTATGAGTAATTGGCATCAAATGGCATTCAAGGGCATCAACTTGCATTTGAATGTAGCATTACCAATTGATTCCAATCACACATCAAGCTCTTCTAATGCTCAGTAGCATCATATCAATGCATAAAAGCATCATGTCCATAGCAAAACCCTTCTCATTATTACCCAACATCCACTCCATGCATGTGGCTCAATCAATGCATCTAAGCATATGCATTCCTTCATCCATTTATGCATGGATTCATCAAAGAATCTTGCATTTGTCTCATGAATGGCCACATGACATCCAAATGGGTGTGATTAAAGAAAGATGTGAGCAATAAGAGCATGTAATCACTTTCCAATGGATCATGAGTTATGTAGGAATGTTAAAATTCTGTAAATTAGGGTTTCCTTTCATGAATAACCCCAATTTGTCCATAGCATGAGGATTAATCACCAATGCTTGAGAAAATGACCATAGCAACTCACCAATGGTATTCCGAAAGCTTCAATGGTTGGATTGTTGCTTGATAGAGCTTCCAATGGATCCAAATCTTGAAGATTTTTGCAATTTCTGAGGGCTGCTCAAACCTCCTCTTCTCCCTCTCCAATAGCAATGAAGAACTCCCCAAAATCCACCAAAAAGATGCCAAACATCATGGCTAACAACCACATGGAAGAAATGGAATGTAATGGAATCTCCTTCTTGTGATTTTTGGCCGTGAGGATGCGTGGGAAAACGGCGCAGCCCACGCCTAGCCTCATGGTCAAAAATCAAGAACACCACCAAGTATAGCCCTCATTAGCACTAGGATAACACTTGCAGCCATTTAGAGTGAGTGGAGATGGACAATGGTGAGCTATGTGAGAGAGATTAGGGTTTGGAGCAAAGGGAAAGAAAAGGGAAAAATTTTTTTAGAAATTTTCAAAAAAATGCATGTAAATTAGTACTCTATGTGTTCCTCTCCTCAAGATCAACAAAAGCTCTAGCAAATGGGAGTAAAACGGGGGAAAGATGAGAAGTAATGGCTATGTAAAGCTTGGAAAAGAAGCACAAAAAGCTAAACATGATTAATAGAGAGATTAATAGGTGATTAATTTAAATTTTTCCTAATTTTTATATCCCACCCCAAATATTTGGTCCAGGGTGCCCAAATTAGGTCCAATTGAGCTAAATCTCCATGAAATCACATGAAATGATGCCTCCCCTTCACTAATCTCCAAAGATTAAGTAGAAATTAAGCAAGATTAAGCCAAAACTCTAAGAAATCAAGAGAAAATTCAGAAAATTATCAAGAAAATGACTAATCTCATGCCCAAAACCTTGATAATGGATCAAAATCAAGGCTATGATACCAAATGAAATGGATCTAGAGTGAAATATTGAATCAAACACATCAAAGCAAGAATCTAGCATCCATTAATCATGAGATTAGTTATCAAATGGCTCATCACATGAATATACAAAAGAGAGAGAATCCATGAGTGCATGTAGCAAGAGAAGATGCACAAATAGCCTGTGTGTTTAACCTCTCACCAAGAGGATGGCTTTCAAGTTAGCCATGAACTTGACCATGGAAGGCCAAATCTCCATAGATGGAGCCCAAAGGTACAAGATGACCAAAGTTAGTAAAAGTTGCAATCAAGCTCTATGGTTCATGACACCTACATGGTTTGGATTTGCATTCCATCTATATGGTCTTACCTCATCTTCAGGGCAACACTAGTATCTTTTCCATTTGATCTTGGAGGATACCTGACTAGCCTCATCAATGACGAGAGTTCCTTATCCTTTCCATTTGACCCTAGGGGTCATATGACTATTGTATTCATATTTGGGTCTTCCGCGACATCGACACTGTGGCATGGGTGTGACTTTTTTTGGTTGTTGTATATAGCCTTTGTGTTTGATTTTTGCACGACCACTCTAAGATTCCTCCCCAGCCTCTCAAGATGTCTAGCATCTTCCCCTGTAGTAAAATCCCTCTTCAGAAATATAAAAGATCTTGTTTCTTCCAGTTTTGGCCTAGAGAGAGAAAATCTTCTAGAGAGTGATAATTTAGTTTTTTAATATTTTTAGATAGAAAAATATCTCATTTTATTAAAATAATTTCTCCTGAAACAGAAGTCCAAAAAGATTTTTAGAAGGTGCATTAGAAATTAAGTATAATCTGTTCAAGAGGCATTATCCTAGGGGTCCAGATTTTTGAAAATTTTTAAATTAAGGTTCCTATGGACCAATAAGATTCATCCAAATGTAGGGAGGAGATAAATAGAAGAATAAAAGGAAAATCCCTTAAAAATGAGTAAATACTCACATAAGATGAAGAGTTGACTAAGGACAAGGTTAATAGTTAAAAAAGAGAGATATTTAGATGAAATGATTCATTTTTGACACCTCAGTATGGGGGAATTCCCCTCATGAAGGAGGTGCCTATTTCACATGTGTGGGAGAGTTTTAAACTCCCAAATAATGAGATATTTTTATCTCTCCTCTCTCCTATTTCAACTAGATCCAAAAGTGGACTAAGCTGACCCAAAAATGGTCAAAAATTGACCAAACTGATCTGGAAAATTCTAGAATCAGTTGGCTTGGTTAGAAGCTCACTTTTTCCTATAAATAGAAGCCTTACCCTTTGTTGAAGCTTAATAGTGTTTTTGCACTGTTATCCTACTTCTCCCAAGAGCCAGAAAACTGTGAATTAAAGCTGTGAATTTACTCATAATTCATTAGTTTTTTGACCTTCCCTCTTCTAAAGATTGGTGGCCACTCTTGTTTCAACAAGAGTAGAACCCTCAAACCATAAAACCAAAGGAAAGCTCTCAAATTCCTTCGTAAGTTGGAGATTCTTCTCTTTTCTATTCATTTTATGGTTTTTTTATGATTTTTGTCTTCTGTGATGTTATGCCTCATTGAAAAAAGAGATTCCCCTCTCTTCTTTAGTAAATCCAACCATTCTTATCCTAGATGAATGATTAATGGATAAAATCAAGTTTTTCATAATATTTCTCTTTGATAAAGTAGAAAATGTTTACATTAGAATGATTTAAATACTCTTGGAGAACTTATAATTAATTGTAAAGAGTTAAAATTTGAAAAATGGTCAACCATACAAAGGAGGTTATGGCAAAATTTTTCTAAAATTGTGAAAAATAAGTTTTAATTTTTTTAATTCAAAAAGAGTAATTTCCATCCTATATGTATTCTTAAAGTGTTACTTTTCATCCTAGGTATAGAAAAATGCTTACTAAAAATATTTTATAAAAAAGAAAGTGTCACTTTCTTTAGGATTAAATTCTATGTATAGAAGGAAGCTTATTGAAATTTTATTTTGATCATAAAAGAATGATTTTCATCATAAATGATTTTTATGCATAAACATATGCATGAATATATTTTTTTATATTAAAAGTGTGATTTTTATCATAAATGATTTTTATGCATAAACAAATGCATAAAAGATATTTTTATATTAAAAATGTGATTTTCATCATAAATGATTTTTATGCATAAACATATGCATAAAAGATATTTTTTTATATTAAAAGTGTGATTTTTATCATAAATGATTTTTATGCATAAAAGATATTTTTATATTAAAAGTGTGATTTTCATCATAAATGATTTTTATGCATGAAGATATTTTTTTAATATTAAAAGTGTGATTTTCATCATAAATGATTTTTATGCATAAATGGATGCATAAAAGAAATTCTTTTATATTAAAAGAGTGATTTTTATCATAAATGATTTATTTGCATAAACATATGCATAAAAGATATTTTTTATATTAAAAGTGTGATTTTCATCATCATAAATAATTTTTATGCATAAATGGATGCATAAAAGAAATTCTTTTATATTAAAAAAGTGATTTTCATCCTAAATGATTTGTATGCATAAAAGATATATTTTTTATATTAAAAGTGTGATTTTTATCATAAATGATTTTTATGCATAAAAGAAATTCTTTTATATTAAAAGAGTGATTTTCATCATAAATGATTTGTATGCATAAACATATGCATAAAAGATATTTTTTTATATTAAAAGTGTGATTTTCATCATAAATGATTTTTATGATGATAAAAGTGTAACTTTCATCAGAATTAGATTTTATGCATAAATAGATGCATATAGAATTTTTATATTTAAATAAGGGTTCTCTTAATCCTTTGTCTAATTTTTACAAAAATTGAAAAAACGAATAAGTAGATAATCTGTGAGAAGAAATGCTACCGTTTCATATTCACTAAGATGGTAATGAGAAAATTCAATTAAACTATCAAAGTCGGAGATCGAGATAAATGATTATTTTATTCCTCATAGGAAATTCATGTTTTAGAAATCTGTAAGCAAATATTCGACGAACGAAATTTAGAAAAAGAGAAACTGAAATATTATCTTTCGAGAAAGATAGTTTAGGAAGAACCTTTCCAGACCCAAAACTTTGATTCAGACTATTGACCAAGACCTAATTCCTTCGTCAGTTTCAATCAATGATGATGTGTCCAGTTTAGGAAAAATGCACTCAAATCTCCCACCGAATCTGAAACTAAGTTAAGACTTTTGATTTTGATCTAAGGATCAAGTTAACAGAATTCAAGGAATTCTGTTTGGAATTCAAACCTAGATCTAGAAGTATTGGGATAGGATTTAAGATTTATTCATGGTATTCAAACAAAATCAAAACTGTAAACTTGCATAGAAACCCTGTTTTCTTAAAGGACTGTCTTACGCTAGAATGCATTTGGCATATATGTTTATCTAAGGGAAGTTCGGTTGCAACAGCTGGCGGGGAGTGTTCAAGGGACAGCTCACGCGGCAAAAACCTGCCCAGGTCTTGACCAGCCTGGGTATGGTGAAAAATGGTGTGCTTCCGGTATGATGGGCGAGGACCGACGAAGTGGTCCCTGAGTGAAGTACCAAGACACCTAAGGAGGATCCTAGAGGGTTCTGACCAGGTGATGCAGCATGGGCTCGCGGTGCTTAGGACATCCATACATATGTCAAGGAAGATATATATATGTATGTTGATGAAATGTTGACGAAATGATTATTCTAATCTAATACTGGATCTCGTTGCTGACCAGCTGGTCCCAACGGAGAGTTCAAATTGGTACTGTTTTTGTGAAACAAGGGATTGAATGGAAATTTTGAATAATGAAATCTGTGATCATATCTGTTTTGTCAATGGATTATTTTTATATTAAAGTTTTAAAGAGGAGTGTGTGCGTATCTGTTTTCTAAAGCTAAAGTTAAGAAAGGCATTTCAATTATGGGTGGGTGAGTACTTATTTGGATCTACCAATTCCAGTGGTGGCAGGGTGGTGGCTAACCCATGGGCCAGATGGTGTTAGGCTGGAATCAGTGGAGTTTTAATAATCAAACTGAAAAATCTTAGGATTACGCTAGGATTCGAGTAGCTAGTTAATTCCTTGATAAATTTCTCAATTGAGTGGATCAACGGCTGTGCCTGATCTTGATTAGGAAAAAGTGTATATCAGCTTTCCTTCTATCTAGTTTATTCAAATTATATCAGCTTTCCTTCTGTCTAGTTTATTCAGGTGAAGGATAGTTTATAATTGATCTCGTTAGAAAAAAAATTCATTATTATGAAAATTCAAAAAGGTGGAATCGTCCCCACTTTCTGGGCATGGGAAATTTTCGCGATTTCGGTTTTCGGAGTGACCACCAGCCTAGTCTCGTGCTCGGACATTCGTGGGCGAGGCCCCGAGTGAGAAACCCTGCCCCGCGCATGAGGGGGCTACTTCCGCTGCCAGCTACCGGGAGTCTGGTGCGCGGAGGGGGCAGAGGGATCTCACAACCACCCTTTCATTTCGAGGACAAAATCATTATAGGAGGGGATGGTTTGGATATAGCCTTTATGTGTATTTTTGCATGACCACCCTTTGATTTTGAGGATACAATCATTATAGGAGGGGATGGTATGTAATGAAGCAACAACTTTAGATCAGGTTGAAGACCATGTTCATGGGCTCAAGTATAAAAGGGGGCTCATGGATATCCCACCATTGGAACCTTTTGATACTTTTAATCATATGACTCTTGGAATGTACATTAGAGCCTAGAGCTACCATAACTTGGCTTATGAAAGACTATTTCCATCCTTTGGTGTGAAAGGCTAAATCACTTAGGTATTATGTATGATTTCTTGCTAATTGCATGTTGATCAACAAAATGATTTGTCCCAAATCTCAGCTTACGGTCACTCCATTTCACTGAGCCTTGATTAAGCTTGTTCTTCAAAACACTGCTCCTTGTGTACGACTATGCTAACGAGATGAGAGAAACATGCACTGGCTGCCCACGCTTATTAATTGTGTTGAACCTGAAGAAAGCAATAAAGCCCCAAATAGCATTTTGAGGACATGAAGAAGGCTGTTTAAACATGTTGCACCTTCTAGCTAGTTTACCACAACCTAACGTCCTAACGTGTTGTGCTGCCTACTGTCCAATCCACCGCCTCCGTATTTGCCACCATAGCAATGTCTAGTGAAGCTGGGGTACTTCAAAAAGTTGGCCTAGAGAGAGGAAGAGAGACGGAAAGTGAGTGAATCAAAGAGGAAGGAGTCGCAGGGGTTCTAAGTCTCGTTCTCCTTGGGGTTCCAAGAGTGCTATGGTGTGTGCAAGCTCCTGTACCATGAACTATTGTGCTTTGATGGTAATTAAGAGATGTTCTTTGTAATATAGGCCATTGTCAAGGCAAGAAGAGGCTACATACAGGTAACATGATGACGATGCTTCACTCTTGAGGATCATATGACTCTTGGAATGTATGTTGGAACCTAGAGCTACTATACTTTGGCCTATGGAAGACTATTTCCATCCTTTGGTTAAAGGCTAAATCACTTAGGCATTGTGTATGATTTCTTGCTAATTGCATGTTGTTAATCAACATAATGATTTATCCTAAATCTCAACTTACGATCACTTTATTTTGCTGAGCCTTGATTAAAAGCTTGTTCTTTTTGCAAACGCTACCTCTTGTGTATGACTATGCTAACGAATGAGAGAAACACGCACTGACTGCCCACACTTGTTAATTATGTTGAGCCTGAAGACGGTAATAAAGCCCCAAAGAGCGTTTTGAGTACGTGAAGAAGGCTATTTTAACACATTGCACCTACTATCTAGTCCACAGCCTAACGTGTTGTCGTCTGTCCAGTCCACCACCTCCATATTTGCCACCATAGCCACATCCTGGTGAAGCTGGGGTACTTCAAAAAGTTGTCCTAGAGAGAGAAAGAGATGGAAAAGTGAGTGAATCAAAGAGGAGGGAGTTGCAAGGATTCTCGTTCCAAGACTGCTATGCTGTGTGCAAGCTCCTGTACCATGAGCTACTATGCTCCAATGGCAATTAAGAGATATGCTTTGCAATATAGCCCATTGTCAAGGCAAGAAGAGGTTGCATCTGATAGGTAGGGTGTGCCAACATGATGATGATGCTTCACTCTTGAGTCAGTGACTAGCCTTCAATAATAATCTCACATTCATTTGTGCATTTTCTTCCATTGCACTTAAATCGCCCAATAATGGACTTTCTATCACTTGAGGTTGGATGTATACACTTGCATTTGGTAGGGCCGCTACTATTGCGCTTAACTAAACTTGTTGTGCAAGGGATGATTGTGTCTATTGTGTGAATGAGGATCAAAGGGTTAGCAGGATGGAGAGACACCATGATCATACTCATGATAATTGCATAAGACAAACTAGATAAGATGAAGATTAATGCTAATCACATCATTAACTAAATGGGCAGCATAATGACACGAGATGGGATAATGGAGGTTGTGTTATCTTGCATTAGATGAGAGCCTCTTATGTAGGCTGGAGTACAATGGATTAGGTTGTGATTAACCCCTAAGCAAAACCTAATTATTTCTAGAAGAAAGCACCCAAAAACCTAGATTGGACTGCAAAGGAGATCTCCGGGACCACTTGCTCTAGGCACCTAGAATATGCTCCATATATTCTAATGTATGTCATAAACCATAGTCTACCAAAAAGTTCTAAGGTTTAAGTGACCATATGCCCTAATTCCCAATGTCACATGGATGATTTGCTGTATTGTTTCCAACACCCTCCCTAAACCATGGCTACTAAGATGGCAATGCTAGATCTAGTTACTATTTACAACTCTAGTTATGATGACCAACCAAGTGCCCGTAGGTCTTACTCATGGTGGTTTACAATGCTAGAAGTTGATGACAGATGCTAGGATAATACTTATGTTTACATTTTGCTTAGGATAGGGGGGTGACCACAAGTGGGTAGATCCTAAATGGTTTAAAAAGCCCAATCATCTTTGATAAGACCAAGTAAAGGCAGATTCATGATGTTGGGTTGAGAAAGTCGATACCATGTCCAAGGTGATAGGGTTATCCCAAACCCAAAAAGGTACATGGATGGTTTGAGGCTCCTCAATAAATCTCATATTAGTTTCTGGACTTCATTGTCATAGCTGGACAGAGAGAGAAGCACCACTTGTGAATTTCCTAATGGAGAGGTAAGGGATCATTAATAGGAAGAGTCAAGAGGGAAATCACCAATATGCTCCTAGGGCAGCTTGTAGAGGGTCCTCTTTGTGTTTGTACGTGGTGGGTCACACATTACTCCTGATGACTATTAGGGAGGAGCCACAAGGGGTGGAGAAAATCACACATAGTCACTATATTTAGGGAGACACAAGGGGTGGAGCAAGTCAGGTGTAATGCGACATGGAACTTTGGCTCCCCTAAACTAATCATCTCAATAGGTTCCTCAGTTGAGGGTTGTGTAGCCAAAATTTGACAGCATGGAAATTTGTCTCCCTTTAACTTACCATCTCAATAAGTTCCTCCATTAAGGCTAGTGTAGCCAAACTTTAAAGATTCCTCTTTAAAGTTTGGATGGTGGTGCAGCCAAACTTTTAAGATTCCTCTTTAAAGTTTGGATGGTGGTGCAACCAAACTTTTAAGAGCATTTCAATCAACCATAAGAGCAATAAACTCATCTTGGACACACCATCTAGCCAATGCCAATAGACTACATTGGATAGGATTGGATAGGGGGGGAAGGAGTGCGTGGTAACCCCTCATTGGAAGCCTTTTAAGACAGAGTAGCAATGTATGATTTGGCAAGGGCATCATCAGGTCTACCTTGCCCAATACATTAACTACTTTGGTAGCTCTTAACCATGAGCAACCAATCAAAATATTATAGGTCCCTTTAGTCAGTGGTAGATTTAATACCATGAAAACCATGAAAATTGTGAGACCTACATGGATTCAAGAAAATGTTGCACAAGGTCAAGGGGAATCATGTCTCTTTGATTAGAAATATAAAGAATAAAGGGAGGTGGATCTGTGAGGGAGAGATTCAAAGCATGATGGTCGTGGCCTCAAGCAATATGTTGATGTTAGAACCACCATCGACAAATGACACCGGGGATCTTGGTGCCTTTGACAAATATTAAGATTGGAAGACTCTAAAATGATTAGCCATCGTGGGGGAAGTGAAGCACAGTCTGGGTTCATTGGAAGAAGATAGTGGTGTGGTGTCACACCCACCACTACAAGTGTCATACATGTCCACCACTACTACTATTGGATGGAATGTCCCTTTGAATTAGAATCGCTAGAGAGAAGAGGGATGACCACTAAACATGAGTTGAAGAGATTTCATTTCTTATGAGTTCAATGCATAGGGTTGGGAGAGGGGTATTTTTATCACAAGAATGGATAGGAAGGTGGCCCATACAGATGTAGTCAAGGAAGTGCCACTTTGGGTGTTGTAGTAGGGAGGTATGGGGGTTGCTGGAGGAGTAGGAGTAGGAGATGGCTCCATGGGTGGGGTAGTCATGAGCTTGTGGAGGGCCTCAAGTCACACATGTTCCACCACCCCAATGTTCATGGGTGCATTTAAGGAAGATGGTTCGGAAGTACGTTCATGGTTTCATTTAAAGAAGATGGTTTGGGAGTGCACACCCTGAGAACATGTGACAATGACTAGCTCTAGTACTAATTAAGTAGATGAGGGGACCATGGCCTCCATAATGGTGACCACCCATCAGGGTAGGAGTGGGTAAGAGAGGCTTCATACGATTAATCCCTTGTAAAATGGTCTTAACCCTTTGGACAATGTAAGCATGGGGAAGAGCCTTTTGGAAGAGTTCATTACTGCTGAAAAGGACCACTATTGCCCAAACAAACAAAAAAAATTAACCGTGTGATGCAACCTTGATTGACAACTCAAGGAGATCTAGCCATAGGAGGAGGTTGGGATGGAGTGGGGCTACATAGGCCGTAGGGACTATGGTGGATTGGGGTGATGGCTAAGTCACTACATAAACTAGCAGCAGCAAAGGTGCATACGGGGGAGAGGGATAGGTGGCCGATGGAGGATAAAAGTACTTTATGGGAGACACCAGCGAAAAGGATACTTGGGATGTTGGAGAGGATGGAGCTATGGGAGGAGTTTCATAAGAGAGTGTGGATATGGCAAGGTGACCGCATAGGGTTGGGGAGCTACAACATAAAATGTGGGTTCATACTGGGCTCCATTGGAGTAGTCGATGGAGAAATAGTAGTGGAAGGTGTGTCAATAAACTCCTTAGCAAGAGGGTTTCATAAGAGAGTGTGGATGGCAAGGTGACCGCATAGGGTTGGGGAGCTGCAACATAAAATGCCGGTTCATATTGGGCTCCATTGGAGTAGTTGATGGAGAAATAGTAGTGGAAGGTGTGTCAATAAACTCCTTAGCAAGAGGGTTGTTGAAGATCAAGGGTGGTTGCTACCGTTATTGTTACATTAGCTAAATTCCCTTAAGATAGAAGCATTCCTTATCTTTCTGGCCCCCCTTTTTGTACAAAGAGCAATAATGTTTTAATGGGCAATCTTAGGTGAGATGACCTTGAGTATGGTAGATGGTATAATAGAGACTTGTAATAATCTTTTAAGGGAGAGATGACCCTTAGTACCATAGATGGTATGCCATAGACTTATAATACCAAAATTTTTCCTTTTGTGAGACTTATTGATTATAATATAATATTTATGTGTGGTGTGTTATCCATGTGGGATCCGATCTTTGGTATGCTAGTAATGTTCACCAGGAAGATATGACAATTCCCATGGGAAGCGTACATGTGAACTTGATAGCTTGGTGGCCAGTTCAATGGCTTGGTGATGAATTAATGGCTCCAATTATCTTATTTCACATGAAGGATTCCAAGGAAGTTTATTTAATATTATGTGCTAGGTATGAGAATGAATGGATTGTTATATCATAAATACCATATGAATAGATGATAACTACATTGGTATGGGAACTAGTGCTAATTCTTTATTTAATTAGTGATGATTCATAAACTAGGTGTGGGCCATATGTCTACATGGATTGGTAACTCTAATTGAATAAGATGGCAAACACATGGCAAGCTTATGGAGGCTTGTGGATGCATGTGGAGGAGTGTGGAAGGATGCATAATAGAGGAGAATGCTTCTAGAAGTCCTACAGAGGCTTGTGAATGCTTGTCGAGGAGTGTGGAAGGATACATAATAGAGGAGAATCCTTCTCAAAGTCCTATGTTGGTGGTATTTGTGTCGGCTCAATGTGGGGTTAGATCTAATCTACCAAGTCAAGGATTCCTTGATTAAATAAAGCAAAGAAACACATGGCAAAAGTAGACACCAGCAAGAAGGACAAGTGATGGGTGATGGTGACATTTGGGTTTATGTAGTCCTAGCTTAAATGCTTCTACAATTGTAATTTGTGTGAGCATGGTGAGAAATATTCTAAAGAAGCCCTCTTGATCACTCTTAGAGACAACATTTGTTTTAAATAAACAACTTCATAGTTTTGACCACACCATAACTTTTGCCAATGAAGTAATTTTTTAGAGTTTCAAAAACCAAGTTTTAGAACACTTCAAGATATTTCTAATGAGCTATTGCAATCTTTTGTTTGGGTTCATATGTATGATTCAGACTATGTAGAGGTGGTCACTCTAGTTTGAAAAGGATTGCAATTGGATTGCTTAGTATTTCTTTTATACAAAGATATATTTACTAGTGTTAAAGCAAATTAAAGACTTTAACTTGCAACCATAAAATATAATGAGTATCAAATCCTAAGAGAGATATATCACATGTAAAGAGAGGTAAAAACCCATTCATGTCTTTAAGCTTCATCCAAAACGTCCTATACAACCCAACCAATCATTTCAACCATCTTTTACATTGTATATAAATCTTTTAGTGAGCCAAAAGATTTTCTTTCAAAAAATGCATAGTTTTTCTTTTTGGTTCCAAGAGATGGAGAGGAATTCAAAAATCAACTCGATCCTTTATTCTTCCCCTTCTTGAGTATAAGAGGATGTGGGGTGTCCACATTTCAATATTCTTGTGATGATGCGAGTCCTCTTTTGAGAGAGTGAAGAAAGAGAAATATATTATTGCCCTCTATGCATTTATTATCTTATTTGTATAACATGTTTAGGGAACACTTGTTTAAAAGGGGTAATAATACTTTCATGTGGGTGTGAGTTTTGGATTTGACACATCATATGTCCTATGTGTCAGGATGACTTACAAGTGAGGGATGCGTTATGTCCTTGAATCTTAGAGAAGACAATAGGGTATGAGTATTAGTGGGTTTTGGCTACCTTTACTTGTTATTCCCTTGACTCTTTCTCTTCCCACCCCTCCTCTAAGCCAAAATGAGTAAAATTCCTATGTTTTATGGTAACCCAGAGGAAGTTCTAGAAGTATAATTTTAAGAGATCATATATTAGCAATGGTGATAGAAAGTCTGAGTGAATTTAAAATTTTCTTTTCTTTTTGGGGGAAAGGGGAGATCTCAAATGGGCATAGGGAAAGCATAACGAATTGCTTAAGAATTGGGAAAAGTTTTGCACTACTATATTGGATGAATTACTTCTTGAGTAAAAGTATGACCAGATTTTCATTGAAGTCTTGCAAAGTTTTGATTATATGAAGGGCTATGGTGAAAAGAGCTACTAATTTGATAGACTCCATTTAACACTATTAACATCTAAAGCCAGAATCAAGGAAGCCAAATAAGTTATGGTTGGGATTGATGGGTGGATTTGGTAGAATTTTATCTCTAGGTTAAGGTAAAAAACAAGGCAAATGGTGAAGTAAGAAGTTGCCAAAAACTTAGAGAAATCCTTAAAGATAGTTATATGCCAAGAGTGCAACCTTGAAGAGGAGGACGTGGATCAACCAAAGACTTAGCTAAGTATTTCCACTTTTTTCCACACCAAAGATCACACCTTGTCCTAATACTCCTAATATGGTTGCCTTAATGAGCCATAACCACACATAGCTATCTCTAATGCACTTGATATGGTGGTATCTTGAGTCATAGCAAGGATGGACCATGACCTCTTACAAGATCATGAAAGCCTGGGGTAAAAAGACGCACAAAAAAATGGTAAGAAATTTTGGCCCTGCTAATTTTTCTTGCAAAATATGGTATGACTTCCAAGACAAAGGATATTGTCCTAGGAGAGCTTCTCCTTCTCTTTGATTCTATAAATTTGATAGATGCTTGTTATTGAAGATAAAGGTGAAGGTCAAGGTCAAGGTTTTGTTGTGTCTACTCAAGAGAAGAAACCTAGGAATGGTAAGGGTGTGGAAGAGGAAAAAGCCCCTTTGAAAGTGGAAAATGAGGAAAAAGGGTGAAATAAGCAAGATAAAAGACAGAGAAGGCATTTAGGATATGCTGACTTGGCCTCTCTAAAGGTCAAGGTCCTTTTTTACGAGCTTATTACTATCTATGGGAAACTTCTTGCATTGGCTTCTCCCTTGTATAGTGAGTTGAGGAGTGGCATCAATGCAAGAAGGAGACAGAGGGATGCATCACCTCAACTAGTCAAAGTGGAAGTAGACATCTATTGTCCCTAAGTTGACGTGGTATGTAATGGGTTGCATGTAAAGAATGTTCTTGCTAATGGTAGTTCTACAGCCGTAAATGTTATTTTTGAAGGTTTAAAGGAAAACATCAGGACTTAAGAACAATCATAAGAATAGAGGGATACACCATCTTAAGTAGTCAAAGTAGAAGTAGACATTTATTCTACTTAGGTTGATATGGTATGTAATGGTTGGCATGTAAATAATGTTCTTGTTGATGGTAGTTCTTTAGTTCATGTAATTTTTGAAGGTAAAATGGAAACATTGGGACTTAAGAAAAATCATCTCGTAAGTCTAATGCTACCTTAGAGATGGCAAATAAAGAAAGTGTAAAACTTGAAGGCATTATAAAACTAATGTGGTGGTTTCTATCATGGGGGTAAAACCTCCTTGGATTTCCAAATCATGAAGAGGACTCAAAATTCCTATCCTATATACTTGGAAGGCCTTGGCTGAAGAGGGTCTATGCAAGGCAATGCTAGAGTGAAGAGTGCATGACCATTTGTAGGATTCCCCATAAAATGAAGATCTTTATTTCTCGTAATAGTGTTGATTTACAAAGCGAGAAAAGTGAGGAAGATGATGAGTATGTAAACTCTTTAAGCATATATAAGTGAAAGTGACTTGAACACAAAAATGGATAAAGACACTGAGGTAGACTTGCATGCACTTGCCAAAGGTGGGGCCTCCGAATTATAGGCATTGTCTAATGAAAATATCAAGAGTGATTTTGGCCTATTTAGTTAGAGAATGTGATCTCACTAACTATGAAAGGAAAAGGTTTCTTTCTCTTTTTCATTTTTATGCTCATTTCTTTGCAACTGGTTATAAACATCATCAAGTCACAATGGTGGAGCACTAAGTGGATTTGGTGGATGGGGCATAACCAGTAAGGCAATGACCCTACCTTATGACCCCTAACTTTTCATTAGTTGATAAGCTTCTTGAAGTTGGGTTTATTTTTCTTTCATAAGGGTTTAATTTAATTTCTCCTATTGTAATCTTTGTTTAGAAGAATGGAAAGCTAACGATATGTGGATTTCAAAAAGTTGATTTTTTAGACCATTCTTTGTAGTAGCTGATGTTAGCAGACATGGTATTGGTGTTGTACTTACGTAAGATAACCATCCGATTGCTTTTGAAAGTCCAAAATTGAAACCATTTAAGCTTAAGCATAGTACTTTGATAAAGAAACGATTGAAATTATTCATGCATTGAAATTTTGGAAACATTATGTTAAGGGACCTGAGAGTGTATCATTAAAACTGATCAAAGTATTAAACATTTACTTTACAGCCTTTAATATCAAATAGACATATTAAGTGTGTATCTTTTATTTAAAGTTTTTAGCCAAATTATATTAAATATAAACCTGGACATGAAAATTTTGTTACTGATGCTTTGAGTAGGAGACCTACCATTAATAAATAATATATCTGCTATTGAAGGTATTTCTTTTAATACTATTAATAATATATCTACTATTATAGACATTTCTTTTGATAACATGAAGGAAACATGTAAAAATAATTTTGATTTTTATGATGCATATAACAAGATGAAAGATAATTATTGGCTATCTTATTTTGATTATTCGTATGATGATGGTTTTTTTTTCTTTCAAAAGAGATTATACATCACTAAACCATTTAGGCAAGCTATTATTGAAGAATAGTCATCTACTTTGCAAATAGTTACCAAATATTTCTTTTGGCCTACGATGCATAAAGATGTTGCTAAGTTTTTTTCTGAATATGTTGTGTGTCAAAAGATTAAGATTCATAAAGAAAAGAGATTTGGTTTGCTTAAGCCTTTGCCTCTTTCTAATGAACCATGGGAACAAATAAGTATGGACTTTATCACTAGTTTGCTTATGCCTTTGCCTGTTTCACTAGTTTTCCTTTGACTTCTAAAGAATGATATGATTGGGACTCTGGTAGATAGATCTAGTAAACATGCTTACTTTATTGCTTGCAAAAAGACATTGACTGTTTATCAAGCTGCACATGTTTTCATTAAACAAGTTTTTTCGCATCATGGCTCACCAAGGATTATTGTTTATGGTAGACATAGAAAGATTTGTAGTGATTTTTGTACTACTTTGTTTGATAATCTTGGGACAAAACTTGATTTCTCTACTACTTTTTATCCTAAATCTAATGGACGAAACCAAAGCAACAAATAGCACAATACTTGATTTGCTTAGATCATATGTCTCATCTCAGCCTAAGCAATGGGATAAGTGTTTACATATTTTACAATTCGCATATAATAACTATCCTCATATCGCTACTAAGAAAGTACCATTTGAAATAGTCTATGGTAAGGCTTTGCCTGCTCCAATTACTAGACTTTCACATTCTATAGAGGATGCATATTCTTTTGTTAAAGACTTTGACCAAATTCATGAGTTAGCAAAATTGAATATTCAAAAAGCTCAAGAGAGAAATACATGAAGTATGCAAATCACAAATGCAAACATGTCATCTTCATCAATGACTAGCTCTAGTACTACTTAAGTAGATGAGGGGACCATGGCCTCCATAAGGGTGGTGACCATCAGGGTAGGAGTGGGTAAGAGAGGCTTCAGACGATTAATCCCTTGTAAAATGGTCTTAACTCTTTAGACAATGTAAGCATGGGGGGAAGAGAGCCTTTTGGAAGCGTTCGTTACTGCTGAAAATGACCACTATTGCCAAAAAAAACAAATAATTAGCCGTGTAATGCAATCTCTATTGACAACTCAAGGAGATCTAGCCATAGGAGGGGGTTGGGATGGAGTTGGGCTACATGGGCGGTAGGGACTATGGTGGATTGGGGTGATGGCTAAGTTGTTGAAAAATAGATAGAGGGAGAGCAGACACACACATAGGAGAAAACCCTAATGTATATTGCAAACCCTAACCATAGAGGGAAGCCATCTCCCTTCTCACACAATGCATTAAGCCATCTCCCTTCTCACACAATGCATTAAGCCATAATCAATAATACACACAACACACTATGAGTTGTGTCCACCCTCTACTAACCCTAGCTAATGTCCACACACTATGACCAGCTGGACGCGGTCATTTATGTCTCACACATGCTGCTACCTAACATGCCAGCACATAGCATAGCTGGCACACACTGACATCGAGCTTGAATCTCAACAGCCCCTCTCAAGGTTGTGATGTACTACCATAGATGAAGATGTAGATGAGCTTGGGCTATCAAAGCTCTCAACACTCCCCCTCAAGCTCATCCCATGTACTCCCAACATAGTACGGAAGTACTCAAACTTCTCCCTGCTAAGTGGCTTGGTAAAGATGTCAGCCACCTGCTCAGTCTTCACATATTGTAGATCAACTGTACCATCCAGCACCTTCTCTCTGACAAAGTGATAATGGACCTCTATGTGTTTGGTCCTTGCATGAAATACTGAATTCTTGGACAATTGTATACTGCTCATGTTGTCACAATGAATGACAACTTTGCCATCAATAGGCTCACCCAAATCTGCCACCAAAGAGACTTTTTAACCATATTCCTTCACAAGTAGCAATGGTTGCACCTCTGTATTCAGCCTCTGTACTAGAAAGCAACTGTAGGTTGCTTCTTGCTACTCCAACTCACCACGGCACTTCCAAGTGTAAAAGCATAACCACTAGTAGACCTCCTGTCATATGAGCTACCTGCCCAATCAGCATCTGTGTATCCATGTATATCCAAGCCTTTACCATTCTCATAAAGAAGACCATAATGTGCACTGGTCTTCACATATCGCATAATGCATCTCACTGGATCCAAATGAGGTTTTCTGGGACTCTGCATAAATTGGCTTACTAGCCCCACAGCATAACTCCAATCCGGGTGTGTGATAGTCATGTAAATGAGACTACCAACCATCTTCCTGTACATAGATGGATCATCCAACTCCTCATGAAAATCAACCCGCAACTTCACATTTTGCTCCAAAGGTGTACTCATAGGCTTACACCCTGTCATGCCATATTTTGCCAACATATCCAATGCATATTGGCGTTGCACTAACCATGTACCTGTATGATCTTTGATCACTTCAATTCCAAGAAAGTATCTCAACTCACCCAAGTCTTTCATGTCGAATTGCCCACTCAATGCTTTCTTGACATGCATCACATCTGTACCATGATCACCTGTGAGTGATAATCAAGTCATCCACATAGATGACAAGTAAAACAATCCCATGATCTGTTTTCTTCACATAGAGTGAAGAATCTACTGTAGAAACCTGAAATCCAAGGGAGATAAGATATTTGCTCATCTTATCACTCCAAGCACGAGATGCTTGCTTCAAACCATATAAAGCTTTCTTCAATCTGCATACATGAGTGGGATACTTTGGGTGTACATAACCTTCTGGCTATGCCATACACTTCCTCTTGTAGATCACCATTTAGAAATGCATTTTTGACATCCATTTGATGCATTTCCCAACCATTAGCTGGCCATAGCAATGACTGCTCTCACTGTTCCTATCTTTGCCACTGGACTGAATGTTTCATCATAGTCCAAACCTTGGGTTTGTGCATAACTCTTAGCTACCAATCTTGCTTTATGTCATTTAATGGAACCATCATACTTGTACTTCACTTTGTAAACCCATTTAGAACCAATAACATTTTTGTCCTATGGTAATGCAACCAAATCCCATGTGTCATTATGAACCAATGTGTCCATCTCAACATCCATTGCTTTCTCCCATACATGCTTTCCAATAGCTTCTGTATAGCATGTAGGTTCCACATGCTTCACCAAAGATGTCATATATGCATAATGCATAGCAAAATCACGGTATGTCAACCTGTCAACTGGATATCTGACCCTTTGGGATCCCCGCAATGCATGCAGATCACTCTGAACACCTGTCACTCTAGCATGTGGTGGCACATATCTATCCTGCCTTGCACCAGGTGTGCGTAAAATAGGTATGCCAAGCTCCTCATCCAAACTCTCTGAACTTGATGACTCATAACCTGTAATTCCAATTCCTTCAACCTTCTTCTTGCCTTTATCCATAACACTACTCCCAGTGCTCACACTCTCATGCCTCAAACGTCCTAACCATGGACGTACAGTACTACTCTCAGCCTCTGCTAATGGCCCAGACATAGTAGTAGAACTAGAACTTGCTTGTGGCAAGTTCACATGCACATCAGCTTCAAGTGACTCAATGACACCCTCATCCGTTGCTTTGTACCAACTAGCAAGCTCATCAAACACCACATCTCGTGAGATAACCACTTGTCTAGTTTGTGGATTGTAACATTTATATGCCTTACGATCCTGTGCATATCCAACAAACACACACTTTTCTGCCTTAGGATCCAACTTCCTCCTTCTCTCATCAGGCACATGTACATAAGCTATGCAACCAAAAACTTTGAGGTGTCCAATGTCTGGCCTAAAACCTGTAAGCCGCATCTCTGGCGTACTTCCATGTATGGCTGCTGTAGGTGTCTTATTCAGTATATACACTGTAGTAGCACATGCTTCTGCACCCAATAATAATCTGGCATACTCTTTTCATTGAGCATTGCCCCTTGGCCACTTCACAAATGACTCTATTCTTTCTCTCAATCACACCATTTTGCTGAGGTGTATACCTGCAAGTCAATTGGCTTCTTATACCATGTGTGAGATCCCTGTCCCCACCATGCGACGGATTTGGGGTACTAGCAGCGGAAGTAGCACTTCATGCGCGGGGCAGGGACCCACACTCGGGGCCTCGTCCACGGATATCCGGACAAGAGACTAATCCGTCGGTTTTTCAAAAACCGAACCCGAAAAAACTTCCCTTACCCGGAAAGCATGGGCGATTCCACCAGGATAACTCTTTACTCTAACGTAGTCAAGATCATTACTGATCAAACCGACCCGACTGCACCTCTAACGGTACTTGGTCAGATCAAGGAAGAAACTTGCACTTGGATCATTGGGATCAATTCTTTTTTCCCCATCAAGAGGCACAGCCGTTGATTCCTATCCATAGAACAATTTACTATCCGAGATTTACTTTATCTATCGTAATAATAGAAATTAAATCTCGATTTATGGATCCATCAGTCCAGCCTAACCCCATCCAATCCCATGGGTTAGCCAACCGCCCAACCACTGTAGTGATGGGATCCGATTTGGAATTTGGTTAGGTTTTGTCCTGGGTACCAAGGAAAAGAGTTCCAAGGCCCCCTAGCCGGAAGTTCATGCAAACATAAAACTAGCCACACCACTTACACACCCAATATGAAAATTGCCTTTTTCTTAGCATCAGCTAAGAAAAACAATCCTTTAATGAAACCATAGTACCACTGATCACAATCTTCCAATTTAATGAAACAATCCTTTAATGAAACCATCCTTTAATGAAACCATAGTACCACTGATCACAATCTTCCAATTTATCCAGTTGATTCATAATTTCCCATCATTCCTTCATCAGAGTATCTGTGGCATCATTGGCAACTAGAACGCTCACCACCTGTCCACACAGCTAACTTTAAAACAATCCTTTAATGAAACCATAGTACCACTGATCACAATCTTCCAATTTATCCAGTTGATTCATAATTTCCCATCATTCCTTCATCAGAGTATCTATGGCATCATTGGCAACTAGAACGCTCACCACCTGTCCACACAGGGGCCTTTTCAATAGTTCCTAGCCCATAATACTCGGCAATATAATCACTTATAAAAATCAAGATTGACTCTCGTTGAAGATCAGCAAGATCAACCAACAGATCCATATAAAGAGCCATGGACTCATCCATTGAAGACCAGCAAGGTCAATCAACAAAAATGCCCGGTTTCACAAAACAACTCTTACTCCTTGTTCCCATATCTTCCTCGACGCACGCGTGGGTATCCTAGGCGACCCAGAGCCCGAGCACCGTATGGTCAGCACCCTCTAGGATCCTTCGCAGGTGACCTAGCGCTTCACTCATAGGCCGCTTCCTTGGTCCCTCATCCACCGTACCGAAAGCTCACCATTTTAATCGAACCGAGGCTGGTCGGCCGACTTTGCTACGCGAGACGTCCTCCATTGACTCTCCGTCAGCAGTTGTAACTTTATCAATTAGGTCTCCACGACCTTAATCACAAGACGGTCAAAATGCTTCCCCAGCATTCTTGACATAAAACAGCCATTTACAAACAACATTTACAAACAGTTTACAAATACAGTTTCTATATTAACTCTCATTTTTCCACATTATCCCTCATTAATCCACATTACTTATTCCACATTCCATTTATATGTGTACTCATCCAATCACATCATTTTCCATCTCTTCACTTCAGATTCCTTCACATCACATATCATATATTCACATCCATATCCACATCCATACATCCACATCCACATCCACATTCACATCCATACATCCACATCTACATGCTTACCTCCATTTTCACATCCTCATTTATACATCCACATCCCATATCCACATACATACATACATCCACATCCACATTCCCATTCACATCTATACATCCACATCTACATCCACATACATACATACATCCACATCCACATTCCACATTCACATCTATACATCCACATCTACATCCACATTCACATACATCCACATCCACATTTCCATTCACATCTATACATCCACATCTACATCCACATACATACATACATCCACATCTACATCCACATACATACATACATCCACATCCACATTCCACATTCACATCTATACATCCACATCCACATCCACATTCCACATTCACATCTATACATGCACATCTACATCCACATTATACATCTTCATGCATACATCCATTTTCACATTCATACATCCACACTCTCATCTTCACATCCACACATCCACATACATACATCCACACATCTTCATGCATACATCCATTTTCACATTCATACATCCACACTCTCATCTCCACATCCACACATCCACATATATACATGCATTTCCACATTCCCCTTCATATAGCCCCATATGCCTTCACAACTAATCTTTTACATCACATCCATTCTCGCCCTATCACAACCCATATACATCTTATCCTATCACATACACTTCTTACCTCATCCCATACACATCTTATCACATCTTAATTCATCCATTCTCGCCCTATCACAACCCATACACATCTTATCACATGTTAATTCATCTTATCACCTCCTAACTTATTTCATAAGCATCTTATCACCTCTTATCACATCTTATACACCTCTTATCACATCTCATATCTATTTATAGAATACAAGAGAATTCTTATATTTGATATAAGATTTCTTTACACAATTATTTATGCATAAATTCTATTTAAGGAGATTAATACTTTCGAAGTAAAAATCAATCTTTTATGCATCTTCCTATGCATAAATTCAATTTGGTAGGGATTACACTTTTAGGATAAAAGAATTTCTCTTATGCATCTAAGTTATGCATAAAATCCATTTATGAGGAAAATCACACCTTTAGTATAAAAAGAATATCTTTTATGTATACCTCTATGCATGAAATCCAATATGATAAAAGTAACACTCTTACAATAAAATAATCAACTTTTATGCATACCTCTATGCATGAAATTCAATTATGATAAAAGTCACACTTTTATAATAAAATAATCAACCTTTATGCATACCTCTATGCATGAAATTCAATATAATAAAAGACACACTTTTATAATAAAATATTCAACTTTTATGCATACCTTTATGCATGAAATTCAAATATGATAAAAGTAACACTTTGATATAAAAATTTATCCATTATGCATACTTCTATGCATGAAAATAAAAAATAATAAAAATAACACTTTTGATATAAAAATTTATCCATTATGCATACTTCTATGCATGAAATAAAAATGGTAAAAATAACACTTTTGATATAAAAGCTTATCCTTTATGCATGATATTAAAATTCAATTTCTCCATGATTATAAGGAAATTCTTTCAATTAATCTAGGATGATAATTCCTAGAATATGGTAGGAAGTCCTCTTTTTATGCTTTGAATGAAATTATTTTATGCATAATTTTTATAAAAATTTTGCCATAGCTCCGCTGCTATGACTGATAAATCTCAATTTTTCTAAGGGATAAAGCTTATCATTAGGGAAATAATTAGAATGGTCTCTAATTGGATCATCAATCCATAATGGATTAAATCATCAATATGCATAAACTAAGAGCATAGAAAAAAGCCATTAATTTGGCCTCAAGCATAGCTTAATCTTGGATTAAGGAAAAGCTTTATGAAAAGCTTCATTTGGATTGAGAATGGTCATGAGTATGACCATTTCTTGAGTGAGAGAGAGAAATTAGATAAAAACCATTAGAATTTAAACATAAATGGAAATTAACTTCAATAGCATTTATTAAATTATATAACTCTTCACTACTATTCACCAATTAACTTCAATAGCATTTAAAAAACCAAACCAATTAAGCTTCTCAAGCTTGAGAGGGGTTGAGAAGAGAGAAACATTGAGAAATTATAGAAAAAGATCAATATTCACTAATTACCTTACAAATTACTTGATTCTTTGTTCACGGTAGAGGCCCCCAACCAATCAATTGGTTAAGTATGTTGATGGAGCCACTAATGGGGATTGAAGAAAGAGGGAAGCTCCAAAAACTAGTGAATTATTAAATGAATTCACAGTTCTTGGCTTAGGTGGAGTAGAGTAACGATGCATAAACACTATCTATTTTTCAACAAGGGGGAGGCTTCTATTTATAGGAAAAATTGAGCTCCTAACCAAACAAACTGATTCTAGAATTTTCCAAATCAGTTTGGTCAATTTTTGACCATTTTTAGGTCAGTTAAGCTAACTTTTTGGAACTAGACTTGAATTAGGAGAGAGGAGAGATGAAATATCTCAATTTTTATGAGTTTAAAACTCATTCAAGTATGTGAAATATGCACCTCCTTTAAAGAACTCCCCTTCCTTACATATGTGTCATAATGGATTCATTTTAATATTGCTCATAGTTTTTTTTTACTAATAAACCTTGTACATTTTCAACTCTTCATCTTATGTGAAATATGCACCTCCTTTAAAGAATTCCCCTTCCTTACATATATGTCATAATGGAATCATTTTAATATTGCTCATAGTTTTTTTTTTACTAATAAACCTTGTATATTTTCAACTCTTCATCTTATGTGAAATATGCACCTCCTTTAAAGAACTCCCCTTCCTTACATATGTGTCATAATGGAATCATTTTAATATTACTCATAGTTTTTTGCTAATAAACGTTGTACATTTTCAACTCTTCATCTTATGTGAGCATTTACTCATTTTTGGATACCCAAAATATCTCATATTTTTAATATTGCTCATAGTTTTTTACTAATAAACCTTGTACATTTTCAACTCTTCATCTTATGTGAGCATTTACTCATTTTTGGGTATCTTCTTTTACAAATTGGATTTATCTCCTCTCTACACATGGATTGATGCTATGGCCCATAGGAACCTTAATTGGACCATAATCCAAAAATTTCTGAAAATCTAGACCCTTAGACTAAGGTCCTTTATACCCATTTCCAATTAATTCCAATTGCACATTGAAAAATTCTTTTTGAATTTCTGTTTCAGGGGAACTTATTTTAATAAGATGAGATAATTTTCTATCCAAAAATATTAAAAATTTGAATATTCTCTCTCTAGAATATTTTCTCTCTCTAGATTAAAAGAGTTAGAAACAAGTCTTTTATATTTCTGAAGAGGTGTAAGGTTCCTCCCTTTTAAAAATGGGAGAAACACTTAAGATAGTCCGCTAAGTCTTATCTTGGGAAAAATTTCCTATTCATCGACACCTTGACCATGTAGAGATTCAAGGATACGATTTATAGGTATGACCTAGCTCTATCCCGCAGGGGGGAGCGTGATTTCCTAAACGTCAAATCACCCATAGGGCAATTGATCAAAAATTGGGCAACTACTAGACTTGATTTCTAGGGACAACGCTTTTTTCCTCATCTTATGCAAGGCACAGCCGCTGGCCTAGTCTTCTTGAATAGAGTTGCCCAAGAACCTAACTATCTAACGTAGGGCTTTCACTTAATTTGTTGGAAAGCTACCCGACTAATCGGGTCCACCCATCTGTAGGATGGTGCCGTCAGGGCATTCCATCCTCCCACTTTCCACCCTACTCACGCATCAATTTGTTTTCTAATTAATACTACCACACTGTTTGACATAAATAAGCATATTCCTTATTTAGGGCCCTTCTTCACAAGGTTCGTTATAACAGCCTTCTTACACAAATACAATCATACCAAAGACAAGATGCAATTATATAAAAAGTTTATACATGAATCCATTTCCATACAAGCCAATCCGGCTCTCTTATTCTTATTCTGCCGATGATCTAGAATTCGGCCTTCCAGCCTCTACATGCTGGGCAAAACCCTACGGGACCATACACCTCATCGTCGGCCGCTGGCGAGGACTCAAGCCGGCCTGTCGCCCTCTCAGGCTCCATCGCTCGATCCTCCCGCCCCTCAGAGGGATGTCTGCGCACTAGGGTGGGCTTATTTACCGCACTAGCCTGGGCCCTCAGAACTAGGCAGCCTCATAATCTCTCGCCTCAATCGGCGATCCTTATTCTCCCAAAGGTATGAGGGATACCTTGGGCCATTCCCGGGCTTTGCTAATGACGCCGCCCGGCTACACAAGCACGGAACGGAGTTAGCGTTGAAGCCAAAAGAAATCTTGAATTCCAAAGATAACAACTTCAATGCAATTTTCTAAGTATAGCATTCACAATTCATGAAGATAGCAATTTCAACGCAATTTATCGAAAACAACATCACATAATTTGTAATTTCATATAACTTTTATGTCCTTGTTTTAAAAGAAAAAGACACCATTCATTAATACTAATTTAAGGAAAATTCTCTTCTTTTGAAAATTAACCAAGCTAACCTGGCCACCGTTTCCTTGAGGGACTTGAAAAGGGAGGACTGGAGCCGCATTGGGCGCATCTCCCTCCATCTCGTTGTTACGTGCGCCTCTTGAGGCAATATTTTGCTGTCTCCGAGATGAGGCCATCTTAGGCGTCGCCTTGTAGAGCTCGCTGCTGCGATCGAAACGCTTCAGTCGGATCTGAATTCCGAGCTCGTTTGCTCACCGTATGAGCAAAAGAATATGGCGCACGAACCCTCGCTTGAGCCAAAAATCCCTTACTAAAGTCTACGCAAATGGGGGGGGGGGGATTGTGAGATGTCCTTAAGGCCAAAGGCAAAAACGTGGAGAGGGCTGGGAGGGGTTGCTGCAAGCCTCTCTGTAAGTCTATTCACACGGGGGGGAGAAGAGTTAAGGACACTGGTCCATGGCAAGAGGAGGATGGAGGAAAATTGGCTTATCTGAAAGGAGCCAAATGAGGGGCTGCGAGAGGGGTGGCTGCAAGGGCGGCTGTACTTGCAGCAAGTACGCTACAGCGGTACGGACGGCAGCACAACAGGGCATACGCTACACAGAAGTGCGTGCCGACTGAGGAGCACCCCGGGGGTTTATATAGCTGAGGGGTGAGGGTACGGGCGCTGCGCAAAGCAGGGACGAAAGGACGGTGTACCTTCAAAGGCTATGGATCAGTGGCCTGCATGGGTCTACCGGAAAGGTACGGTGTCGGTTGTCTGGGAAAGGAGTGGTACGCATGTACCTTATCCGGTCTGGGTATCCGCCCAAGGGTACGTGTGGACCAAACAGTGGGCGGCCGTCCTTTGGTTCTTGGGTGGCCATTGTACGGGTGCCCTAGTAAGTGTGTACGGACCAAATTTTGGGGCGGGGTACCCAAATTTGGGGCGCCCGTCTCGATTTGCGTGCCGGACCGCCCCGGGGGGCGAAATTTTTTTTTGTCCGGGAGGTTCTCCTGGTCGCAGGGGTTCAGACCGTTTGTCAATCGGACGTGCGGTCGTGCATTTATTAAGGTTTAAAGGTCGCCGTTTTTTAACTAAAATGATTAAAATTAGCGTATAGGCTTGATCCGGTGTCCGTTTTGGATGCTGTAAAATCCTATAATAGGGTAAAATCATGCGCAGATTCCAAATTTTGGCTCAGAATTTGAAGATTCTAAGTGGAAATGACTCAAATAATAAAATTATTGATATTTATACCATAAAAACTCATAATTACATGGACATTTCTTTATTAGTGAAGATGGGTACGTTACAAGAGGGATTGATTACAGGGGAAGATGCTGGACATTTTGAGAGGCTGGGGAGGAATCTTACATTCTCTCCCACTTGAAAAACGCGAGATGCCCTCATCTCGCAAACTGGGGGTAATTTCGCAAGATGCACAAGTATGAGACTGAGAGAAATTTTTTAATTAAGATTAATCACCAATTAAAAAAATCTCAAAGAGAGGAAGGGTCAAGACAAGAACAAGATTTAAACTTTATTCATTCTTGGAACATATACAGTAAAGATAGAAGAACTCTTTACACTTCCATAAGCCCGTCCATCATATGATCACAAAAGCAGCACTCACAAGCTGCGCACGTATAAGGTAACTCATCTATGGGAATGATTCTGTTGGTTATTGCCGCGCCTATCTCAGTGGTATGAGGTGTTCTAACAAAAGGACCTCTGAGAGGCAAGCCAAAAACGGGGTAAAGGCATATCTTCTCATGAGGAAGAAAACACGCCAGTAAGAAGACCCGCTCAGAAAACCCAAGATGCCTTGATCTCATGATGCAGTAGTATCGAGGACCCAAACCTAAGGCTTCAATAACCATGGCCAAGCGGACATTGTTACGAAAGTGCTGTTGTCCCCAGGGTGTTACCCTAGTTATGTCCTGATAGGTCCGCCATTTGGTCTGCGCTACAGAAGTTCCTAGGTGAGGAAAAAGTGAGCGCTCATACTATTCTATAAAGTCTTTCTTCACAGACTCTCTTGCGTCTTGAAGATGAGAAATCATCATGGATAAAACTAATTCCTGTTGTTGCCAAGCCATGAAAGAGATTAAGAAGAAGGGAGATCGATGGAAGTAAGATTACTATGAGCGACAGGTAAAAGTTACGACTTATATAAAGGAAGGAGCTAGCGTAACTTAGAAGCCAACGGTATCTTGTCACTGAAGTTTTACCGTCTTTCCATGATTTGGGTTTGGCACATATTTCTATGAAATACATTAAGAACCTTGAGATGAGGAGGTAAAAGAAGCTTGTAGGCTAAGTCACCTACTTTCATTGAATTCAGATATAAGGCTCACAATATCTGGGGACTAAGTTCTTATACTCCCCAAGAGATAAAGAACTTCTTTTGGGCCGTACTCGAATGAAAACCAAAACCTTGGTATCCAAAACACCGATTTTCACTTCTGAACTCATTGTTCCGAATCCTTAAAATAGGCGTGACTCCTGAGAAGTATTCTAGGGAAAGGGTCTTCCTTTTTTTAAACAGAATCTTTCTTTTATTTTAGAGAGGGAATAATTATAAGATCAAAAAGAGAGATTCTTACTCCTGTATACCTCGAAGGCTGGGGAGGAATCTTACATTCTACCCCACTTAAAAAAAGTGCGAGATGTCCTCATCTTGCCAAGTAGAGGACAACTCTTTTTCTTAAGATCCAATTTATTCTAGGGTTCCTTATATTCTGGTCAACCCAACAGAATACTGGGATAAATATCCCCTATATAGAACTCATAATTAAATAACAATTCATTCAGATCTTATCATTCATATCTTTAACATGATAATGGTCCATTAAACCGAAAAATTTCCTTCTGAACATTCCTCCACGGGAATTTCAGTCAAGCAAGTTCTCAATTTGTCATCCCTTAACTTGATCTACCGGTCAAGTGTTAACAGTAATAATTTGACAGCACAATCCACTAATCTCATAGTGATTTGCTGAATTCATTATCATCATTCTAGTTATGAATATCATCACAAGGACTCGTTCCATTCATCCTCATTGTGGTTTCGCTCAGCTTATTATATTTCAACTAAATTTCAGAATTCATCATTTTCCAATCAGAATCCAAATCAATTTCATCAGTTCTCAAACAGAATTAAAAATCATATCAACCACATTCGAATTCATCATCTGGATAGCATTAATGCTTATAATTTCAAGTCTTAGATTTACTCGTATATACTGTTAGTAAAGAGCTGCAGTTATACTCTCGGTATATACGGATAGTCACGGCCCTTGGAATTATAAGGTAAATACCATCATGTCTAGGCCTCAATCAAGTCAGGGATTCTATATAATTGCGGTACTTCCATCTGAAGACCCAATTACCAAATTACGAATTTCAGTTTGAATATCAAATTGTATAAATGATATCACACAATTACAACCTTTTTTGTGCTTCTTGATAAATTTTTGACATATTTGGTTTCTCGGTTGATCTTTATTAGCCAAATGCTCTCATACCAACTGTGAGATCCCTGTCCCCACCATGCGACGGATTCGGGGTACTAGTAGCAGAAGTAGCACTTCATGCGCGGAGCAGGGACCCACACTCGGGGCCTCGTCCACGGATATCCGGACAAGAGACTAATCCGTCGGTTTTTCAAAAACCGAACCCGAAAAAATTTCCCTTACTCGGAAAGCATGGGCGATTCCACCAGGATAACTCTTTACTCTAACGTAGTCAAGATCATTACTGATCAAACCGATCCGACTGCACCTCTAACGGTACTTGGTCAGATCAAGGAAGAAACTTGCACTTGGATCATTGGGATCAACGCTTTTTTCCCCATCAAGAGGCACAGCCGTTGATTCCTATCCATAGAACAATTTACTATCCACGATTTACTTCATCTATCGTAATAATAGAAATTAAATCTCGATTTATGGATCCATCAGTCCAGCCTAACCCCATCCAATCCCATGGGTTAGCCAACCGCCCAACCACTATAGTGATGGGATCCGATTTGGAATTTGGTTAGGTTTTGTCCCGGGTACCAAGGAAAAGAGTTCCAAGGCCCCCTAGCCGGAAGTTCATGCAAACATAAAACTAGCCACACCACTTACACACCCAATATGAAAATTGCCTTTTTCTTAGCATCAGCTAACTTTAAAACAATCCTTTAATGAAACCATAGTACCACTGATCACAATCTTCCAATTTATCCAGTTGATTCATAATTTCCCATCATTCCTTCATCAGAGTATCTATGGCATCATTGGCAACTAGAACGCTCACCACCTATCCACACAGGGGCCTTTTCAATACTTCCTAGCCCATAATACTCGGCAATATAATCACTTATAAAAATCAAGATGGACTCTCGTTGAAGATCAGCAAGATCAACCAACAGATCCATATAAAGAGCCATGGACTCATCCATTGAAGACCAGCAAGGTCAATCAACCAGATCCATGCCCGGTTTCATAAAACAACTCTTACTCCTTGTTCCCATATCTTCCTCGACGCACGCGTGGGTATCCTAGGCGACCCAGAGCCCGAGCACCGTATGGTCAGCACCCTCTAGGATCCTTCGCAGGTGACCTAGCGCTTCACTCATAGGCCGCTTCCTTGGTCCCTCATCCACCGTACCGGCGGAAGCTCACCATTTTAATCGAACCGAGGCTGGTCGGCCGACTTTGCTACGTGAGACGTCCTCTATTGACTCTCCGTCAGCAGTTGCAACTTTATCAGTTAGGTCTCCACGACCTTAATCACAAGACGGTCAAAATGCTCCCCCAGCATTCTTGACATAAAACAGCCATTTACAAACAGCATTTACAAACAGTTTACAAATACAGTTTCTATATTAACTCTCATTTTTCCACATTATCCCTCATTAATCCACATTACTTATTCCACATTCCATTTATATGTGTACTCATCCAATCACATCATTTTCCATCCCTTCACTTCAGATTCCTTCACATCACATATCATATATTCACATCCATATCCACATCCACATCCACATTCACATCCATACATCCACATCTACATGCTTACCTCCATTTTCACATCCTCATTTATACATCCACATCCCATATCCACATACATACATACATCCACATCCACATTTCCATTCACATCTATACATCCACATCTACATCCACATACATACATACATCCACATCCACATTCCACGTTCACATCTATACATCCACATCTACATCCACATTCACATACATCCACATCCACATTTCCATTCACATCTATACATCCACATACATACATACATCCACATCTACATCCACATACATACATACATCCACATCCACATTCCACATTCACATCTATACATCCACATCCACATCCACATTCCACATTCACATCTATACATCCACATCTACATCCACATTATACATCTTCATGCATACATCCATTTTCACATTCATACATCCACACTCTCATCTCCACATCCACACATCCACATACATACATCCACACATCTTCATGCATACATCCATTTTCACATTCATACATCCACACTCTCATCTCCGCATCCACACATCCACATATATACATCCATTTCCACATTCCCCTTCATATAGCCCCATATGCCTTCACAACTAATCTTTTACATCACATCCATTCTCGCCCTATCACAACCCATATACATCTTATAACTTTTAATCGCCCATGCTTTCCGGGTAAGGGAAGTTTTTTCGGGTTCGGTTTTTGAAAAACCGACAGATTAGTCTCTTGTCCGGATATCCGTGGTGGACGAGGCCCGAGTGTGGGTCCCTGCCCCGCGCATGAAGTGCTACTTCCGCTGCTAGTACTCAATTTTTGTTATTGCGATAGATGAAGTAAATCCCGAATAGTAATTGTTCTATGGATAGGAATCAACGGCTGTGCCTCTTGATGGGGAAAAAGCGTTGATCCCAATGATCCAAGTGCAAGTTTCTTCCTTGATCTGACCGAGTATCTTTATAGGTATAGTCGGATCAGCGTGATCAGTAATGATCTTGACTACGTTAGAGTAAAAAGTTATCCTAGTGGAATCGCCCGTGCTTTCCGGGTAAGGGAAGTTTTTCCGGGTTCGGTTTTGGAAAAATCGACGAATTAGTCTCTTGTCCGGATATCCGTGGGGACGAGGCCGGATATCCGTGGGGATGAGGCTCCGAATGTGGGACCCCTGTCCCGCGCGAGAAGTGCTACTTCCGCTGCCAGTATCCTGAATCCGTTGCTTGGTGGGAACAGGGATCTCACAGTTGGTATCAGAGCTTTTTGGTTAATAAGGATCAACCGAGAAGCCAAATATATCAAAAATTTATCAAGAATCAAAAATGTTATAATTGTGTGATATAATTCATACAAATTGATATTCAATCTAAAAATTCATAAATTAGTAATTGGGTCTTCAAATGGAAGTACCGCAATTATATGGAACCCTGACTTGTTTGAGGCCTAGACATGATGGTATTTACCTTATAGTTCCAAGTATTATGATGACCCGTGTATACCGAGGGTATAACTGTAGCTCTTTACCGGCAGTATATACGAGTAAATCCAAGACTTGAAATTATAAGCGTTAATGCTATCCAGATGATGATTTCGAATGTGGTTGATATGATTTTAATTTTATTTGAGAACTGATGAATTGATTTGGATTTTGATTGAAAAATGATGATTTCTGAAATTTAGTTGAAATATAATAACCTGAGCAAAACTACAATGAGAATGAATGGGACGAGTCCCTGTGATGATAAATGATGATAATGATTTCAGCAAATCACTATGAGATTAGTGGATTGTGCTGTCAAATTGCTACTGTTAACACTTGACCGTTAGATCAAGTTAAGGGATGACAAATTGAGAACTTACTGACTGAAATTCCCGTGGAGGAATGTTCAGAAGAAAATTTTTCGGTCTAATGGACCATTATCATGTTAAAGATATGAATGATATGATCTGAATGAATTGTTACTTAATGATAAGTTCTAAGGGATATTTATCCCAGTATTCTGCTGGGTTGACCAAAATATAAGGAACCCCAGAATAAAATATAAGGAACCCCAGAATAAAATTGGATCTTAAGAAAAAGAGTTGTCCTCTACCTTACGAGATGAGGACATCTCGCACTTTTTTAAGTGGGGTAGAATGTAAGATTCCTCCCCAGCCTTCGAGGTATACAGGAGTAAGAATCTCCCTTTTTTATCTTATAATTATTCCCTCTCTAAAATAAAAGAAAGATTCTGTTTAAAAAAGGAAGACCCTCTCCCTAGAATACTTCTCAAGAGTCACGCCTGTTTTAAGGATTCAGAACAATGAGTTCAAAAGTGAAAATCGGTGTTTTGGATACCAAGGTTTTGGTTTTCATTCGAGTACGGCCCAAAAGAAGTTCTTTATCTCTTGGGGAGTATAAGAAGTTATCCCCCAGATATTGTGAGCCTTATATATGAATTCAATGAAAGTGGGTGACTTAGCCTACAAGCTTAATAAGTTCCCCTGAAACAGAAATTCAAAAAGAACTTTCCAATGTGCAATTGGAATTAATTGGAAATGGGTATAAAGGACCTTAGCCTAAGGGTCTAGATTTTCAGAAATTTTTGAATTATGGTCCAATTAAGGTTCCTATGGGCCAATAGCATCAATCCATGTGTAGGGAGGAGATAAATCCAATTTGTAAAAGAAGATACCCAAAAATGAGTAAATGCTCACATAAGATGTTTATTAGTAAAAAACTATGAGCAATATTAAAAATATGAGATATTTTGGGTATCCAAAAATGAGTAAATGCTCACATAAGATGAAGAGTTGAAAATGTACAAGGTTTATTAGTAAAAAACTATGAGCAATATTAAAAATATGAGATATTTTGGGTATAATAATTCTATTTTGACACATATGTAAGGAAGGGGAGTTCTTTAAAGGATGTGCATATTTCACATAAGATGAAGAGTTGAAAATGTACAAGGTTTATTAGTAAAAAACTATGAGCAATATTAAAAATATGAGATATTTTGGGTATCCAAAAATGAGTAAATGCTCACATAAGATGAAGAGTTGAAAATGTACAAGGTTTATTAGTAAAAAAAACTATGAGCAATATTAAAAATATGAGATATTTTGGGTATAATGATTCTATTTTGACACATATGTAAGGAAGGGGAGTTCTTTAAAGGAGGTGCATATTTCACATAAGATGAAGAGTTGAAAATGTACAAGGTTTATTAGTAAAAAACTATGAGCAATATTAAAAATATGAGATATTTTGAGTATAATGATTCCATTTTGACACATATGTAAGGAAGGGGAGTTCTTTAAAGGAGGTGCATATTTCACATGCTTGAATGAGTTTTAAACTCATAAAAATTGAGATATTTCATCTCTCCTCTCTCCTAATTCAAGTCTAGTTCCAAAAGTTAGCTTAACTGACCTAAAAATGGTCACATATTGACCAAACTGATTTAGAAAATTCTAGAATCAGTTTGTTTGGTTAGGAGCTCAATTTTTCCTATAAATAGAAGCCTCCCCTTGTTGAAAAATATATAGTGTTTATGCATTGTTACTCTACTCCACCTAAGCCAAGAACTGTGAATTCATTAATAATTCACTAGTTTTTGGAGCTTCCCTCTTTCTTCAATCCCCATTGGTGGCTCCATCAATATACTTAACCAATTGATTGGTTAGGGGCCTCTACCGTGAACAAAGAATCAAGCAATTTGTAAGGTAATTAGTGAATTTTGATCATTTTCTATAATTTCTCAATGTTTCTCTCTTCTCAACCCCTCTCAAGCTTGAGAAGCTTAATTGGAATGGTTTTTGAATGCTATTGAAGTTAATTAATGAATGGTAGTGAGTTGTTACATAATTTGATGAATGCTATTGAAAGTTAATTGATTAATGATAGTTAAGAATTACATAAATTTTTATTTATGCTTAATTTTAATAGTTTTTATGTTATTTCTCTCACTCACTCAAGAAATGGTCATACTCATGATCCATTCTCAATCCAAATGAAGCTTTTCATAAAGCTTTTCCTTAATTTAAGATTAATCTATGCTTGAGGCCAAATTAATGGTTTTTTTTCTATGCTTTTAGTTTATGTATTTCATGAATATTGATGATTCAATCCATTATGGATTAATGATCCAATTAGGGATCATTCTATTTATTTCCTTAATGATAAGCTTTATCCCTTATAAAATTTGAGATTTATCAGTCATAGCAGCGGAGCTATGGCAAAATTTTTATAAAAATACGCATAAAATAATTTCATTCAAAGTATGAAAAGAGGACTTCCTACCATATTCTAGGAATTATCATCCTAGATTAATTGAAAGATATTCATTGTAATCATAGAGAAATTGATTGTTATATTATGCATAATTGATTTTCATGCATAGAGGTATGCATAAAAGATTATTATTTTAACATAAAAGTGTTACTTTTAGCATAATTGAATTTCATGCATAGAGGTATGCATAAAAGATGATTATCTTATTATAAAAGTGTGACTTTTATCATATTTGAATTTCATGCATAGAGGTATGCATAAAAGATGATTATTTTATTATAAAAGTGTCACTTTTATCATATTTGAATTTCATGCATAGAGGTATGCATAAAAGATGATTATTTTATTATAAAAGTGTTACTTTTATCATATTTGAATGTCATGCATAGAGGTATGCATAAGAGTTGATTATTTTATTATAAAAGTGTTACTTTTATCACAATTGAATTTCATGCATAGAAGTATGCATAAGAGTTGATTATTTTATTATAAAAGTGTTACTTTTATTATATTTGGATTTCATGCATAGAAGTATGCATAAAAGATATTCTTTTTATACTAAAAGTGTGATTTTCATCATAAATGGATTTTATGCATAACTTAGATGCATAAGAGAAATTCTTTTATTCTAAAAGTGTAATTCCTACCAAATTGAATTTATGCATAGGAAGATGCATAAAAGATTGATTTTAAATTTAAAAGTGTCATTCTCATCTAAATTGAATTTATGCATAGGAAAATGCATAAAAGATTGAAATTTAATTCAAAAGTGTCATTTTCATTTAAAATGAATTTATGCATAGGAAGATGCATAAAAGATTGATTTTTACTTCCAAAGTATTAATCTCCTTAAATAGAATTTATGCATAAATAAATGTGTAAAGAAATCTTATATCAAATATAAGAATTCTCTTGTATTCTATAAATAGATATAAGATGTAATAGGATGTGATAAGAGGTGTATAAGATGTGATAAGAGGTGATAAGATGCTTATGAAATAAGTTAGGAGGTGATAAGATGAATTAAGATGTGATGTGTATGGGATGAGGTAAGAAGTATATGTGATAGGATAAGATGTATATGGGTTGTGATAGGGCGAGAATGGATGTGATGTAAAAGATTAGATGTGAAGGCATATGGGGCTATATGAATGGGAATGTGAAAATGGATGTATGTATGTGGATGTGTGGATGTGGAGATGGGAGTGTGGATGTATGAATGTGAAAATGGATGTATGCATGAAGATGTATATGCATAGATGTGAATGTGGATGTAGATGTGGATGTATAGATGTGAATGGGAATGTGGATGTGGATGTATGTGAATGTGGATATAGATGTGGATGTATAGATGTGAATGTGGAATGTGGATGTGGATGTATGTATGTATGTGGATGTAGATGTGGATGTATAGATGTGAATGGGAATGTGGATGTGGATGTATAGATGTGAATGGGAATGTGGATGTGGATGTAGATGTGGATGTATAGATGTGAATGTGGAATGTGGATGTGGATGTATGTATGTATGTGGATGTAGATGTGGATGTATAGATGTGAATGGGAATGTGGATGTGGATGTATGAATGAGGACGTGATAGTGGATGTATGCATGTGGATGTGGATGTGGATGTATGAATGTGGATATGGGATGTGGATGTATAAATGAGAATGTGAAAATGGAGGTAAGCATGTAGATGTGGATGTATGGATGTGAATGTGGATGTGGATGTGGATGTATAGATAAGGAGATTAAGAAGAAAGGAGATCGATGGAAGTAAGATTACTGCGAGCGGCAAGTAAAAGTTACGACTTATATAAAGGAAGGAGCTAGCGTAACTTAGAAGCCAACGGTATCTTGCCACTGAAGTTTTACCGTCTTTCCATGATTTGGTTTTGGCACATTTTTCTATAGTAGGCATTAAGAGTTTTGAGATGAGGGGATAAAAGAAGTTCGTAGGCTAAGTCACCTACTTTCTTTGGTCCACAATATCTGGGGGATAACTACTTATACTCCCCAAGAGATAAAGAACTTCTTTTGGTCCGCACTCAATGAAGACCATATCTGCTTCTTTGAATTCTGTTGATCAATGGGTCGGAACTAGTTAATGGAGTTAAGCAATCTTGTCCGAGACGGATCCTGATTAGATTGGTATGAAGGAATTGGTCTCTGAATTTGGGTTCTAGACTTCCCTATGCCCTTTTCATGGTAGGAGTCGGGCAGTCTTTTAACTGATGACCAAAACCTTGGCATCCAAAACACCGGTTCTCACTTCTGAACTCATCGTTCTGAATCCTTAAAACAGGTGGGCTCCTGAGAAGTATTCTGGGGAAAGTGTCTTCCCTTTTTAAACAGAATCTTTCTTTTATTTTAGAGAGGGAAGGAAGATTCTTACTCCTGCATACCTCGAAGGCTGGGAGAGGAATCTTACATTCTACCCCACTTAAAAAGTGCGAGATGTCCTCATCTCGCAAAGTAGAGGACAACTCTTTTTCTTAAGATCCAATTTATTCTAGGGTTCCTTATATTCTGGTCAACCCAACAGAATACGGGGATAATTATCCCTTAAATAGAACTCATCATTAAATAACAATTCATTCAAATCATATCATTCATCTCTTTAACATGATAATGGTCCATTAGATCGAAAAATTTCTTTATGAACATTCCTCCACGGGAATTTCAGACAAGTAAGTTCTCAATTTGTCAAACAAGTAAGTTCTCAATTTGTCATCCCTTAACTTGATCTACCATGTCAAGTGTTAACAGTAGCAATTTGACAGCACAATCCACTAATCTCATAGTGATTTGCTAAAATCATTATCATCATTCTAGTTATGAATATCATCACAGGAACTCGTCCCAATCATCCACATTGTGGTTTCGCTCAGTTTATTACATTTCAACCCATTTTCAGGGGTCATCATTTTTCAATCAGAATCCCAATCAATTTATCAGTTCGCAAACAGAATTAAAAATCATATCAACCACATTCAAATTCATCAACTGGATAGCATTAATGCTTATAATTTCAAGTCTTAGATTTACTCGTATATACTGTCGGTAAAGAGCTGCAGTTATATCCTCGGTATATACGGTTAGTCATGATACTTGGAATTATAAGGTAAATACTATCATGTCTAAGCCTCAAGCAAGTCAGGGTTCCATATAATTGCGGTACGTTATAATTGTGTGATTTAATTCATACAAATTGATATTCAAACTAATTTCGTAAATTAGTAATTGGGTCTTCAAATGGGTTTTGTGCTACTTGATAAATTTTTGACATATTTGGCTTTTCAGTTGATCTTTATTAGCCAATTCGCTCTGATACCAACTGTGAGATCCCTGTCTCCACCGCAACAACGGATTCGGGGTACTAGCAGCGGAAGTAGCACTTCTCGCGTGGGATAGGGGTCCCACACTCGGGGCCTCGCCCACGGATATCCGGACAAGAGACTAATCCGTCGGTTTTTCCAAAACCGAACTCGAAAAAACTTCCTTCACCCGGAAAGTACGGTCGATTCCACTAGGATAACTCTTTACTCTAACGTAGTCAAGACCATTACTGATCAAGCTGATCCACTGACTGCACCTATAAAGATACTGGTCAGATCAAGGAAGAAACTTGCACTTGGATCATTGGGATCAACGCTTTTTTTCCCATTAAGAGGCACAGCCGTTGATTCCTATCCATAGAACAAATACTATCCGAGATTTACTTTATCTATCGTAAACAGAAATTGAGTCTCGATTTACGGATCCATCAGTCAGCGTAACCTCATCCAGTCCCATGGGTTAGCCAACCTCCCAACCACTGTAGTGATGGGATCCAATTAGGAATTTGGTTAGGTTTTGTCTCGGGTACCAAGGAAAAGAGTTCCTAGGCCCCCTAGCCGGAAGATCATGCAAACGTAAAACTAGTCACACCACTTACACACCCAATATGAAATTGCCTTTTTCTCAGCATCCACTAACTTTCAAACAATCCTTTAATGAAACTATTATATCACTGATGACAATCCTCAAAGTCTCTGGTTGAATCCTTATTTTCTGTCTATCGGTGTACTTATGGCATCATTGGCAACCAGAACGCTCACCACCTGTTCACTCAAGGGCCTTTTCCATAGTTCCTAGCTCATAGTAACCGGAAATATATTCATATAACAGAATGGAATCTCCGTGGAAGATCAGCAAGATCAACCCACAGATCCATATAAAAGAGCCATGGACTCATCCGTTGAGGACCAACAAGGTCAATAAACCAGATCCATGCCCGGTTTCAGAAAACAACTCTTACTCCTTGTTCCAATATCTTCCACAACACACGTGTGGGTATCTTCGGTGACCCAGAGCCTGAGCACCGTATGGTCAGCACCCTCTAGGATCCTTTGCAGGTAACCTAGCGCTTCACTCATAGGCCGCTTCCTTGGTCCCTTATCCACCGTACCGGAAGCTCACCATTTAAATCGAACCGAGGCTGGTCAAGACCTCGATCGACCTTGCTACGCGAGACGTCCTCCATTGACTCTCCGTCAGCAGTTGCAACTTTATCAGTTCGGTCTTCATGACCTTAATCCTCAAGACGGTCAAAATGCTTCCCCGGCATTCTTGACATAAAACAGTCATTTATAAACAGTCACAAATACAGTTTCTATAATGAACTCTCGTCTTTCCACATTATCCACTCTCGGACCACATTACTTATTCCACATTCCATTCAATGTGTACTCATTCTCATCCATTCACTCATATAGACTACACATTATTTCACATACACCTTCACATTCATTATTCTACATACATATCCATGTTCGTACGTCCACATCATACTTCTAATTTCACATTCATACATACGCATCTACATGCATACATCCACATCCACATTCATACATCCATACTTCCATTTCCACTTTCACACATCCACATTCACATTCATACATCCACATTCACATGCATACATCCATTTTCACATCCTCATTCATACATCCACATTCACATACATACATCCACATCCGTATCTACATCCATACATCCACATCTTCATTCACATTCACATCCATACATCCACATCCACATCCGTATCTACATTTATACATCCACATCCACATCTTCATTCACATTCACATCCATACATCCACGTCTACATACATACTTCCATTTTCACATCCTCATTCATACATCCACATCCACATACATACATACACATCCGTATCTACATCCATACATCCACATCCACATCCACATTCACATTCATACATACACATCTACATGCATACATCCACATCCACATTTCCATTTCCACATCCACACATCCATATTCACATTCATACATCCATATCTACATTCATACATCCATATTACATTCTCGCCCTAACACATCCCATATACATCTTATCCCATCAGATACACTCTCTACCTCATCCCATACACATTTTAACACATCCTAACTCATCTTAACACATTCTTTTATATCTCATACACCTCTTATCATATCCTATCACATCTCATACACATCTTTTCACATCTCATACACCTCTTATCACATCCTATCACTTTCCATACACATCTTATCACATCTTATATCTTTTTATATCTCATACACCTCTTATCACATCCTATCACTTTCCATACACATCTTATCACATCTTATATCTTTTTATAGAATACAAGAGAATTCTTATATTTGATATAACATTTCTCTACACATCTATTTATGCATTAATTCCATTTAAGGAGACTAACATTTTCGAAATAAAAATCAATCTTTTATGCATCTTTCTATGCATAAATTCATTTTAAATGAAGATGACACTTTTGAATTAAAATTCCATCTCTTATGCATCTTCCTATGCATAAACTCAATTTAGATGAGAATTGACACTTTTGAATTAAACATCCATCTTTTATGCATCTTCCTATGTATAAATTCAATTTGGATGAGAATAACACTTTTGAATTAAAATTCCATTCTTTTATGCATCTTCCTATGCAGAAATTCAATTTAGATGAGAATGACACTTTGAATTTAAAAATCAATCTTTTATGCATCTTCTTATGCATAAATTCAATTTAGTAGGAATTACACTTTTAGAATAAAAGAATTTCTCTTATGCATCTAAGTTATGCATAAAATCCATTTATGATGAAAATCACACTTTTAGTATAAAAAGAATATCTTTTATGCATACCTCTATACATAAAATCCAATATGATAAAAGTAACACTTTTACAATAAAATAATCAACTTTTATGCATACCTCTATGCATGAAATTCAAATATGATAAAAGTCACACTTTTAGAATAAAATAATCAACTTTTATGCATACCTCTATGCATGAAATCCAAAAATGATAAAAGTCACACTTTTATAATAAAATAATCAACTTTTATGCATACCTCTATGCATGAAATCCAATCATGATAAAAGTCACACTTTTATAATAAAATAATCAACTTTTATGCATACCTCTATGCATGAAATCCAAATATGATAAAAGTCACACTTTTATAATAAAATAATCAACTTTTATGCATACCTCTATGCATAAAAGTCACACTTTTATAATAAAATAATCAACTTTTATGCATACCTCTATGCATGAAATGCAATTATGATAAAAGTCACACTTTTATAATAAAATAATCAACTTTTATGCATACCTCTATGCATGAAATCCAAATATGATAAAAGTCACACTTTTATAATAAAATAATCCACTTTTATGCATACCTCTATGCATGAAATCCAAATATGATAAAAGTCACACTTTTATAATAAAATAATCAACTTTTATGCATGCCTCTATGCATGAAATCCAAATATGACTCATAAATCTCAATTTATTTTGAAGGATAAAGCTTATTATTAAGGAAATGATTAGAATGATCCCTAATTGGATCATTAATCTAATAATGGATTGAATCATCAATATTCATGAAATACATAAACTAAAAGCATAGAAAAAAGCCATTAATTTGACCTCAAGTATAGATTAATCTTGGATTAAGGAAAAGCTTTATGAAAAGCTTTATTTGGATTGAGAATGGGTCATGAGTGTGACCATTTCTTGAGTGAGAGAGAGAAATTACATAAAAACCATTAGAATTAAGCGTAAATGGAAATTTATGTAATTCTTTACTATCATTAATCATTTAACTTCAATAGCATTCATCAAATTATGTAATTCTTCAGTACCATTCATCAATTAACTTCAATAGCATTCAAAAACCATTCCAATTAAGCTTCTCAAGCTTGAGAGGGGTTGAGAAGAGAGAAGCATTGAGAAATTATAGAAAAGATCAAAATTCACCATTTACCTTACAAATTGCTTGATTCTTTGTTCACGGTAGAGGCCCCCAACCAATCAACTGGTTAAGTATGTTGATGGAGCCACCAATGGGGATTGAAGAAAGAGGAAAGCTCCAATTTCTTCAATTTGGAGAGAATTTTAGAGAATAGTAAAAATTAGCATTATTTCAGCATAACTCTAGTATAGTAAAATTCTTCTATTTTTTTCAAAGGACTCATGTTCTATTTATAGGAGAGGGAAGTTCTAACCAAAGCTAATTGAATTCTAGAATTTTCCAGATTCAGTTTGGTTGAATTTGGACTAGATTTGGATCTAGTTTGGTTCCTTTTTGATTCGGTTTGGTTCCATTTTGATTTGGTTTTATTCAAGAGAGAGGAGAGATAAAAATATCACATTATTTTTTAGTTTAAAACTCATTCAAGCATGTGAAATATGCACCTCCTTTAATGGACTCCCCTTCCTTACATATGTGTCAAAATAGAATTATTATACCCAAAATATCTCATATTTTTAAAATTGCTCATAGTTTTTTACTAATAAACCTTGTACATTTTCAACTCTTCATCTTATGTGAGCATTTACTCATTTTTGGATATCCAAAAATATCTCATATTTTTGATATTACTCATAGTTTCTTACTAATAAACCTTGTACATAGTCAACTCTTCATCTTATGTGAGCATTTACTCATTTTTGGGTATCTTCTTTTACAATTTGGATTTATCTCCTCCCTACACATGGATTAATGCTATTGGCCCATAGAAACCTTAATTGGACCATAATCCAAAAATTTCTGAAAATCTAGACCCTTAGGCTAAGGTCCTTTATACCCATTTCCAATAAATTCCAATTGCACATTGAAAAGTTCTTTTTGAATTTCTGTTTCAAGGGAATTAATTTTAATAATATGAGAAATTTTTCTATCTAAAAATATTCAAAATCTGAATATTCTCTCTCTAGAATATTTTCTCTCTCTATGTCAAAATAGGCAGAGACAAGATCTTTTATATTTCTGAAGAGGGGATTGATTACAGGGGAAGATGCTGGACATCTTGAGAGGCTTGGGAGGAATCTTACACGTTTGCCATCTTATTCAAATAGAGTTACCAATCCATGTAGACATATGGCCCACACCTAGTTTATGAATCATCACTAATTAAATAAAGAATTAGCACTAGTTCCCATACCAATGTAGTTATCATCTATTCATATGGTATTTATGATATAACAATCCATTCATTCTCGTACCTAGCACATAATATTAAATAAACTTCCTTGGAATCCTTCATGTGAAATAAGATAATTGGAGCCATTAAATCAAGCCATTGAAGTGGCCACCAAGCTATCAAGTTCACATGTAAGCTTCCCATGGGAATTGTCATATCTTACTAGTGAACATTACTAGCATACCAAAGATCGGGTCCCACATGGATAACACACCACACATAAATATTATATGCATCACATGGATTTTTTTTTTGGGCAATAGTGGTCGTTTTCAGTAGTAATGAACTCTTCCAAAAGGCTCTTCCCCATGTTTACATTGCCCAAAGGGTTAAGACCATTTTACAAGGGATCAATCGTCTGAAGCCTCTCTTACCCACTCCCCTGATGTGGTCACCATTATGGAGGCCATGGTCCCCTCATCTACTTAAGTAGTACTAGAGCTAGTCATTGTCACATGTTCTCAGGGTGTGCACTCCCAAACCATCTTCTTTAAATGAAACCATGAATGTACTTCCAAACCATCTTCCTTAAATGCACCCATGAACATTGGGGTGGTGGAATATGTGTGACTTGAGGCCCTCCACAAGCTCATGACTACCCCACCCATGGAGCCATCTCCTACTCCTACTCCTCCAGCAACCCCCATACCTCCCTACTACAACACCCCAAAGTGGCACTTCCTTGACTACATTTGTATGCGCCACCTTCCTATCCATTCTTGTGATAAAAATACCCCTCTCCCAACCCTATGCATTGAACTCATAAGAAATGAAATCTCTTCAACTCATGTTTAGTGGTCATCCCTCTTCTCTCTAGCGATTCCAATTCAAAGGGACATTCCATCCAATAGTAGTAGTGGTGGACATGTATGACACTTGTAGTGGTGGGTGTGACACCATGCCACTATCTTCTTCCAATGAAGCCAGACTGTGCTTCACTTCCCCCACGATGGCTAATCATTTTAGAGTCTTCCAATCTTAATATTTGTAAAAGGCACCAAGATCCCCTTTGTCATTGTCGATGGTGGTGCTCTAACATCAACATATTACCTGAGGCCACAAAAATTGATCACCCTATGTTTTTCCTCAAAAGGTTTCCTCCCCACTCTTATTTCTCAAATTTAGTGTACAAATATCTTGCGTGTGCACCCCCAAGATATAATCACAATTTCGTAGGATGATTGTCTCAACATGTGAGGATATTCAAATCACTTCTATGGCTAGTAGAGATGATTGATTCGTCGTCATATGATAAACAATCACTTGTTTTAATCCCTTGACAGTTAACCTTTGAAAAAAAAATCCTAGGAACTATGATCGGCTCTGATACCACTTGTAAGGTTCCTCCCTTCCAAAAATAGGGGAAACACTTAAGATAGTCCACTAAGTCTTATCTTGGAGAAAATTTCCTACTCATCGACAGCTTGACCATGTAGAGATTCAAGGATACGATTCATAGGTAAGACCTAGTTCTATCCCGCAGGGGAAGCGTGGTCTTCTAAAAAGTAAATCACCCATAGGGTAATTGATCATAATTTGGACAACTACTAGTCGTGATTCCTAGAGATAACGCTTTTTTCCTCATCCATGCAAGGCACAGCCACTGGCCTAGTCTTCTAGAATAGAATAACCCGAGAACCTATTTATCTAGTGTAGGGCTTTCACTTAATATGTTGGTGCCATCGGGGCATTCCATCCTCCCACTTTCCACCCTACTCACGCGTCAATTTGTTTTCTAATTAATCCTACCACACCGTTTGACATAAATAAACATATTCCTTAATTAAGGACCTTTGCACAAGGTTTGTTAAAATAGCCTTTTTTCACAGTACAATAATGCCAAAGATAAGATTTATAAAAAAGTTTATACATTAATCAATTTCATACAAGCCAAACCGGCTCTCTTATTCTTTTCCTTTATACTGCCGGATGATCTAGAATTTGGCCTTCCAGCCGGGCAAAACCCTACGGGACCATACACCTCATCGTCCGTTCGCTACCACCGCTGGCAAGGACTCAAGCCGGCCTGTCGCCCTCTCAGGCTCCATCGCTTGATCCTCCCGCTCCCTCAGAGGGATGTTTGCGCACTAGGGTGGGCTAATTCATAGCACTAGCCTGGCCCTCTTAGAACTAGGCAGCATCACAATCACTCTCCTCAATCAGTGAACCTCATTCTCCCAATGGTATGAGGGATACCATGGGCCAACTCTGGGCCTTACTAACGTCTCTGCCGTCCGGCTACACAAGCACAAGAACGGGTAGCGTCAAGGTAGGCAGAAGTTGTACTTGTACCTTAATTTAACCAAGATAACAATCCATTTACTCAACTAAACCATAGGACTAGAATCCATGTTACCTTCTTAAGAAAATAATCCTTTTCACAAAGATTTTTGCATTTCAACTGGAGATTGCGATAAGACATTCTTTATTTAAGGCATATGCTATTGTTTAAAAGAATACAAACTTTAACTAGTAAATCAATCAAATAGATCACTATTAACAATTAATAGAGAAGCCGGGGCCATACCTCAACCCCTAAGAATGATATGTACTTGAAAAATAAAATATGTATATACCTTATAGAAATTTGTTGTTTATCGTTACCTTTTCTCGATAGCAAAGCTTTAGAACTTGTCGTTTATCGTTACCTTCGCTCGATAATAAGAGCTTTAGAACTTAACATATGAGAATAGAGTCTTTTAATACCTTCTCTTACGATTGAAATCATCCGACCATCCCCAAGATTTATCTCCTCTTACTCGTACTGTGACTTTTCTCTCTGGTAAAATAGCCTTCTCTTGTGCAGGGCTACGGCATACTATTCTTTCTTTAAAAGAAAAGCTATGGAGTTTTGGTCTTTTTCTCCGAAGGACCATAGCAATCTAAGCTTCTTTTCTAAGATATTAGATAAGAATGAAGGGATATGTACATCTCAAGCTCTAGGATTACCTTGAGGCTACTTACTACCTTCTTACAGTTTTCCCTGTGTAGAGACCCTGACAGAATCAGCAAACTGTTTCAGCCATAACTCTCTGATAAAAACTCAGAATATGGTCATATAACCAGTTAAAAGAACCAAAAGACATCTAGACTACAAGCCAGCGCGGCGGGTAGAATAAGCAAAAACGTCTGTACATAGCCACAAACGCGCCATCTTTAGAAACGTGTTGCTTTTCCATATTTTTAGTATGCATTGTCTCTAAATATGTAAAAGTACTCTAAATATGACCTCTTATCACCTAAATTTGAATTTCTATTTTTGGAGATACTTATCTCTTATAGAATCTATATTAAAAGAGACACATACATACATGGCTTGGGAGGGACCTTACAATCTCCGCCACTTAAAAGATTCGAGATGTCCTCATCTCGCGAGTTGGGGTAGTGTCTAAGTAAATCCTCCTGTCTCTTTCAAAGTGGTGTCCCCACTAGGTAAAAATCTTCTTTTATCTAAACATTGTTCTTAAAGAGTCCTTTATTTCATGTGCTTGGCTCGTTTTATTGTGCCTCCAAAAGGTCTTTATTATTCTAAAGTTAATTGGCCTTATTATCCTAATTTCATGTATCCATATACCTCTCATATGATATGAACCTTCGAATTCCTTATTCTATACCCCCATGTAATATGGTACTTAACAAATTATCATGGAAAAACGTAAGGGAATCAATCCTTTACGTAATCTAACCTATGATAGTAATTGCATAATCTTAGTATCGTCTTGTAGAATACCTCTATTCATCATGCACACTTCACATGAATCTTACACCAATCATCTTCTATTTACTTATAGAAATACTTGTTGAATTAGATTATCTTTAACCCTGCTATCCCTATTTCTTAACCTAATTTTTGCTCTAGCTCATGATTCCTTGTAGCAAGTGGTGGGCTTGATGTTCCTCTTGAATTAGGAGACCTCTTCTTGATTAACATGGAAGGACTCATATCCTTCTCAACACTTTCTATATATAAAAAAACTTTATCATAGTCTCTGGTTATAATTATGGCTTCTAAAATAGAGGATGGTTTTACATTCTTGATGAGGTTATTCAAAGGTAGATTAAGCTTCCAAATGAATCGATGGAGAAGAGCTACCTCATCCATCTCTAGAGAAAATCGGAGAAGTTTAACAAAAGTTTGGTGGTATTCTTTTAGGGTCTTCCTTTCTTGGGCTAGCTCCAAAAATTCATCCATTTTATCCTCTCAAAATCCTGGAGGACAAAAGCTTTCACGAAGGTGTAATTTCATGGCATCCCATAACTAATTCTCGTACAATGCTTCCAACTAATTTGGCATTTCTTATGATCTTTAGACTCGAGCAAGGGTGAGCTTGCTTCTTTCATTGTATCCATTAAAAGTTCAAAACTATCAAATACTTATCATAGCACCACATTTAAAGGCAGTCAGGATTAATACATCTGAGATCTTCATTTTTTTGAGAATTACACATATGGTGCCTTGGGATTGACACATCCAAAGATTATCAAGATTAACACGTCTGAGATGATTAGTTTTCTAAAAATTACACATCTAGTATCTTGGGATTAACACATCTAAGAGCATGATCCTCTGGGAATTACACATCCGAGACCCATGTTTGTTTGAGATGGGTTCAAGATCTTGGATGATTGTCCTAGTGTAAAGCATCCAATGGATGGCATTCAGACATCAACTATTTAAACCTTAATGGAGTTATAATCTTAATAATTTATAATATGCAAACTAATGAGATATATCCTGAAAATGTCTCTAAACAAAGTTTCGATCTATCCTTCTATATTCAGTCTCTCACTAGTTTCTTAATTTGATCACCCTATGTTTTTCCTCAAAAGGTTTCCTCCCCACTCTTATTTCTCAAATTTAGTGTATAAATATCTTGCATGTGCACCCCCAAGATATAAGCACAATTTTGTAGGATGATTGTCTCAACATGTGAGGATATTCAAATCACTTCTATGGCCAGTAGAGATGATTGATTCGTCCTCATATGATAAACAATCACTTGTTTTAATCCCTTGATAGTTAACCTTTGAAAAACAAATCCTAGGAACTAAGATGGGCTCTGATACCACTTGTAAGGTTCCCCCCTTCCAAAAAAAGGGAAAACACTTAAGATAGTCCACTAAGTCTTATCTTGGAGAAAATTTCCTACTCATCGACACCTTGACCATGTAGAGATTCAAGGACACGATTCATAGGTAAGACCTAGTTCTATCCTGCAGCACGGGAAGCGTGGTCTTCTAAAAATAAAATCACCCATAGGTTAATTGATCATAATTTGGACAACTACTAGTCTTGATTCCTAGAGACAACGCTTTTTTCCTCATCCATGCAAGGCACAGCCGCTGGCCTAGTCTTCTAGAATAGAATTACCCAAGAACCTATTTATCTAGTGTAAGGCTTTCACTTAATATGTTGGAAAGCTACCCGACTAATCGGGTCCACCCGTCCGTAGGATGGTGCCGTCGGGGCATTCCATCCTCCCACTTTCCACCCTACTCATGCATCAATTTGTTTTCTAATTAATCCTACCACACTGTTTGACATAAATAAACATATTCCTTAATTAAGGCCCTTTTCACAAGGTTTGTTAAAACAGCCTTTTTCCACAGTATAATAATGCCAAAGACAAGATTTATAAAAAAGTTTATACATGAATCAATTTCATACAAGCCAAACCGGCTCTCTTATTCTTTTCCGTTATACTGCCGATGATCTAGAATTCGGCCTTCCAGCCTCTACATACTAGGCAAAACCCTACGGGACCATACACCTCATCGTCGGCCGCTAGCGAGGACTCAAGCCGGCCTGTCACCCTCTCAGGCTCCATCGCTCGATCCTCCCGCCATTAGAGGGATGTCTGCGTACTAGGGTGGGCTAATTCACCGCACTAGCTTGGGCCCTCAGAACTAGGTAGCATCACAATCACTCGCCTCAATCGGCCAACCTCATACTCCCAATGGTATGAGGGATACCATGGGCCAACTCCGGGCCTTACTAATGTCTCCGTCGTCCGGCTACACAAGCACAAGAACGGGGTACGTCAAGGCAGGGAAAAGTTGTACCTGTACCTTAATTTAACCAAGATAACAATCCATTTACTCAACTAAACCATAGGACTAGAATCCATGTTACCTTCTTAAGAAAACAATCCTTTTCAACACAAAGATATTTGCATTTCAATTGGAGATTACGATAAGACATTCTTTATTTAAGGCATATGCTATTATTTAAAAGAATACAAACTTTAACTAGTAAATCAATCAAATAGATCACTATTAACAATTAATAGAGAAGCCAGGGCCATACCTCAATCCCTAAGAATGATATGTAATTGAAAAACAAAATATGTATATACCTTATAGAAATTTGTCGTTTATCGTTACCTTTGCTCGATAACGAGAGCTTTAGAACTTGACATATGAGAATAGAGTCTTCTAATACCTTCTCTTACGATTGAAATCATCCGATCATCCCCAAGATTTATCTCCTCTTACTCGTACTGTGACTTTTCTCTCTTTCGAAGGTCTATGGCAAAATAGCCTTCTCTTGTGCAAGGCTATGGCATACTATTCTTTCTTTAAAAGAAAGACTATGGAGTTTTGGTCTCTTCCTCCAAAAGACCATAGCAATCTAATCTTCTTTTCTAAGATATTATATAAGAATGAAGGGATATGTACATCTCAAGCTCTAGGATTACCTTGACGCTACTTGCTGTCTTCTTACAGTTTTCCCTGATAGAATCAGCAAATTGTTTCAGCCATAACTCTCTGATAAAAACTCAGAATATGGTCATATAACCAGTCAAAAGAACCAAAAGACATCTAGACTACAAGCCACTGCAGGTAGAATAGACAAAAACGTCTGTATATAGCCACAAATGCACCATCTTTAGAAACGCGTTGCTTTTCCACATTTTTAGTATGCATGGACTCTAAATATGTAAAAGTACTCTAAATATGACCTCTTATCACCTAAATTCAAATTTCTATTTTTGGAGATACTTATCTCTTAATAGAATCCTTATTATTGAAATCTATATTAAAAGAGACACATACATACATGGCTTGGGAGGGACCTTACAATCTCCTCCACTTAAAAGATTCGAGGTGTCCTCATCTCGCGAGCTGGGGTAGTATCTAAGTAAATCCTCCTGTCTCTTTCAAAGTGGTGTCCCCACTAGGTAAAAATCTTCTTTTATCTAAACGTTGTTCTTAAAGAGTCCTTTATTTCATGTGCTTGGCTCGTTTTATTGTGCCTCCAAAAGGTCTTTATTATTCTAAAGTTAATTGGCCTTATTATCCTAATTTCATGCATCCATATACCTCTCATATGATATGAACCTTCGAATTCCTTATTCTATACCCCCATGTAATATGGTACTTAACAAATTATCATGGAAAAACATAAGGGAATCAATCCTTTACGTAATCTAACCTATGATAGTAATTGCATAATCTTAGTATCGTCTTGTAGAATACCTCTATTCATCATGCACACTTCACATGAATCTTGCACCAATCATCTTGTATTTACTTATAGAAATACTTGTTGAATTAGATTATCTTTAACCTTGCTATCCCTATTTCTTGACCTAATTTTTGCTCTAGCTCATGATTCCTTGTAGCGAGGGGGTGGGCTTGATGTTCCTCTTGAATTAGGAGACCTCTTCTTGATTAACATGGACTCATGTCCTTACCGACACTTTCTATATAAAAAAAAACTTTATCATAGTCTCTGGTTATAATTATGGCTTCTAAAATAGAGGATGGTTTTACATTCTTGATGAGGTTATTCAAAGGTAGATTAAGCTTCCAAATGAATCGATGGAGAAGAGTTACCTCATCCATCTCTAGAGCAAATCGGAGAAGTTAACAAAAGTTTGGTGGTATTCTTTTAGGGTCTTCCTTTCTTGGGTTAGCTCCAAAAATTCATCCATTTTATCCTCTCAAAATCTTGGAGGACAAAACCTTTCACGAAGGTGTAATTTCATGGCATCCCATAACTCATTCTGGTACAATGCCTCCAACTATTTTGGCATTTCTTATGATCTTTAGACACGAGCAAGGGTGAGCTTGCTTCTTTCATTGTATCCATTAAAAGTTCAAAACTATCAAATACTTATCATAGCACCACATTTGAAGGCAGTCAGGATTAATACATCTGAGATCTTCATTTTTTTGAGAATTACACATATGGCACCTCAGGATTGACGCATCCAAAGATTATTAGGATTAACACGTCTGAGATGATTAGTTTTCTAAAAATTACACATCTAGTATCTTGGGATTAACACATCTAAGAGCATGATCCTCTAGGAATTACACATCCGAGACCCATGTTTGTTTGAGATGGGTTCAAGATCCTGGATGATTGTCCTAGTATAAAGCATCCAATGGATGGCATTCACACGTCAACTATTCAAACCTTAATGGAGTTATAATCTTAATAATTTATAATATGCAAACTAATGAGATATATCCTGAAAATGTCTCTAAACAAAGTTTCGGTCTATCCTTCTATTTGGCTAACTCTACAGTCATTCTTCTAGCTGTTTTTTGACTCAAGTTTAATTTTTGCAAGCACCTAGGAGAAAGGAATGAATGGGTACTACCACAATCAATCAAAAGCTGAAATGGCTTACCGTGATGAGTGGCTGGGGTTTGGATTACACCAAATTGTTTATTCGGACCTTGGTGTTCTACTGCCACATGGACGGTGGCACGCTCTTCTTTAGCCATTTCCAAGGTCGGTTCTTCACTTATAATACAGGCGGTCCTAGCAACTGCTCCTCCATGGCCTCTGCCATGCCCACCGCCTCTTGCACCTTGGTTGATAGGGGTTCCACGGCCTTGATTTCCTCTACTACCTTGGGGAAATGATGTTGCCATCTTGGGACAGTTGGCTCTAAAGTGTCCCGGCTCATTGCACTCAAAACACAGAGGGCCTTCTATGGAAGAAGCAGCATACGAGCGGGGGACAAAGGAGTTGCCTTGTTGCCCTTTGTTGTAGTAGGGAAAATTCTGTTGGGGTTTCTTGTAGGATTGATCTTTAGGATTTGCCTCAGGGTAAGATCTCTTTTGATGCTTAGGTTTGTCAGTCTTCATTTCTTTCCCAAGGGGCTTTGCTCGTATGAGAGCATCCTATAATGTGCTTGGCCTCATTGCTTCAAGGCGGGAATCTAAGGGTTCATTTAGCCCTTGGCAGAAACGAGGCACTTGCTGGGAAGTAGTCATAGCTGGGGCATACTTCCGAAGAGTGATAAATTTGGAATAGTAGTCTTCAAGAGTTAAGTTGCATTGCCTAAGACTAAAAAACTCATTCATCTTTATGGATTCATGGGATGGGGGAAGATATCTTTCCTTCACTGCCTGCTTGATGTCTTCCCACGTTTGAGAATGCTCGGTGACTTCCTTGTCATGGCACCACTGTTTCCACCAGAGTTTAGCATCTCCGATGAGGCGAAATCGTGCAAGCATAGACTGATTTGCTACTCCAGTACTGGCGACAGAGAAATAATCATCCATCGCCTCAATCCAGACTTCAGCATACTTCTCAACCTTTAAACCTTCTCCTTTAAAGGAGGGAGGTTGCATTTGCTTGAGCAGGAGCTTCTTCTCCTGGGTATCAGTGTAAAGCGCATTGGGAAGTGGAGGGTGATCGTCCTGGCCATCATTGTAAAAACAATTTTAAGATTACAAGATTATATTTGCACAACGCTTATTTTTGGAGAGTAAAACATTGAAATTATTTTATTTCCAAATATTTACAAGGACAAGTTTTATTACAAAGATCTGAGACTAATACAATTAGTCTTATTTGCTATCAAGGGAAATTCCCAGGCTTGACTATGACATAAGTGTAGAGCGGTCCACATAGGTGAAATATGGGGGTTCCGCTATAGTTTCTAAGACTCTAAAAATTGATGGTAAGGGTGGTAGACTCTGGATTGGGGTAGATCCTAACACAGCTACTCTATCAGCAACAAGTAAGATCTGCATCACTTTGTCATACACCCAGTGATCCTGAGGTATGCGAATCCCATCTATAGACACGGAGGTGTCGGCCCTGGGGGTACCGACGAACCAAAATAAACGGATCATCTTCAACTTTTCAATCCAACGAATCCGCTTTAGGTCAGTGGTGAGGTTCCCAAGTCGATCTGCTCGGATGAAGAAATATCTCGGCCCACGACTCCAGAAATCTCTACCCCATCCTCCTCTTTCAATACAAGAGAAATGAGGGAGGGACATCTTCTCTAGTATCTGCACCATGGTGTCACGGAACTCGAAATTCGAGGAGTGACTAGCAGTCTCGAAGATGCATTGGAAAACTAGAAACTTGGAGTAGGCATCTTCCTCTTCCTACAATCATTCAAACATCAATTCAACTTATTTGTTTTAGTAGGATGTTTTTACTAATTAGCATTATGTTAGGTAAAACATTCATTGCAAAACAATCCTTAAATGGCAATTCCTAGGAGCTAAGATCGGCTCTGATACCAATTGTAAGGTTCCCCCTTCTAAAATAGGAGAAACACTTAAGATAGTCCACCAAGTCTTAATTTGGAGAAAAATTCCTATTTATCGACACCTTGACCGTGTAGAGATTCAAGGATACGATTCATAGGTAAGACCTAGTCCTATCACACAGGGGAAGCGTGATCTTCTAAAAGTCAAATCACCCATAGGGTAATTTATCATAAATTGGGCAACTACTAGACTTGATTTCTAGAGGCAACGCTTTTTTCCTCATCCATGCAAGGCACAGCCACTAACCTAGTCTTCTAGAGTAGAGTTGCCCAAGAACCTAGTTATCTAACGTAGGGCTTTCACTTGATCTGTTGGAAAGCTACCCGACTAATCGGGTCCACCCGTCCGTAGGATGGTGCCATCGGGGCATTCCATCCTCCCACTTTCCACCCTACTCACGCTTTAATTTGTTTTCTAATTAATCCTACCACACTGTTTGACATAAATATACAAGTTTCTTAATTACGGCCCTTTTCACAAGGTTTGTTAAAACAGCCTTTTTACACAATACAATCGTGCCAAAGACAAGATATATATATAAAAAGTTGATACATGAATCAATTCCATACAAGCCAAACCGGCTCTCTTATTCTTTTCCTTTATTCTGCCGATGATTTAGAATTCGGCCTTCCAGCCACTACATGCTGGGCAAAACCCTACGGGACCATACACCTCATCGTCGGTCATCGTCGCTTGCGAGGACTCAAGCCAACAGCCTGTCGCTCTCTCAAGCTCTATCGCTCGATCCTCCCGCCTCTCAAAGGGATGTTTGCACAACACTAGGGTGGGCTTATTTACCGCACTAGCCTGGGCCCTCAGAACTAGGTAGCATCATAACCTCTCGCCTCAATCGACGAACCTTATTCTTCCCATGGTACGAGGGATACCTTGGGCCATTCCTGGGCTTTGCTAACGACGCGGCCTGGCTACACAAGCACGGAACGGAGTTAGCGTTGAAGCCAGGAAAACTTGCACTCTTTAAAGACAACAATTTCAATGCAATTTATTAAATACAGCATCACACAATTCGTAACTTCATACAATTTTATGTCATTATTTCAAAAAGGAAAAGATACACATTTATTAGCAATATTCATAACAAAAACTTTTCTTTAAAATATAACCAATCTAACCTGGCCACCATCTCCTTGAGGAGCTTGAAGAGGGAGGGTTGGAGCCGCATTGGGAGCATCTTCCCTAATTTCGTTGTTGCGTACTCCTCTCGGGGCAATATTCTGACGTTTTTGGGATGGGGCCATCTTGGACGTCGACTGATAGGGCTCGTTGTTGTGGTTGAAACGCTTCAGTCAGATCTCAATTCTGAGATCGTTTGCTCACCGTATGAGCAAAAGACTATAGCGTATGAACTCTATCTAAAGGCAAAAATCCCTTATTAAAGTCTACGCAAATGGGGGGGGGGAAATTGTGAGATGTCCTTAAGACCAAAAACGTGGAGGAGGGCTGAGAGGGCTGCTGTAAGTCTATTCACACGGGGGGGAGAAGAGTTAAGGACACTGTCTCTTAGCAAGAGGGAGGAAAATCAGCTTATCTGAAAAGAGGCAAATGAGGGGGTGTGAGAGGGGTGGCTACAAGGGGCGACGGTACTGCAGCAAGTACCCTACACAGGGACGGACGGCGGTACGGACGACGATACAACAGGACATACGTAGCACAAAGATGCGTGCCGTCTGTGGAGCACCCCGGGCGTTTATATAGCTGAGGGGTGAGGGTGCGGGCGCTGCGCAAAGCAAGGACGAAAGGACGGTGTACCGTCAAAGGCTATGGATCAGTGGTCTGCATGGGTCTAGGGGAAAGGTATGGTGTCGGTTGTCCGGGAAAGGAGTGGTACGCATGTACCTTATCTGGTCTGGGGCAGCATGGGTGTCCACGTAGGGGTACGTGTGGACCATACAGTGGACGATCGTCCTTTGGTTCTTGGGCGGCCATCGTACGGGCACACTAGTAAGTGTGTACGGTCTAAATTTTGGGACGGGGTACCCAAATTTGGGGCACCCGTCTCGATTTACATGCCCGACCGCCCCGGGGGCAAATTTTTTTTTGTCCGGGAGGTTCTCTTGGTCGTTGGGGTTCAGACCGTTCGTCAATCTGACGCCCGGTCATGCATTTATTAAGGTTTAAAGGTCGTCGCTTTTTAACTAAAATGACTAAAATTTGCGTATAAGCTTGATCCGGTGTCCGTTTTGGATGCTGTAAAATCCTATATTAGGGTAAAATCGTACGGAGATTCCAAATTTGGGCTTAGGATTTGAAGATTCTAAGTAGAAATGACTCAAATAATAAAATCATTGATTTTTATACCATAAAAACTCATAAATTTATCTATTACATGAACATTTCTTTATTAGTGAAGATGGTTACAACACATCCGAGACCCATGTTTGTTTGAGATGGGTTCAAGATCTCGGATGATTGTCCTAGTGTAAAGCATCCAATGGATGGCATTCACACGTCAACTATTCAAACCTTAATGGAGTTATAATCTTAATAATTTATAATATGCAAACTAATGAGATATATCCTGAAAATGTCTCTAAACAAAGTTTCGGTCAATCTTTCTATTCAGTCTCTCACTAGTTTCTTTATTTGATCACCCTATGTTTTCCTCAACAAAAGGTTTCCTCCCCACTCTTATTTCTCAAATTTAGTGTACAAATATCTTGCGTGTGCACCCCCAAGATATAATCACAATTTCGTAGGATGATTGTCTCAACATGTGAGGATATTCAAATCACTTCTATGGCCAGTAGTAGAGATGATTGATTCGTCCTCATATGATAAACAATCACTTGTTTAATCCCTTGACAGTTAACCCAGAGATGATTGATTCGTCCTCATATGATAAACAATCACTTGTTTTAATCCCTTGAAAAACAAATCTTAGGAACTAAGATCGGCTCTGATACCACTTGTAAGGTTCCCCCTTCCAAAAATAGGGGAAACACTTAAGATAGTCCACTAAGTCTTATCTTGGAGAAAATTTCCTAACTCATCGACACCTTGACCATGTAGAGATTCAAGGATACGATTCATAGGTAAGACCTAGTTCTATCCCGCAGGGGAAGCGTGGTCTTCTAAAAATCAAATCACCCATAGGGTAATTGATCATAATTTGGACAACTACTAGTCTTGATTCCTAGAGACAACGCTTTTTTCCTCATCCATGCAAGGCACAGCCGAGCTGGCCTAGTCTTCTAGAATAGAATTACCCGAGAACCTATTTATCTAGCGTAGGGCTTTCACTTAATATATTGGAAAGCTACTGTCATGAACCATAGAGCTTGATTTCCACATGTACATAGGGGCCCATGGGCAAAAGGAGAAAGTGACTATAAATAGGGCTTGGGGTACATTGGTAGGATCTTTTGACACTTTTACTAATTTTGGTCATCTTGTACCTTTGGGCTCCATCAATGGAGATTTGGCCTTCCATGGTCAAGTTCATGGTGGGTGGCTAACTTGAAAGCCATCCTCTTGGTGAGAGGTTAAACACACTTAGGCTATTTGTGCATCTTCTCTTGCTACATGCACTTATAGATTCTCTCTCTCTTGTATATTCATGTGATGAGCCATTTGATAACTAATCTCATGATTAATGGATACTAGATTCTTGCTTTGATGTGTTTGGAGGGTCATTCACAAAAACCCTAATTCAGTCCCAACCCTTTTGGACTAAATTAAAAGGGATCATATGAGCTCTTAGTGCTTCCTTAGAGCTACCCAACAAGCCCTTAACCTCCGCATTTCGATATCTCTTTAGGGTAGAATTTAGGGTTTTTGCAGCAATAGTAAACCCTAATTCAGTCACAGGAGTTTGAAGGTCTTCTAGATCCAATTACATAGGCTTGTAGTACTCATTGAAGCCTTTCATTTGAGCTAAAATTTTTTGCATTTGGATATCTCTAGCTCAAGTTGTACCCAAAATACCGCTTCAGCCTATAACCCTGTAAACCCTAAAACAGAGAATAGTAGCACACCTCATCTCTTACGGGTCTTTGCATAGTGGTCTAGTACACTTCATTAGCTCTCCAACAAGCTTTAGATCATTTCAATTGGACATCCCTACCTCAATTTAGAGCCAAATTTCTGAAACCAAAGGTTTCCATGGGGCCGAAGCGAAAAGGGCAACCGAGGTGCAACACTTTGGCTTCCGACAAGGTAGAGGGTGAAGAGGCAATGATGGAACAAGGAATTTTGGATGGAGGATACTCTTGGGCACACTTCAAGAGAAGGGGATACTTTTGGGCATACTTCAAGAGAAGGGAATGAGGAGTTGAATGTCGGAAGTGCCCATAAGCACACCCCACAATCTTCGCATGCCATCCCCATCGATTCGATCATGCAAATGCTGATGGAAATGAATGCTAATATGGACACGATGGCTACAAGGGTGGAAGTCAATGGTAGGCTTGACACTATGGCTACAAGGATGGAAGTTTTGGAAGAGAGGGTCCCTCGGCCAATGAGCCAACCTTCCTATGATAGTGGTCATGGTGCTTTACATGAAGGCAAGCAATTTGGGACAGCTTTTGAAGGCCATAGGGAAGGCAAGCTACCCATGGTACAAGAGGTTTCTCCCAAGGTAACACATAAGCATTCCACCAAGAATGTCACTTTTGGATTCATGGCGGATGCTAGGAGGCCTTCTATGCGAGAGATGATGCTAGGAGGCCCTCTATGCGGGAGATGAAGCCTACTACATTCCAAGCGGGTTCTTCTCAATTGGACGGAAAGCAACATGCACCTACATTCAGACATGAGGAGTCAAATTTTGGGGATCCAAGGAGAGTACCTTTGCATCCCAAAGTAAATCAGTTCTCCATGCTTGAAGAGGAGGTGTATGATAGGGATGATGTGGTTGAGCTTGATTGGGAACATATGTCATTCATTGAGAGACAAAGAGAAGCTCATGATAGGTGGATGGAAATGCCAAATTTCCTCTCAAGAGGGAGTACAAGGATTTTGCACAATTCCTTGGATCTTTTGTGCAAATGCAAAAGCACAAGCCCTCACACCATCATGAGAATGCATTGTCAACCGTGTCAAAGGATGTAAAGGACAATATTTCACTCTCTAAGTTCAAGGGTGATGGTTTAGCCCCACATGAGTTGGAATAATGGATGAATAAGTTGGATACATGCTTTCAGCTCTATCCGAAAAGTGAAAGGGACAAAGTGCATTTTGCATCCTTGGATTTGGAAGACTATGCATCAATGGTGGAGACATATGCTCAAGAAAGGAGTTATGCCACATACTTGGGAAGAACTCAAGCATGAAATGATATGACATTTGTGTTGCCTTTGGTTCTTGACCGATACCATGAAGAATGGTATGAACTCACACAAAAGGGCATGTCGGTTTAGGGAGTACAACAAGAGGTTCATGAAGCTCTCTATGTTTGTGGATGGACTCAATGAAGGCATGCGATTGAAGAAGTTTGTGCATGGTCTAGATTCATACATCAAAGCGGATGTCTCGGCACAAAGACCAACCACTATCCAAAGAGGCTATGAGGTTGGTGGAGCTATATGAGCCAAAGTATAAGAGGGTTCAGCCCAATGTACCTTTTCATAAGCCATTTCACATTTCTTCAAATGTGGGGAAAAGTCTACCTTCTTCTACATCCACTTACATTTCCAAATTCCATACATCTTTTGGAAGGGGACAGTCCACAAGTGGAGTTCATAATGATGCTAAGAAGAGCAATGGGTTTGTCAAGAAGCCTCCTCAACCATTCAAGAAGACTCAACGGATGGATGATCCTAAGATTGAGGAATTGAGGAGCAAAGGCCTATGTTTTAAATGCAAAGAGAAGTGGTCACCCGGGCACATTTGCAAATCAAAGAAAGTGGTGGCTACTATGATCATTATGGATGAGGAGGACGATTCCAAGTCATCTCATGATGTGGAAGAGTTTGAAGATTGCAGCAAGGAGACACATGAAGAAGACTTGGAGGGTCATTATTTTGTCAAAGAAGAGGATGATCGACCCCGGTGGAAGGGATCATGCATGAATTTTGAGGGACAATATGCTAAAAGATGCAGGAAATGCAGAAAATGCAGCCCATGTATGTTCCATTTCACAAGAGCTTTTGGCGGGTTGCAAGAGTCCGAACACCTTGAGGTTGGTGGGCACCATTAATGGGAGAGGTGCACACATCTTGGTGGATTCAAGGAGTACTCATAGTTTTGTTAACTCCAAATCCCTCAACTCTCTCAAACTATCTCCGACAGAGCTACCCATAACCTTCCAAGTACAAGTAGCAAATGGAGTGAATGAAAAAGCCAATTTGTTTTGCCCTTCAACAAGAGTGAGTTTATCCTCTTCATATGCTTGGGAGGGTGATTTGGTAGTATTGGACATGGGGCCCATTGATGTGATTGGTTGGCTTCTCTTCGTGATTTTCACATGAACCTTCAACAAGGTGTTATGAGCTTTTCACATGATGGACAGCTTGTGGTATTGGCTGGAAATACACCAAAAGAGCTTTCTTTGATCACTCCAAAGAGACTCAAGAAGGAACTCAAAACTCTTGGTACAATCTATGTGTTGCATGTCACTCAAGAAGGGATGGATAGTAATGGACAGCACATAGACAAGGATATGGCAGCTCTTCTCAAGGATTATGAGGACATTTTCCAAGTGCCAAAGAGTTTGCCACCAAGTCAGCATATCCTAAATGCCTTCTCCGTCTTTTAACTTGCTTATTTCACCCTTTTTCCTTATTTTCCACTTTCAAAGGGGCTTTTTCCTCTTCCACACCCTTACCATTCCTAGGTTTCTTCTCTTGAAAAGACACAACAACACCTTCACCTTCACCTTTATCTCAATTAACAAGCATCTATCAAATTTATAGAATCAAAGGAAGGAGAAGCTCTCCTAGGACAATATCCTTTGTCTTGGAAGTCATACCACATTTTGCAAGAAAAATTAACAGGACCAGAATTTCTTACCATTTTTCGTGCGCCTTTTTACCCCAGGCTTTCATGAGCTTGTAAGACTCAAGATACCACCATGTCAAGTGCATTAGAGATAGCTATGGGTGGTTATGGTTCATTAAAGGAAACCATATTAGGAGTATTAGGACAAGGTGTGATCTTTGGTGTGGAAAAAAGTGGAAATACTTAGCTAAGTCTTTGGTTGATCCACGTCCTCCTCTTCAAGGCTGCACTCTTGGCATATAACTATCTTTAAGGCTCTCTCTAAGTTTTTGGCAACTTCTTACTTCACCATTTGCCTTGTTTTTTACCTTAACCTAGAGATAAAATTCTACAAAATCCACCCCCATCAATCCCAACCATAACTTATTTAGCTTCCTTGATTCTGGCTCTAGATGTTAATAGTGTTAAATGGAGTCTATCTGTAAGATTCCTCCCCAGCCTCTCAAAATGTCCAGCATATTCCCCTATAATCAATCCCTCTTCAGAAATATAAAAGACTTGTTTCTAACTATTTTAACCTATAGAGAGAAAATATTCTAGAGAGAGAATATTCAAATTTTTAATATTTTTGGATAGAAAATTATCTCATCTTATTAAAATAAGCTCCCCTGAAACAGAAATTCAAAAAGAACTTTCCAATGTGCAATTGGAATTAATTGGAAATGGGTATAAAGGACCTTAGCCTAAGGGTCTAGATTTTCAGAAATTTTTGAATTATGGTCCAATTAAGGTTCCTATGGGCCAATAGCATCAATCCATGTGTAGGGAGGAGATAAATCCAATTTGTAAAAGAAGATACCCAAAAATGAGTAAATGCTCACATAAGATGAAGAGTTGAAAATGTACAAGGTTTATTAGTAAAAAACTATGAGCAATATTAAAAATATGAGATATTTTGGGTATCCAAAAATGTGTAAATGCTCACATAAGATGAAGAGTTGAAAATGTACAAGGTTTATTAGTAAAAAACTATGAGCAATATTAAAATGATTCCATTATGACACATATGTAAGGAAGGGGAGTTCTTTAAAGGAGGTGCATATTTCACATGCTTGAATGAGTTTTAAACTCATAAAAATTGAGATATTTCATCTCTCCTCTCTCCTCATTCAAGTCTAGTTCCAAAAAGTTGCTTAACTGACCTAAAAATGGTCAAATATTGACCAAACTGATTTAGAAAATTCTAGAATCAGTTTGTTTGGTTAGGAGCTCAATTTTTCCTATAAATAGAAGCCTCCCCCTTGTTGAAAAATAGATAGTGTTTATGCATCGTTACTCTACTCCACCTAAGCCAAGAACTGTGAATTCATTTAATAATTCACTAGTTTTTGGAGCTTCCCTCTTTCTTCAATCCCCATTAGTGCTCCATCAATATACTTAACCAATTGATTGGTTGGGGGCCTCTACCGTGAACAAAGAATCAAGCAATTTGTAAGGTAATTAGTGAATATTGATCTTTTCTATAATTTCTCAATGTTTCTCTCTTCTCAACCCCTCTCAAGTTTGAGAAGCTTAATTGGTATGGTTTTTTTTAAATGCTATTGAAGTTAATTGGTGAATAGTAGTGAAGAGTTACATAATTTAATAAATGCTATTGAAGTTAATTTCCATTTATGTTTAAATTCTAATGGTTTTTTATGTAATTTCTCTCTCTCACTCAAGTAATGGTCATACTCATGACCCATTCTCAATCCAAATCAAGCTTTTCATAAAGCTTTTCCTTAACCCAAGATTAAGCTATGCTTGAGGCCAAATTAATGGCTTTTTTCTATGCTTTTAGTTTATGTATATTGATGATTCAATCCATTATGGATTAATGATCCAATTAGAGATCATTTTAATTATTTCCTTAATGATAAGCTTTATCCCTTAGAAAAATTGAGATTTATCTGTCATAGCAGCGGAGCTATGGCAAAATTTTTATAAAAATTATGCATAAAATAATTTCATTCAAAGCATAAAAAGAGGACTTCCTACCATATTCTAGGAATTATCATCCTAGATTAATTGAAAGAATTTCATTATAATCATGGAGAAATTGAATTTTAATATCATGCATAAAGGATGAGTTTTTATATCAAAAGTGTTACTTTTACCATTTTTATTTTCATGCATAGAAGTATGTATAATGGATAAATTTTTATATCAAAAGTGTTATTTTTATCAATTTTTATTTTCATGCATAAAGGTATGCATAAAAGTTGATTATTTTATTATAAAAGTGTGTCTTTTGTTATATTGAATTTCATGCATAGAGGTATGCATAAAGGTTGATTATTTTATTATAAAAGTGTGACTTTTATCATAATTGAATTTCATGCATAAAGGTATGCATAAAAGTTGATTATTTTATTATAAAAGTGTGTCTTTTGTTATATTGAATTTCATGCATAGAGGTATGCATAAAGGTTGATTATTTTATTATAAAAGTGTGACTTTTATCATAATTGAATTTCATGCATAAAGGTATGCATAAAAGTTGATTATTTTATTATAAAAGTGTGTCTTTTGTTATATTGAATTTCATGCATAGAGGTATGCATAAAGGTTGATTATTTTATTATAAAAGTGTGACTTTTATCATAATTGAATTTCATGCATAGAGGTATGCATAAAAGTTGATTATTTTATTATAAGAGTGTTACTTTTATCATATTGGATTTCATGCATAGAGGTATGCATAAAAGATATTCTTTTTATACTAAAAGTGTGATTTTTCTCATAAATGGATTTTATGCATAACTTAGATGCATAAGAGAAATTCTTTTATTCTAAAAGTGTAATTCCTACCAAATTGAATTTATGCATAAGAAGATACATAAAAGATTGATTTTAATTTCAAAAGTGTTAGTCTCCTTAAATGGAATTTATGCATAAATAAATGTGTAGAGAAATCTTATATCAAATATAAGAATTCTCTTAAAAAAGATATGAAATGTGATAAGATGTGATAAGAGGTGTATGAGATGTGATAAGATTTGATAAGATGCATATGGAAAGTGATGGGATGTGATAAGAGGTGTATGAGATGTAAAAAGATGTGATAAGATGTGTATGAGATGTGATAGAATGTGTTAAGATGAGTTAGGATGTGTTAAGATGTATATGGGATGTGTAAGGACGAGAATGGATGTAATATGGTTGTATGAATGTGATGTGGATGTATACATGTAGATGTATATGTATGAATGTGAATGTTGATGTGGATGTGGATGTATGGATGTAGATACGGATGTGTATGTATGTATGTGGATGTGTATGTATGAATGAGGATGTGAAAATGGATGTATGTATGTAGATGTGGATGTATGGGTGTATGTATGTAGATGTGGATGTATGTATGTAGATGTGGATGTATGGATGTGAATGTGAATGAAGAGGTGGATGTGGATGTATGGATGTAGATACGGATGTGGATGTATGTATGTGAATGTGGATGTATGAATGAGGATGTGAAAATGGATGTATGCATGTGAATGTGGATGTATGAATGTGAATGTGGATGTAGATGTGGATGTATAGATGTGAATGGGAATGTGGATGTGGATGTATATATGTATGTGGATGTAGATGTGGATGTATAGATGTGAATGGGAATGTGGATGTGGATGTATGTGAATGTGGATGTAGATGTGGATGTATAGATGTGAATGGGAATGTGGATGTGGATGTGGATGTATAGATGTGAATGTGAATGTGGATGTGGATGTATGTGAATGTGGATGTAGATGTGAATGGGAATGTGGATGTAGATGTGGATGTATAGATGTGAATGGGAATGTGGATGTGGATGTATGTATGTATGTGGATGTAGATGTGGATGTATAGATGTGAATGGGAATGTGGATGTGGATGTATATGAATGTGGATGTAGATGTGGATGTATAGATGTGGATGGGAATGTGGATGTGGATGTATGTATGTATGTGGATGTAGATGTGTATGTATAGATGTAAATGGGAATGTGGATGTGAATGTATGTATGTATGTGGATGTGGATGTATGAATGAGGACGTGATAATGGATGCATGCATGTAGATGTGGATATATGGATGTGAATATGAATGTGGATGTGGATGTGGATGTATGGATGTGGATATGGATGTGCATGTATGAATGTAGATATGGGATGTGGATGTATAAATGAGGATGTGAAAATGGAGGTATGCATGTAGATGTGGATGTATGGATGTGGATGTGGATGTATGGATGTGGATATGGATGTGTATGTATGAATGTGGATATGGGATGTGGATGTATAAATGAGGATGTGAAAATGGATGTATGCATGTAAATGTGGATGTATGGATGTGAATGTGAATGTGTATATGAATTAATGTGTCGTCGATATGAGGAAATGGATGAGAATGAGTACACATTGAATGGAATGTGGAATAAGTAATGTGGACTAAGGAGGGATAATGTGGAAAGACGAGAGTTCGATTTAGAAACTGTATTTTGTGACTGTTTGTAAATGACTGTTTTATGTCAAGAATGCTGGGGAAGCATTTTGACCGTCTTATGGATTAAGGTCATGAAGACTTAACTGTTAAAGTTGCAACTGCTGACGGAGAGTCAATGGAGGACGTCTCACGTAACAAGGTCGACCGAGGTCTTGACCAGCCTCGGTTCGATTTAAATGGTGAGCTTCCGGTACGGTGGATGAGGGACCAAGGAAGCGGCCTATGAGTGAAGCGCTAGGTCACCTGCGAAGGATCCTAGAGGGTGCTGACCATACGGTGCTCGGGCTCTGGGTCGCCGAATATACCCACACGTGCGTCGTGGAAGATATTGGAACAAGGAGTAAGAGTTGTTTTGTGAAACCGGGCATGGATCTGGTTGATTGACCTTGCTGGTCTTCAATGGATGAGTCCATGGCTTTTTTTATGGATCTGTTGGTTGATCTTGCTGATCTTCAATGAGAGTCCATCTTGATTTTTATAAATGATTATATTGCCGAGTATTATGGGCTAGGAACTATTGAAAAGGCCCCTGTGTGGACAGGTGGTGAGCGTTCTAGTTGCCAATGACGCCATAGATACTCTGATGAAGGAATGATGGGAAATTATGAATCAATCGGATAAATTGGAAGATTATGATCAGTGGTACTATGGTTTCATTAAAGGATTGTTTTAAAGTTAGCTGATGCTAAGAAAAAGGCAATTTCATATTGGGTGTGTAAGTGGTGTGGCTAGTTTTATGTTTGCATGAACTTCCGGCTAGGGGGCCTTGGAACTCTTTTCCTTGGTACCCGGGACAAAACCTAACCAAATTCCAAATTGGATCCCATCACTACAGTGGTTGGGCGGTTGGCTAACCCATGGGATCGGATGGGGTTAGGCTGGACTGATGGATCCGTAAATCGAGACTCAATTTTCGTTATTACAATAGATGAAGTAAGTCCCGGATAGTAATTATTCTATGGATAGGAATCAACGGCTGTGCCTCTTGATGGGAAAAAAAGCGTTGATCCCAATGATCCAAGTGCAAGTTTCTTCCTTGATCTGACCGAGTATCTTTATAGGTGCAGTCGGATCAGTTTGATCACTATTAATGGTCTTGACTACGTTAGAGTAAAGAGTTATCTTGGTGGAATCGCCCATGCTTTCCGGGTAAAGGAAGTTTTTCCGGTTTCGGTTTTGAACAAACCGACGGATTAGTCTCTTGTCCGGATATCCGTGGGTGAGGCCCCGAGTGTGAGACCCCTACCCACACATGATGTGCTACTTCCGCTGCTAGTACCCCGAATCCGTTGTTGCGCGGTGGAGACTGGGATCTCACAGTTGGTATCAGAGCGAAATTGAAAGCTAATAAAGATAATTAAATTCTTATCTGAAATTAGTAATAAGAATTCAGAAACAGTATTTTCATAATGTATTTTCATTCCGTAAGCTTCTTTAATGAAGAAATTTTAATCAAAGAAATTGTTTCTATAGATGGAAGTTTCCCATTTATCTGGTATTCCCGACCTCACCCAGTCTCAAGATATGATTGCATTTGCCTTCGAGCATCTCATCTCTTCCGCTTCAACTCAAACAAGCCGAGCAAGACTCGCACGCCATTTCGCGGATTTATATTTTCCTACCCCAGCGGAGAGAATACGACATAAGTGGTTTGCAGGGCAATATGTCCACGCCCCTTGCGACCGCCGCACAATGCTGCGTTGGCAGAATCTCTCATTGACTATGATCCTGTTAAAGCTAAAAATGGTGCGTGGTGTCATTCTATATCATTTGACGCCTCGAAATTTCAGACTTTCATGTCGAATTTATAGACTCCTTAGTCGATTTATCCCTAAGGAGAAAATAATAGCCCCCTTCGCAGTTAGAGAACTTATGTAACAGGGCATGACTATGGCCCAGTACGGTCCTCTTATATGTCTTCCAAGGAGATTTTGAACTCAGAGCCGAGTTGCTCTATGTACTTATTGCAACTTGTATATAAATATACAAATGTTTTTTTTAAGTGATTGTTTACGAACGATCGGATAAAGAAAAATCTGTTTATCAGATTTATGTCATAGATCTCCAATAAGATCAACTGAGGAGCCAATTATGTCAAAAGTTATCAAGATGCACAAAAAGGTTGTAATTGCATGATATAATACAAATTGTTAATTCAAATTGAAATTCGTAAATTAGTAATTGGGTCTTCAATTGGAAGTACCGCAATTGTATGGAACCCTGACTTGCTTGAGGCCTAGACATGATGGTATTTACCTTATAGTTTCGAATTTCATGACTATCCGTATATACCGAGGGTATAACTGTAGCTCTTTACCGGCAGTATATACGAGTAAATCTAAGACTTGAAATTATAAGCATTAATGCTATCCAGTTGATGAATTCGAATGTGGTTGATATGATTTTTAATTCTATTTGGGAACTGATGAATTGATTGGGATTCTGATTGAAAAATGATGATTTTTAAAATTTAGTTGAAATATAATAACTTGAGGAAAACCACAATGAGGATGAATGGAACGAGTCCCTGTAATGATAAATGATGATAATGATTTCAGCAAATCACTATGAGATTAGTGGATTGTGCTGTCAAATTGCTACTGTTAATACTTGAGACGGTAGATCATATTAAGGGATGACAAATTGAGAACTTACTTGACTGAAATTCTCGTGGAGGAATGTTCAGAAGGAAATTTTTCGGTCTAATGGACCATTATCATGTTAAAGATATGAATGATATGATCTGAATGAATTGTTGATGAGTTCTAAGGGATATTTATCCCAGTATTCTGTTGGGTTGACCAGAATATAAGGAACCCCAGAATCAAATTGGATCTTAAGAAAAAGAGTTATCCTCTACCTTGCAAGATGAGGACATCTCGCACTTTTTTAAGTGGGGTAGAATGTAAGATTCCTCCCCAACCTTCGAGGTATACAGGAGTAAGAATATCCCTTTTTGATCTTATAATTATTCCCTCTCTAAAATAAAAGAAAGATTCTATTTAAAAAAGGAAGACCCTTTCCCTAGAATACTTCTCAGGAGTTCCACCTGTTTTAAGGATTCAGAACAATGAGTTCAGAAGTAAAAATCGGTGTTTTGGATACCAAGGTTTTGGTCTTCATTCGAGTACAGCCCAAAAGAAGTTCTTTATCTATTGGGGAGTTTAAGAAGTTATCCCCCAGATATTGTGAGCCTTATCTGAATTCAAAGAAAGTAAGTGACTTAGCTTACGAGCTTCTTTTATCTCCTCATCTTAAAGTTCTTAATGTATTTCATAGAAATATGTGCCAAACCCAAATCATGGAAAGACGGTAAAACTTCAGTGGCAAGATACCGTTGGCTTCTAAGTTACGCTAGCTCCTTCCTTTATATAAGTCGTAACTTTTACTTGTCGCTCACAGTAATCTTATTCCCATCAATCTCCTTCTTTCTTAATCTCCTTCATGGCTTGGCAACAAGAATTAGCTTGCTCATTAGGGAACAATTGGCAATGTCAAGATATGGCAACAATAAATGGGTCAAAAGGCCCCTATGTGGACAGGTGGTGAGCGTTCTAGTTGCCAATGACGCCATAGATACTCTGATGAAGGAATGATGGGAAATTATGAATCAATCGGATAAATTGGAAGATTATGATCAGTGGTACTATGGTTTCATTAAAGGATTGTTTTAAAGTTAGCTGATGCTAAGAAAAAGGCAATTTCATATTGGGTGTGTAAGTGGTGTGGCTAGTTTTATGTTTGCATGAACTTCCGGCTAGGGGGCCTTGGAACTCTTTTCCTTGGTACCCGGGACAAAACCTAACCAAATTCCAAATTGGATCCCATCACTACAGTGGTTGGGTGGTTGGCTAACCCATAGGATCGGATGGGGTTAGGCTGGACTGATGGATCCGTAAATCGAGACTCAATTTCCGTTATTACGATAGATGAAGTAAGTCTCGGATAGTAATTGTTCTATGGATAGGAATCAACGGCTGTGCCTCTTGATGGGGAAGAAAGCGTTGATCCCAATGATCCAAGTGCAAGTTTCTTCCTTGATCTGACCGAGTATCTTTATAGGTGCAGTCGGATCAGTTTGATCACTATTAATGGTCTTGACTACGTTAGAGTAAAGAGTTATCTTGGTGGAATCGCCCATGCTTTCCGGGTAAAGGAAGTTTTTCCGGTTTCGGTTTTGGACAAACCGACGGATTAGTCTCTTGTCCGGATATCCGTGGGTGAGGCCCCGAGTGTGAGACCCCTACCCACCATGATGTGCTACTTCCGCTGCTAGTACCCCGAATCCGCCGTTGTTGCGCAGTGGAGACTGGGATCTCACAGTTGGTATCAGAGCGAAATTGAAAGCTAATAAAGATAATTAAATTCTTATCTGAAATTAGTAATAAGAATTCAGAAACAGTATTTTCATAATATATTTTCATTCCAAAAGCTTCTTTAATGAAGAAATTTTAATCAAATAAATTATTTTTATAGATGGAAGTTCCCCATTTATCTGGTATTCCCGACCTCACCCAGTCTCAAGATATGATTGCATTTGCCTTCGAGCATCTCATCTCTTCCGCTTCAACTCAAACAAGCCGGGCAAGACTCGCACGCCATTTTGCGGATTTATATTTTCCTACCCCAGCGGAGAGAATACGACATAAGTGGTTTGCAGGGCAATATGTCCACACCCCTTGCGACCGCCGCGCAATGCTGTGGCAGAATCTCTCATTGACTATGATCCTGTTAAAGCTGAAAATGGTGCGTGGTGTCATTCTATATCATTCGACGCCTCGAAATTTCAGACTTTCATGTCGAATTTATAGACTCCTTAGTCGATTTATCCCTAAGGAGAAAATAATAGCCCCCTTCGCAGTTAGAGAACTTATGTAACAGGGCATGACTATGGCCCAGTACGGTCCTCTTATATGTCTTCCGAGGAGATTTTGAACTCAGAGCCGAGTTACTCTATGTACTTATTGCAACTTGTATATAAATATACAAATGTTTTTTTTAAGTGATTGTTTACGGACGATCGGATAAAGAAAAATCTGTTTATCGGATTTATGTCATAGATCTCCAATAAGATCAACTGAGGAGCCAATTATGTCAAAAGTTATCAAAACGCACAAAAAGGTTATAATTGCATGATATAATACAAATTGTTATTTCAAATTGAAATTCGTAAATTAGTAATTGGGTCTTCAATTGGAAGTACCGCAATTGTATGGAACCCTGACTTGCTTGAGGCCTAGACATGATGGTATTTACCTTATAGTTTCGAATTTCATGACTATCTGTATATACCGAGGGTATAACTGCAGCTCTTTACCGGCAGTATATACGAGTAAATCTAAGACTTGAAATTATAAGCATTAATGCTATCCAGTTGATGAATTCGAATGTGGTTGATATGATTTTTAATTCTGCTTGGGAAACAGATGAATTGATTGGGATTCTGATTGAAAAATGATTATTTTTAAAATTTAGTTGAAATATAATAACTTGAGGAAAACCACAATGAGGATGAATGGAACGAGTCCCTGTAATGATAAATGATGATAATGATTTCAGCAAATCACTATGAGATTAGTGGATTGTGCTGTCAAATTGCTACTGTTAATACTTGAGACTGTAGATCAAGTTAAGGGATGACAAATTGAGAGCTTACTTGACTGAAATTCCCGTGGAGGAATGTTCAGAAGGAAATTTTTCGGTCTAATGGACCATTATCATGTTAAAGATATGAATGATATGATCTGAATGAATTGTTGATGAGTTCTAAGGGATATTTATCCCAGTATTCTGTTGGGTTGACCAGAATATAAGGAACCCTAGAATAAAATTGGATCTTAAGAAAAAGAGTTATCCTCTACCTTCCGAGATGAGGACATCTCGCACTTTTTTAAGTGGGGTAGAATGTAAGATTCCTCCCCAACCTTCGAGGTATACAGGAGTAAGAATATCCCTTTTTGATCTTATAATTATTCCCTCTCTAAAATAAAAGAAAGATTCTATTTAAAAAAGGAAGACCCTTTCCCTAGAATACTTCTCAGGAGTTCCACCTGTTTTAAGGATTCAGAACAATGAGTTCAGAAGTAAAAATCGGTGTTTTGGATACCAAGGTTTTGGTCTTCATTCGAGTACAGCCCAAAAGAGGATCTTTATCTATTGGGGAGTTTAAGAAGTTATCCCCCAAATATTGTGAGCCTTATCTGAATTCAAAGAAAGTAAGTGACTTAGCTTACGAGCTTCTTTTATCTCCTCATCTTAAAGTTCTTAATGTATTTCATAGAAATATGTGCCAAACCCAAATCATGGAAAGACGGTAAAACTTCAGTGGCAAGATACCGTTGTCTTCTAAGTTACGCTAGCTCCTTCCTTTATATAAGTTGTAACTTTTACTTGTCGCTCACAGTAATCTTACTTCCATCAATCTCCTTCTTTCTTAATCTCCTTCATGGCTTGGCAATAAGAATTAGTTTTATCCATGATGATTTCTCACCTTCAAGACGCAAGCGAGTCTGTGAAGAAGGATTTTATAGAACAGTATGAGCACTCACTTTTCTCTCACTTGGGAACTTCTGTAGCTCAGACCAAATGGCAGACCTATCAAAACATAACTAGGGTAACACCCTGGGGTCAGCAGCACCTTTGTTAACAATGTCCGCTTGGCCATGGTTATTGAAGCTTTGGGTTTGGGTCCCCGATACTACTGCGTCATGAGATCAAGACATCTTAGGTTTTCTGAGCGGGTCTTCTTACTGGCGTGTTTTCTTCCTCATCAGAAGATATGCCTTTACCCCATTTTTGGTTTGGCTCTCAGAGGTCCTTTTGTTAGAACACCTCATACCACTGAGATAGGCGCGGCAATAACCAACAGAATCATTCCCATAGATGAGTTACCTTATATGTGCGCAGCTTGTGAGTGCTGCTTTTGTGATCATATGATGGACGGGTTTATGGAAGTGTAAAGAGTTCTTCTATCTTTACTGTATATGTTCCAAGAATGAATAAAGTTTAAATCTTGTTCTTGTCTTGACCCTTACTCTCTTTGAGACTTTTTAAATTGGTGATTAATCTTAATTAAAAAATTTCTCTCAGTCTCATACTTGTGCATCTTACGAAATTACCCCTAGTTTGCAAGATGAGCGCATCTCGCGTTTTTCAAGTGGGAGAGAATGTAAGATTCCTCCCCAGCCTCTCAAAATGTCCAGCATATTCCCCTGTAATCAATCCCTCTTCAGAAATATAAAAGACTTGTTTCTAACTGTTTTAACCTAGAGAGAGAGAAAATATTCTAGAGAGAGAATATTCAAATTTTTAATATTTTTGGATAGAAAATTATCTCATCTTATTAAAATAAGTTCCCCTAAAACAGAAATTCAAAAAGAACTTTCCAATGTGAAATTGGAATTAATTGGAAATGGGTATAAAGGACCTTAGCCTAAGGGTCTAGATTTTCAGAAATTTTTGGATTATGGTCCAATTAAGGTTCCTATGGGCCAATAGCATCAATCCATGTGTAGGGAGGTGATAAATCCAATTTGTAAAAGAAGATACCCAAAAATGAGTAAATGCTCACATAAGATGAAGAGTTGAAAATGTACAAGGTTTATTAGTAAAAAACTATGAGCAATATTAAAAATATGAGATATTTTGGGTATCCAAAAATGTGTAAATGCTCACATAAGATGAAGAGTTGAAAATGTACAAGGTTTATTAGTAAAAAACTATGAGCAATATTAAAATGATTCCATTATGACACATATGTAAGGAAGGGGAGTTCTTTAAAGGAGGTGCATATTTCACATGCTTGAATGAGTTTTAAACTCATAAAAATTGAGATATTTCATCTCTCCTCTCTCCTCATTCAAGTCTAGTTCCAAAAAGTTGCTTAACTGACCTAAAAATGGTCAAATATTGACCAAACTGATTTAGAAAATTCTAGAATCAGTTTGTTTGGTTAGGAGCTCAATTTTTCCTATAAATAGAAGCCTCCCCCTTGTTGAAAAATAGATAGTGTTTATGCATCGTTACTCTACTCCACCTAAGCCAAGAACTGTGAATTCATTTAATAATTCACTAGTTTTTGGAGCTTCCCTCTTTCTTCAATCCCCATTAGTGGCTCCATCAATATACTTAACCAATTGATTGGTTGGGGGCCTCTACCGTGAACAAAGAATCAAGCAATTTGTAAGGTAATTAGTGAATATTGATCTTTTCTATAATTTCTCAATGTTTCTCTCTTCTCAACCCCTCTCAAGTTTGAGAAGCTTAATTGGTATGGTTTTTTTTAAATGCTATTGAAGTTAATTGGTGAATAGTAGTGAAGAGTTACATAATTTAATAAATGCTATTGAAGTTAATTTCCATTTATGTTTAAATTCTAATGGTTTTTTATGTAATTTCTCTCTCTCACTCAAGTAATGGTCATACTCATGACCCATTCTCAATCCAAATCAAGCTTTTCATAAAGCTTTTCCTTAACCCAAGATTAAGCTATGCTTAAGACCAAATTAATGGCTTTTTTCTATGCTTTTAGTTTATGTATATTGATGATTCAATCCATTATGGATTAATGATCCAATTAGAGATCATTTTAATTATTTCCTTAATGATAAGCTTTATCCCTTAGAAAAATTGAGATTTATCTGTCATAGCAGCGGAGCCATGGCAAAATTTTTATAAAAATTATGCATAAAATAATTTCATTCAAAGCATAAAAAGAGGACTTCCTACCATATTCTAGGAATTATCATCCTAGATTAATTGAAAGAATTTCATTATAATCATGGAGACATTAAATTTTAATATCATGCATAAAGGATAAGTTTTTATATCAAAAGTGTTACTTTTACCATTTTTATTTTCATGCATAGAAGTATGCATAATGGATAAATTTTTATATCAAAAGTGTTATTTTTATCAATTTTTATTTTCATGCATAAAGTTACGCATAAAAGTTGATTATTTTATTATAAAAGTGTGTCTTTTGTTATATTGAATTTCATGCATAGAGGTATGCATAAAGGTTGATTATTTTATTATAAAAGTGTGACTTTTATCATAATTGAATTTCATGCATAAAGGTATGCATAAAAGTTGATTATTTTATTATAAAAGTGTGTCTTTTGTTATATTGAATTTCATGCATAGAGGTATGCATAAAGGTATGCATAAAAGTTGATTATTTTATTATAAAAGTGTGTCTTTTGTTATATTGAATTTCATGCATAGAGGTATGCATAAAGGTTGATTATTTTATTATAAAAGTGTGACTTTTATCATAATTGAATTTCATGCATAGAGGTATGCATAAAAGTTGATTATTTTATTATAAGAGTGTTACTTGTATCATATTGGATTTCATGCATAGAGGTATGCATAAAAGATATTCTTTTTATACTAAAAGTGTGATTTTCCTCATAAATGGATTTTATGCATAACTTAGATGCATAAGAGAAATTCTTTTATTCTAAAAGTGTAATTCCTACAAAATTGAATTTATGCATAAGAAGATACATAAAAGATTGATTTTAATTTCAAAAGTGTTAGTCTCCTTAAATGGAATTTATGCATAAATAAATGTGTAGAGAAATCTTATATCAAATATAAGAATTCTCTTAAAAAAGATATGAAATGTGATAAGATGTGATAAGAGGTGTATGAGATGTGATAAGATTTGACCATCAAGAGGCACAGCCGTTGATTCCTATCCATAGAACAATTTCTATCCGGGATTTACTTCATCTATCGTAATAATAGAAATTAAATCTCGATTTACGGATCCATCAGTCCAGCCTAACCCCATCCAATCCCATGGGTTAGCCAACCGCCCAACCACTGTAGTGATGGGATCCAATTTGGAATTTGGTTAGGTTTTGTCCCGGGTACCAAGGAAAAGAGTTCCAAGGCCCCCTAGCCGGAAGTTCATGCAAACATAAAACTAGCCACACCACTTACACACCCAATATGAAATTGCCTTTTTCTTAGCATCAGCTAACTTTAAAACAATCCTTTAATGAAACCATAGTACCACTGATCATAATCTTCCAATTTATCCAGTTGATTCATAATTTCCCATTATTCCTTCATCAGAGTATCTATGGCATCATTGGCAACTAGAACGCTCACCACCTGTCCATACAGGGGCCTTTTCAATAGTTCCTAGCCCATAATACTCGGCAATATAATCACACATAAAAATCAAGATGGTGAAGATCAGCAAGATCAACCAACAGATCCATATAAAGAGCCATGGACTCATCCATTGAAGACCAGCAAGGTCAATCAACCAGATCCATGCCCGGTTTCACAAAACAACTCTTACTCCTTGTTCCAATATCTTCCTCGACGCACGCGTGGGTATCCTAGGCGACCCAGAGCCCGAGCACCGTATGGTCAGCACCCTCTAGGATCCTTCGCAGGTGACCTAGCGCTTCACTCATAGGCCGTTTCCTTGGTCCCTCATCCACCGTACCGGAAGCTCACCATTTTAATCGAACCGAGGCTGGTCAAGACCTCGGCCGACTTTGCTATGCGAGACGTCCTCCATTGACTCTCCGTCAGCAGTTGCAACTTTATCAGTTAGGTCTCCACGACCTTAATCACAAGACGGTAAAAATGCTTCCCCAACATTCTTGACATAAAACAGCCATTTACAAACAGCATTTACAAACAGTTTACAAATACAGTTTCTATATTAACTCTCATTTTTCCACATTATCCCTCATTAATCCACATTACTTATTCCACATTCCATTTATATGTGTACTCATCCAATCACATCATTTTCCATCTCTTCACTTCAGATTTCTTCACATCACATATCATATATTCACATCCATATCCACATCCATACATCCACATCCACATCCACATTCACATCCATACATCCATATCTACATGCTTACCTCCATTTTTACATCCTCATTTATACATCTACATCCCATATCCACATTCATACATACACATCCATATCCACATCCATACATCCACATCCACATCCATACATCCACATGCATACATCCACTATCTCGTCCTCATTCATACATCCACATCCACATACATACATACATCCACATCTACATCCACATTCACATACATCCACATCCACATTCCCATTCACATCTATACATCCACATCTACATCCACATACATACATACATCTATATCCACATTCCCATTCACATCTATACATCCACATCTACATCCACATACATACATCCACATCTATATCCACATTCACATACATCCCCTCCACATTCCCATTCACATCTATGCATCCACATACATACATACATACATCCACATTCCACATTCACATCTATACAGCCACATCTACATCCACATTCACATCTATGCATATACATCTTCATGCATACATCCATTTTCACATTCATACATCCACACTCATCTTCATGCATACATCCATTTTCACATTCATACATCCATACTCCCATCTCCACATCCACACATCCACATACATACATCTCTTATCGCATCCTATCCCTTCCCATATCTATTTATAGAATATAAGGGAATTCTTATATTTGATATAAAATTTCTTTACGCATCTAATTATGCATAAATTCCATTTAAGGATAAAAATCAATCTTTTATGCATCTTCCTATGCATAAATTCATTTTAAATGAGAATGACACTTTGAATTAAAATTCAATCTTTTATGCATCTTCCTATGCATAAATTTATTTTAGATGAGAATGACACTTTTGAATTAAAATCAATCTTTTATGCATCTTCTTATGCATAAATTCAATTTAGATGAGAATGACACTTTTGAATTAAAATCAATCTTTTATGCATCTTCTTATGCATAAATTCAATTTAGTAGGAATTACACTTTTAGAATAAAAGAATTTCTCTTATGCATCTAATTTATGCATAAAATCTATTTATGATAAAAATCACACTTTTAGTATAAAAATATCTTTTATGCATAACTCTATGCATGAAATCCAATTATGATAAAAGTAACATTTTTACAATATAATAATCATCTTTTATGCATACCTCTATGCAAGAATTTCAAATGTGATAAAAGTAACACTTTTACAATAAAATAATCATTTAAAAAAATATTTTTATAATAAAATAATCATTTTTTTCATATCCCTATGCATGAAATTCAATATGCTAAAAGTAACACTTTTGATATAAAAATTTATCCATTATGCATACTTCTATGCATGAAAATAAAAATGATAAAAGTAACACTTTTGATATAAAAATTTATCCATTATGCATACTTCTATGCATGAAAATAAAAATGATAAAAGTAACACTTTTGATATAAAAATTTATCCATTATGCATACTTCTATGCATGAAAATAAAGATGATAAAAGTAACACTTTTGATATAAAAATTTATCCATTATGCATACTTCTATGCATGTAAATAAAAATGATAAAAGTAACACTTTTGATATAAAAAATTTATCCATTATGCATACTTCTATGCATGTAAATAAAAATGATAAAAGTAACACTTTTGATATAAAAATTTATCCATTATGCATACTTCTATGCATGTAAATAAAAATGATAAAAGTAACACTTTTGATATAAAAACTTATTCTTTATGCATAATATAAAAATTTAATTTCTCCATGATTATAATGAAATTCTTTCAATTAATCTAGGATGATAATTCCTAGAATATGGTAGGAAGTCCTCTTTTTATGCTTTGAATGAAATTATTTTATGCATAATTTTTATAAAAATTTTTCCATAGCTCCGCTGCTATGACTGATAAATCTCAATTTTTTCTAAGGGATAAAGCTTATCATTAAGGAAATAATTAAAATGATCTCTAATTGGATCATCAATCCATAATGGATTGAATCATGAATATGCATAAACTAAAAGTATAGAAAAAAGCCATTAATTTGGCCTCAAGCATAGCTTAATCTTGGGTTAAGGAAAAGCTTTATGAAAAGCTTGATTTGGATTGAGAATGGGTCATGAGTATGACCATTTCTTGAGTGAGAGAGAGAAATTACATAAAAACTATTAGAATTTAAACATTAACTTCAATAGCATTTATTAAATTATGTAACTCTTCACTAACATTCATCAATTCACTTCAATAGCATTAAAAAAAAACCATACCAATTAAGCTTCTCAAGCTTGAGAGGGGTTGAGAAGAGAGAAACATTGAGAAATTAGAGAAAAGATCAATATTCACTAATTACCTTACAAATTGCTTGATTCTTTGTTCACGATAGAGGCCCCTAACCAATCAATTGGTTAAGTATGTTGATGGAGCCACTAATGGGGATTGAAGAAAGAGGGAAGCTCCAAAAACTAGTGAATTATTAAATGAATTCACAGTTCTTGGCTTAGGTGGAGTAGAGTAACGATGCATAAACACTATATATTTTTCAAAAAGGGGGAGGCTTCTATTTATAGGAAAAATTGAGCTCCTAACCAAACAAACTGATTCTAGAATTTTCTAAATCAGTTTGGTCAATATTTGACCATTTTTAGGTCAGTTAAGCTAACTTTTTGGAATTAGACTTGAATGAGGAGAGAGGAGAGATGAAATATCTCAATTTTTATGAGTTTAAAACTCATTCAAGCATGTGAAATATGCACCTCCTTTAAAGAACTCCCCTTCCTTACATATGTGTCATAATGGAATCATTTTAATATTGCTCATAGTTTTTTACTAATAAACCTTGTACATTTTCAACTCTTCATCTTATGTGAAATATGCACCTCCTTTAAAGAACTCTCCTTCCTTACATATGTGTCATAATGGAATCATTTTAATATTGCTCATAGTTTTTTACTAATAAACCTTGTACATTTTCAACTCTTCATCTTATGTGAAATATGCACCTCCTTTAAAGAACTCCCCTTCCTTACATATGTGTCATAATGGAATCATTTTAATATTGCTCATAGTTTTTTACTAATAAACCTTGTACATTTTCAACTCTTCATCTTATGTGAGCATTTACTCATTTTTTGGATATTCAAAATATCTCATATTTTTAATATTGCTCATAGTTTTTTACTAATAAACCTTGTACATTTTCAACTCTTCATCTTATGTGAGCATTTACTCATTTTTGGGTATCTTCTTTTCCAAATTGGATTTATCTCCTCCCTACACATGGATTGATGCTATTGGCCCATAGGAACCTTAATTGGACCATAATCCAAAAATTTCTAAAAATCTAGACCCTTAGGCTAAGGTCCTTTATACACATTTCCAATTAATTCCAATTGCACATTGGAAAATTCTTTTTGAATTTCTGTTTCAGGGGAATTCATCTTAATTATAAGAGCTATTTTTCTATCCAAAAATATTCAAAATCTGAATATTCTCTCTCTAGAATATTTTCTCTCTCTAGGTTAAAATAGTTAGAAACAAGGTCTTTATATTTCTGAAGAGGGATTGATTACAGGGAAAGATACTAGACATCAAAAAGGGGGTGGGGGAGGAATCTTTTACCTTACAAATTGCTTGATTCTTTGTTCACGGTAGAGGCCCCCAACCAATCAATTGGTTAAGTATGTTGATGGAGCCACCAATGGGGATTGAAGAAAGAGGGAAGCTCCAAAAACTAGTGAATTATTAAATGAATTCACAGTTCTTGGCTTAGGTGGAGTAGAGTAACGATGCATAAACACTATATATTTTTCAACAAGGGGGAGGCTTTTATTTATAGGAAAAATTGAGCTCCTAACCAAACAAACTGATTCTAGAATTTTCTAAATCAGTTTGGCCAATATTTGACCATTTTTAGGTCAGTTAAGCTAACTTTTTGGAATTAGACTTGAATGAGGAGAGAGGAGAGATGAAATATCTCAATTTTTATGAGTTTAAAACTCATTCAAGCATGTGAAATATGCACCTCCTTTAAAGAACTCCCCTTCCTTACATATGTGTCATAATGGAATCATTTTAATATTGCTCATAGTTTTTTACTAATAAACCTTGTACATTTTCAACTCTTCATCTTATATGAAATATGCACCTCCTTTAAAGAACTCCCCTTCCTTATATATGTGTCATAATGGAATCATTTTAATATTACTCATAGTTTTTTACTAATAAACCTTGTACATTTTCAACTCTTCATCTTATGTGAAATATGCACCTCCTTTAAAGAACTCCCCTTCCTTACATATGTGTCATAATGGAATTATTTTAATATTTCTCATAGTTTTTTACTAATAAACCTTGTACATTTTCAACTCTTCATCTTATGTGAGCATTTACTCATTTTTTGGATATCCAAAATATCTCATATTTTTAATGTTGCTCATAGTTTTTTACTAATAAACCTTGTACATTTTCAACTCTTCATCTTATGTGAGCATTTACTCATTTTTGGGTATCTTCTTTTCCAAATTGGATTTATCTCCTCCCTACACATGGATTGATGCTATTGGCCCATAGGAACCTTAATTGGACCATAATCCAAAAATTTCTAAAAATCTAGACCCTTAGGCTAAGGTCCTTTATACACATTTCCAATTAATTCCAATTGCACATTGGAAAATTCTTTTTGAATTTCTGTTTTAGGGGAATTCATCTTAATTATAAGAGATATTTTTCTATCCAAAAATATTCAAAATCTGAATATTCTCTCTCTAGAATATTTTCTCTCTCTAGGTTAAAATAGTTAGAAACAAGGTCTTTATATTTCTGAAGAGGGATTGATTACAGGGAAAGATACTAGACATCAAAAAGGGGGTGGGGGAGGAATCTTACATTCTACCCCACTTAAAAAACGCGAGATGTCCTCATCTCGCAAACTAGGGTAATTTCGCAAGATGCACGAATATGAGACTTAGAGAAAAAATTTTAATCAAGATTAACCACCAAGAAAAGTCTCAAAGAGAGCAAGATAAGAACAAGATTTAAACTTTACTCATTCTCAGAACTTATACAGTAAAGATAGAAGAACTCTTTACACTTCCATAAGCCCGTCCATCATATGGTCACAAAAGCAGCACTCACAAGCTGCACAAGTATAGGGTAACTCATCTATGGGAATGATTCTGTTGGTTATTGCCGCACCTATCTCAGTGGTATGAGGTGATCTAACAAAAGGACCTCTAAGAGGCAAGCCAAAAACGGGATAAAGGCATATCTTCTCATGAGGAAGAAAACACGCCAGTAAGAAGACCCGCTCAGAAAACCCAAGATGCCTTGATCTCATGACGCAGTAGTATCGGGGACCCAAACCCAAAGCTTCAATAACCATGGCCAAGCGGACATTGTTACGAAAGTGCTGCTGACCCCAGGGTGTTACCCTAGTTATGTTTTGATAGGTCCGCCATTTGGTCAAAGCTACAGAAGTTCCCAAGTGAGGGAAAAGTGAGCGCTCATACTGTTCTATAAAATCCTTCTTTACAGACTCGCTTGCGTCTTGAAGGTGAGAAATCATCATGGATAAAACTAATTCTTGTTACCAAGCCATGAAGGAGATTAAGAAAGAAGGAGATTGATGGGAGTAAGATTACTGTGAGCGACAAGTAAAAGTTACGACTTATATAAAGGAAGGAGCTAGCGTAACTTAGAAGCCAACGGTATCTTGCCACTGAAGTTTTACCGTCTTTTCATGATTTGGATTTGGCACATATTTCTATGAAATACATTAAGAACTTTGAGATGAGGAGATAAAAGAAGCTCGTAAGCTAAGTCACTTACTTTCTTTGAATTCAAATAAGGCTCACAATATATGGGGGATAACTTCTTAAACTCCCCAATAGATAAAGAACTTCTTTTGGGACGTACTCGAATGAAGACCAAAACCTTGGTATCCAAAACACCGATTTTTACTTCTGAACTCATTGTTCTGAATCCTTAAAACAGGTGGAACTCCTGAGAAGTATTCTAGGGAAAGGGTGTTCCTTTTTTAAATAGAATCTTTCTTTTATTTTAGAGAGGGAATAATTATAAGATAAAAAAAGGAGATTCTTACTCCTGTATACCTCGAAGGTTGGGGAGGAATCTTACAGTGTGACCCATGTACAAACACAAAGAGGACCCTCTACAAGCTGCCCTAGGAGCATATTGGTGATTTCCCTCTTGACTCTATTCCTATTAATGATCCCTTACCTCTCCATTAGGAAATCCAAAAGTCCAGAAACTAATATGAGATCTATTGAGGAGCCTCACACCATCCATGTACCTTTTTGGGTTTGGGATAACCCTATACCTTGGACATGGTATCTACTTTCTCAACCCAACATCATGAATCTGCCTTTGCTTGGTCTTATCAAGATTTATTTGGCATCAATCCTTCCATTAGCACCTATTGCATTCCTCTCAAGAGGTAAACGAACTATTTAGGAAAGGTGTTTACATACTACTCTAAGGTGGTTTATAGAAGAAGCGTGATAAGATGATGGAGGTAGGCATCATTGTTCCTATCAAACACTAAGAATGGCTTTTTCCCATTATCATCATTCCAAAAAAGAAAAGTAATAAGATCTGCATTTGGGTGGACTTTCAACCCCTTAACCAAAGTACCATTAGGGACGGATTTCCTTTTTCATTTATTAAGCATGTATTGGAGGAGGTCATTGTCCATTGGCTACTTGGTTTTTAGTATTCACTTTGTGCTGATGTCATGTGTGAGTGCTCCCTCTCCAGCACATACTCCATCTATCTCAAACGAGTGGAGGCCAAGGGTGTGATTCTTTTCTTGTGATGTTCTATTTACCCTTGTTGGTGAACATTGGCCAATCTTTCTACCTTGGCCCCTTCTTTTTCTCTTGGTGATCCCTTCTCATTGGATCCTAGTTCTCCTTCTTCTTTGAGGCTCCTTCTCTCCTATGTAGATACCTCTCCTATATAGGTACCTCTATATAAATATTCACCAAGTTAGTAAATGGAGTAATGGTGTGCAATGTGTAGATGGGTCGACAAGTCCTCCATTTCACCGAGTTCCTTGGCTAGCTATTCCTTTGGCATTTTCCCACTTGGTCTCTAGTGCCAAGAGGTAAGACCTACCCAATCATAATGGCTAGTACATATAAAGTAGATAAGTTTGAAGGGTATAGCTTTCATACAAACCCTCAGCAAAAAGGACATGGTACTATCATCTTGCCAGAGATCACAGGTTTTCAAGTTTTTTGTCCTCCAATATGCATCTCTATGGTGATGGGGGTCTTTAGTTTCTAGCCTCTTGCATCTCCACTTTATGTAAGGGTTTAGACACACTGTCTTTTAGTCTCTAGTGCCAAGAGGTAAGACCTACCCAATCATAATGGCTAGTACATATAAAGTAGATAATTTTGAAGGGTATAGCTTTCATACATGGTAGACAAAGATTAAATTTACTCTCTTGAGAAAAGGGCTGTGGGGTATAACAAATGGGAAAGAAAAAATGCCAAACACCAGGGAGACGAGAAAACTCTATGGATTGGCAAGGATGAGAAGGCTTTGGCCATCATAGCCTTGGGACTAAATGATACCTATATCACATAGATGGAATGGAATACCCTAGATTCTCTTTTTGGAGCACAGTAAAAGAACTCTAAAATCAGCCTCTTAATCAAAATTTTCAAGCTAAAATTCAGTTCAGGGGAGTCGCTCCCGACCCATCTGAACTACATGAAAAGTATTCTCACAAATCTGGCTGGGATCAAGAAGACTATTGAAGAAGATGTAATCATAGCTGTCGTCTTGAAAAGTTTACCTCAAGAGGAGTATGGTAACATAGTTTCCACTCTCACTAACTTGCCCTCACCAAACTTATGGATGTGCAAACATTTCTCCTAGAAGAAGATTGGGCTTTTTAAACCATTTAGGATTTTCCCACCTGTGGTCACCCCTCTATCCTAAGCAAAATGTAAACATAACTAGTATCCTAGCATCTGTCATCATCATCAACTTCTAGCATTGTAAACCACCATGAGTAAGACCTACGGGCACTTTGGTCATCATAACTAGAGTTCTAAACAGTAACTAGATCTAGCATTGTCATCTTAGTAGCCATGGATATTTTGTTGAGGGAGGGTGTTCGAAACAATACAGCAAATCATCCATGTGACATTGGAAATTAGGGCATATGGTCACTTAATCTTAGAACTTTTTGGTAGACTGTGGTTTATGACATAGATTAGAATATATGGAGCATATTCTAGGTGCCTAGAGAAGTGGGAGGAGATCTCCTTTGCAGTCCAATCTAGGTTTTTGGGTGCTTTCTTCTAGATATAATTAGGGTTTTACTTAGGGGTTAATCAAAACCTAATCCATTGTACTCCAGCCTATATAAGAGGCTCTCATCTAATGCAAGAAAACACAACCTCCATTATCCCATTTCTTGTATCATTATGCTGTCCATTTATTTAATGATGTGATTAGCATTAATCATTATCTTATCTAGTTTATCTTATGCAATTATCATGAGTATGATCATGGTGTCTCTCCATCTACCCAATTTCAATACAAGCTGCTAACCCTTTGATCCTCATTCACACAACAGACACAATCATCCCTTGCACAACAAGTTCAGTTAAGCGCACTAGTAGCGACCCTACCAAATGCAAGTGTATACATCCAACCTCAAGTGATAGAAAGTCCATTATTGGTGGGGGTAGTTTAAGTGCAAAGGAATAAAATGCACAAATGAATGTGAGATCAATATTGAAGGCTGGTCTCACTGACTCAAGAGTGAAGCATCATCATCATGTTGGCACACCCTACCTATCAGATGCAACCTCTTCTTACCTTGACAATGGCCTATATTGCAAAGTATATCTCTTAATTGCCATCGGAGCATAGTAGCTCATGGTATAGGAGCTTGCACTCACCATAGCAGTCTTGGAACGAGAACCCCTGCAACTCCCTCCTCTTTGATTCACTCACTTTTCCATATCTCTTCCTCTCTCTAGGCCAACTTTTTGAAGTACCCCAGCTTCACCATGGTGGCAAATACGGAGGTGGTGGACTGGACAGAGGCACAACACGTTAGGTGGTGGACTGGATAGTAGGTGCAACGTGTTAAAATAGCCTACTTCATGTACTCAAAATGCTATTTGGGGCTCTATTGCCTTCAACATAATTAACAAGTGTGGGCAGCCAATGCGTGTTTCTCTCATTCGTGCATAGTCGTACACAAGAAGTAGCATTTGCAAGAACAAGCTTAATCAAGGCTCAGCGAAATGGAGTGACTATAAGAAGCTGAGATTTGGGATAAATCATTATGTTGATTAACAACATGCAACTAGCAAGAAATCATACACAATGCCTAAGTGATTTAGCCTTTAACCAAAGGATGGAAATAGTCTTCTATAGGCCAAAGTGTAGTAGCTCTAGGTTCCAATATACATTCCAAGAGTCATACGATCCTCAAGAGTGAAGCATCGTCATCATGTTACCTCTATGTAGCCTCTTCTTGCCCTGACAATGGCCTATATTACAAAGAACATCTCTTAATTACCAAGGTAATATAGATAGATGCTTTCTTCAACAAAGGTAGCTACAAGAAGAAAAGAAGAGGATTCGGATCAAATCCAAAGAAAGAGTTCCCCAGAAATCATGCAACTTTTTTGAAAACCAAGAAACGAAGAAAAAGATTGTTTCTATAGAAACAAATCTCAGAAAGCTCTACTTGCAGGAAAACAACTGATAGCTCAAGCGAAGACATAAACGACAACAAAAAGGAAGGAGCCTCAATGGAGGCTAACTTCATCGAAGATGATTGGGCTTTTTAAATCGTTCAGGATCTGCCCACCTGTCGTCACCCCTCTATCCTAAGTGAAATGTAAACATAACTAGTATCCTAGCATCTGTCTCATCAACTTCTAGCATTGTAAACCACCATGAGTAAGACCTATGGGCACTTGGTTGGTCATCATAACTAGAGTTGTAAACAGTAACTAGATCTAGAATTTTCATCTTAGTAGCCATGGATATTTTGTTGAGGGAGGAGGGTGTTGGAAACAATACAACAAATCATCCATGTGACATTGGGAATTAGGGCATATGGTCACTTAACCTTAGAACTTTTTGGTAGACTATGGTTTATGACATACATTAGAATATATGGAGCATATTCTAGGTGCCTAGAGCAAGTGGGAGGAGATCTCCTTTGTAGTCCAATCTAGGTTTTTGGGTGCATTCTTCTATATATAATTAGGGTTTTGCTTAGGGGTTAATCACAACCTAATCCATTGTACTCCAGCCTATATAAGAGGCTCTCATCTAATGCAAGATAACACAACCTCCATTATCCCATCTCTTGTGTCATTATGCTGCCCATTTAGTTAATGATGTTATTAGCATTAATCTTCATCTTATCTAGTTTGTCTTATGCAATTATCATGAGTATGATCATGGTGTCTCTCCATCTACCCTAATTTCAATACAAGCTACAAACCCTTTGATCCTCATTCACACAACAGACACAATCATCCCTTGCACAAAAAGTTCAGTTAAGTGCACTAGTAGCGGCCCTACCAAATGCAAGTGTATACATCCAACCTCAAGTGATAGAAAGTCCATTATTGGGGCAGTTTAAGTGCAAAGGAAGAAAATGCACAAATGAATGTGAGATTATTATTGAAGGCTGGTCTCACTGACTCAAGAGTGAAGCATCATCATCATGTTGGCACACCCTACCTATCAGATGCAACCTCTTCTTGCCTTGACAATGGCCTATATTGCAAAGCATATCTCTTAATTTCCATCGGAGCATAGTACCTCATGGTATAGGAGCTTGCACTCACCATAGTAGTCTTGGAACGAGAACCCCTGCAACTCCCTCACTCACTTTTCCATCTCTCTTCCTCTCTCTAGGCCAACTTTTTGAAGTACCCCAGCTTCACCAAGATGTGGCTATGGTGGCGAATATGGAGGTGGTGGACTAGACAGAGGCGCAACATGTTAGGTGGTGGACTGGATAGTAGGTGCAACGTGTTAAAATAGCCTTCTTCATGTACTCAAAATGCTATTTGGGGCTTTATTGCCTTCTTCAGGCTCAACATAATTAACAAGTGTGGGCAACCAGTGCGTGTTTCTCTCATTTGTTAGCGTAGTCATACACAAGAAGTAGCGTTTGCAAGAACAAGCTTAATCAAGGCTCAGTGAAATGGAGTGACCGTAAGCTGAGATTTGGGATAGATCATTATGTTGATTAACAACATGCAAATAGCAAAAGAAATCATACACAATGCTTAAGTGATTTGGCCTTTTAACCAAAGGTTGGAAATAGTCTTCCATAGGCCAAAGTATAGTAGCTCTAGGTTCCAATGTACATTCCAAGAGTCATATGATCCTCAAGAGTGAAGCATCGTCATCATGTTACCTGTATGTAGATTCTTCTTGCCGCCTTGACAATGGCCTATAATTACAAAGAACATCTACCATCGGAGCACAATAGTTCATGGTACAGGACATTGCACACACCATACCACTCTTGGAACACCAAGGAGAACGAGACTTAGAACCCCTGCAACTCCCTCCTCTTTGATTCACTCGCTTTTCGTCTCTCTTCCTCTCTCTAGGCCAACTTTTTGAAGTACCCCAGCTTCACCGACGTTGCTATGGTGGCAAGTACAGAGGTGGTGGACTTGACAGTAGGCACAGCACATTAGGACATTAGGTGGTAGACTAGCTATACTAGTAGGTGCAACATGTTTAAATAGCCTTCTTCATGTCCTCAAAATGCTATTTGGGACTTTATTGCCTTCTTCAGGTTCAACAAAATTAATAAGCGTGGGAAGCTAGTGCGTGTTTCTCTCATCGTTAGCATAGTCCTACACAAGAAGTAGCGTTTACAAACAAGCTTAATCAAGGCTCAGTGAAATGGAGTGACCGTAAGCTGAGATTTGGGACAAATCATTATGTTGATCAACATGCAATTAGCAAGAAATCATACATAATGCCTAAGTGATTTAGCCTTTCACCAAAGGATGGAAATAGTCTTTCATAAGCCAAGTTATGGTAGCTCTAGGCTCTAATGTACATTATTCCAAGAGTCATATGATTAAAAGTATCAAAAGGTTCCAATAGTGGGATATCCATGAGCCCCATTTTATACTTGAGCCCATGAACATGGTCTTTGACCTGATCTAAAGTTGTTGCCACTATCCTTTAGAATGTCACCACAATTAACTAGAGTGTCCACATGACCTGTAGGAAAGACGATAGCATATTAATGTTGGTAAATAATATAAATAAAAGACGTATCAATATAGACTCAAGCATAATATGTTCTTCTTCATCTACCAATTTAGGAGGTTGTTCTAATGTAGGATGAGAAGGTAGAGGTCCTCTAAAAGGTCTCGAAAGACTAATATGAAAAGAGTTATAAATATTCCACTTAGAAGGTAACTCCTACTTATATGCATTATTATTTATTTTTGCAATTATCTTGAAAGGTCCATAAAATCTAGGAGCTAACTTCACCAGAGGATTGATTGGTCTCAATAGATTTAAGTCTCCTTTTCTCAAAATGAAGAAGTATATAATCACCTTCATTGAAGATGACATGTTTGCATTTGTGATTTGCATACTTCATGTATTTCTCTTGAGCTTTTTGAATATTCAATTTTGCTAACTCATGAATTTGGTCAAAGTCTTTAACAAAAGAATATGTAGCCTCTATAGAATGTGAAAGTCTAGTAATTGGAGTAGGCAAAGCCTTACCATACACTATTTCAAATGGTGCCTTCTTAGTACCGATATGAGGATAGTTATTATATGCGAACTGCAAAATATTTAAACACTTATCCCATTGCTTAGGCTGAGATGAGACATATGATCTAAGCAAATCAAGTATTGTGCTATTTGTTGATTTGATTTTGTCCATTAGATTAGGATAAAAAGTAATAGAAAAATCAAGTTTTATTCTAACACCATATTGGGAAATATGGGAATTTCCCACAAGTTTGGGACACGTGGTCAAAAGTTTGGATTAACCATAACTTGAACACCACTAATCCAAAATGAGCGCTTTATAGCTCTTTAGATTCCATTTTTCAAGCGCTTTCCAACGATAGGTCATATGATAGGGTTTTGAGAAACTTACAAACATGTTATCCATGTCCCCTTTTTTAAGTATTCAAAAATGGGAATTGGGAAATTCCCAAATTCACTAATATGGTGTTTTCTAAGATTATCAAACAAAGTAGTACAAAAATCACTACAAAACTTTCTATGTCTACCATAAACAATAATATTTGGTGAACCATGATACACAAAAGCTTGTTTAATGAAAACATGTGCAGCTTGATAAGCAGTCAATGTCTTTTTGCAGGCAATAAAGTAAGCATGTTTACTAGATCTATCTACTAGAGTCCCAATCATATCATTCTTTAGAAGTCAAAGGAAAACCAATGATAAAGTCCATACTTATTTGTTCCCATGGTTCATTAGAAACAGGCAAAGGCATAAGCAAACCAAATCTCTTTCCTTTATGAATCTTAATCTTTTGACAAAACATATTCAGAAACAAACTTAGCAACATCTTTATGCATAGTAGGCCAAAAGTATGTATAATCTCTTTTGAAAGAAAAGAAAACCATCATCATAAGAATAATAAAAATAAGATAGCCAATAATTATCTTTCATCTTGTTATATGCATCATAAAAATCAAAATAAATTTTATATGTTTCTTCATGTTGTCAAAAGAAATGTCTATAATAGCAGATATATTATTAATGGTATTAAAAGAAATTCCTTCAATAGCAGATATATTAGTAATGATAGGTCTCCTACCCAAAGCATCAGTAACAAAATTTTCATGTCTAGGTTTATATGTAATATTGGCTAAAAACTTTGAATAAAAGATGCGCACTTAATATGTCTTTAATATTAAAGGCTGTAAAAGTAAATGTTTAATACTTTGATCAATTTTAATGATACACTCTCAGATCCCTTAAGATAATGTTTCAAAAAATTCAATGCATGAATAACATCAATCAATTCTTGATCAAAGTACTATGCTTAAGCTTAAATGGTTTCAATTTTGGATGTTCAAAAGCAATCGGATGATTATCTTACGTAAGTACAACACCAATACTATGTCTGCTAGCATCAATTACTACTACAAAGAATGGTCTAGAAAAATCAACTTTTTGAAATCCACACATATCATTAGCTTTCCATTCTTCTAAACAAATATTACAATAGGAGAAATTAAATTAAACCCTTATGAAAGAAAAATAAACCCAACTTCAAGAAGCTTATCAATTTCTTCCTTTACCACCACTAAAGAAGATTATTATTTTCTTACTTTACCACTAATAAGAAGTTAGGCTTCATGTGGTAGGAACATTGCCTTACTGGTTATGCCCCATCCACCAAATCCACTCCATTGTGACTTGATGATGTTTATAACCAGTTGCAAAAAAATGAGCATAACAATGAAAAAGAGAAAGAAACCTTTTCCTTTCATAGTTAGTGAGATCACATTCTCTAACTAAATAGGCCAAAATCATTCTTAATATTTTCATTAGACAATGCCTATAATTTGGAGGCCCCACCTTTGGAGTTACATGATCAAGTGCATGCAAGTCTACCTTAGTGTCTTTATCCATTTTTGTGTTCAGATCACTTTCACTAATATATGCTTAAAGAGTGTACATACTCTTCTTGCTCACTTTTCTCGCTTTGTAAATCAACACTATTACGAGAAATAAAGATCTTCATTTTATGGGGAATCTTACAAATGGTCATGCACTCTTCACTCTAGCATTGCCTTGCGTAGACCCTCTTCAGCTAAGGCCTTCCAAGTATAGGATAGGAATTTTGAGTCACCACATCTTCAATCAGCTAATCCTTCATCCGTCTCATTAAAATATTTGAAAGACATAACTCCAAGGCACCATAATAATGTTCAAACAGTGCTCATAGCAAATATTCGCAACATGCTACAAAGTTTGAAAAAGCCACGATCTGGGGATAAATTATTCCTCAAAAGATCTGCCATGATGATGCTCTTAAACTCAAAAGAATCAGAGGAGTCAACTGGCCTCAAACTCACTGATGTCTCTAAGCTACTATCCATTGATAGAAGAAACTTTTATGTGGCAAAATCTCCATGTTGTTTTTCTCCACATGTCATAGGAAACAACCAAGAAGCCACATACCTAATGAGGTAAAGAAGCTGGTGGTCACTTTTCAGACAACTAAGACTCATGTCTCCCCCAACAAAAAGGACATATGTCGAAAGAGAACTACATCGAGCGCCCAATTCATCTACTAGATGTATCACAGGTATGCCCAATAGTTGTTTAATAACTATGCATCTAATATTTACCGAATAGATTTCTCATAGTTGTATATATATGAAGCCTATCTAATAGATTTCTCATAGTTGTATATATATGAAGCCTATCTAATAGGTAACTACCTATGCTAGTTAATAGATAGACAGTAGCTACTTAGCAGTTAAAGTGTGTAGATAACTAAGACTTGATTAATACATGCTCACCTAACATATACGTAATACTTGTCTAATAGCTATATATGTTTTAGATATTTAATAAATAACTAGCTAGTTTAACTACTCGTAGCTATTTAGTAGATATGAATCTAATAGCAACCTTAGTTCAATTATAGTTGTGTACTTAATTTATACCTGATAGCTATCCAATACCTGTATATAGCTAGTAGCTATTTATTAGATGTTGTGTAACTAATTAATAGGTGTGCCTCTAATAGCTAACTCGGGGGGTTCACTATGTGTAAACTTTGTATATCACGTTGTCGTGCCACGGCACGTCTATGGTGTGAAACCATGCATGTGAGGCCATTAAATACAAATCCAGATGCATGGGATTAAGTGCCTGTGTACATATGGGATGTATGGCGTGTGGAGAGTTTTGCTTTGGAATGCGTTGCCAGATGTACAGGGTGGAATGATTTGTGTTGAGCTTGTTGCAGGCCTGTCCGGTAGGAGGTCCACTGAGGATGATTTCAGCTCCTCGTTTGGCTCTGAGTATGTGTACACGCCCAAATGTATGGGCATTGAAGCTGTGTTTGAAAGTATATGGAGGTTTGAGCCATAAAATATTAAGGTGGCCAATGCAGCTTGAGTATTAGTGTGAAAAAAGAAAATGAGTGTGGCCATTTTGTAGGCCTTCTAAGAAGAAAAATAAATACAATATTGATGTGGCCATAAATTGAAGGCCACATGGAGCTTTAGGTGGCCGCCAGCGCACCTTCTAGAGGGTTGGCGAATGATGTAGTGAGGTCGGCAGCTGAAAACGGAAGAAAGGAGGGCCTCGTGATTCTGAAAGGAGTGGGGGGGAGAGACGCTGCAGGTAACCAGAGGGCGGAGGCTGATGATCTTTTGCTATCACTGTGGAATCAAAAGGGACTGTGACAGTAAGAGAAAGAGACTCCAAAGAATAGGTTCGAACTGCTGGGGGCTAGTGATTCTGGGGAAGAGGACCAGAACTGGGTGATTGTGAATCTGTAGAGGGCTGGGGTTCTACTGACGAGGCACAGAGAAGTGCAGGTTCAAGGTGATGGCCGTGTGTTGAGGATGGGGGCTCTCTGGCGTAGGTGAAGCAGGAAAAAGCCAAGGGAAGTAGGGAGCCGACACGCTGGGGGGTTCTCTTGGGCGTGCGCAGCTGCTCTGCAGGCGTGAGGAGAAGGCTCCTGGGTGATCGTGGTGAGCTGCAGCAGAGGCTGGTGGGGGTTCTGAGGCGCAGTCGCACACAGATGCTGGAGAGAACGGGCTGGCGGGGACAGAGAAGTTTTGCTGGTCTATGGTGCTAGAAGGCCACGGCTGCTGAGAAAAGCCGCCTTGGTGAAGACCAACGTTTGGCTGGCAACTGTGAGAAGTACATGCAAGTGGTTGGAGACCCTTGTCTGAGGCGTAACAGGATAAGCTGTGTGCAGGCGGCAGAAATACACAGGTAGCGCTCGTGGAAACGGACGCTGAAGGGCAGCTGGAAGAGAAGGGAAAGGACGCCGTGTGTAGTGGGGGGGGTCGTTTTTGCAGAGACGCGGCTCTGGTGATCAGGAGCCACAGGTGTAGAGAAGGAACCGCTTGCTGCAGAGACGGTGAGCCAGAGAAGGAGGTCGCCTAGAGAAAAACTAAGGGTGCTTGAAGGTCGTGATCACTGAGGTGCTGCAGAGAAGGTCGCTGAGTAGAAGGAAGGCTGGCGCAGAGGCGTAGCCTATGGTGCTGATGTACACGTGGCTGGTCACTGAAGAGAGAGACTCACAAGGATAGAGGTGGTGTTGACCCTGTAGCAACTGCGTATGCATGGGATTGTGTGAGTGTGGGATCTGCTGGTATGTCTGAGGTATTATCATTATATGATCGTGTTGTTGTTGAGATTTTGGTGTCTTATTTCTCTTGAAGCTATGTGTAATGGGTGCTGACGGTGTTTGGGCCATGTTCTTGCTTTAATTGAAGACTTGATGATCATGATGGTTTGGTGTTTAGCCAAGAGAGATACCTTTTCCCCTTTGTACATGCGTCTCTGAGAGAGGAGGGAGGAGGTTTAGCGGGATTTATTTTCTCTGAATAATCAAATCAAGTGAATGCAAATCAACGTAACTCTCACAGCCAGACACCCAGTGTGTTCCCGGCTAGACCGCACACGTCACGACAGCTTTGGTGAACCCGACGTGAAACCGCTGGGGTGAGAGTACGTAGAGATGGCTAGCAAAATGGAGCATTTATATGCAGAGATGAAAGAGCTTGAAGAGCGGTTCAGGAAGATTGAAGAAGAAAAGCAAATTCAGGAAGCAGTGGAAATTGCGGTGCAATTGGTATATGACAGGGTCAATATATTTGATGGTTACGATCCAGAAAGCTATCTAAGGTGTTACGAGACAGAGATGAAGAATCAAAGGGTTCCAGAAAACATGATGATTGCATCTTTTGCATACCTTGTAAGTCCTGATTTAAAAGATGAAGTGCTAGAACTAGCAGAGTATCACTCCAAACGATGGAGTGATTTTGCAGATGCACTTATTTATGCGAGTTCCAGGTATAATGTGAGCTGTGATAGTGTTCCAGCAACAATCCGAGCCAATTTAGAAGCAGTTGTTGATGCATGTCTTATGGAGGACAATCAATTGCTATTCAAGGCTGATACAGAGATTGTGGAGGCTGTTTATGCTAAATTGGGATTGCAAAAAGCCATTAGTGAGCAACAAGGCCTTCACAGTGCCAAAAGGGATGCTTTGTTACAGCTTCATAAAGATGCAATGGGTGAACTCTGCAAGTATAATCTGTCTTCCTTGTTTGAGGGTGCAGACATACAGGGTCCTATGATCATGCCAAATGATGTGTGTATGCCTATGCTTGAGGAGACACTTGATTCAGAGAGCTTCAGGACAGGTGCTCAAGACCCAGTACACGAGGAAGAGGACTGTGAAGCATGTAAGCTGTGTAAACTTGAGGATTCTCATGACGAAAGTTCTCATTTGAAGGGTATTCCTCAGGTGTCGTATCATATGTGTGAAGAACAGCAGGAACCAATGCTTCTTGCTGAAAGCATGATTGCAGAGTTTGAAGATCTAAGACAAGAAGAAGATGCTATCATTACTGCATTCTTATCTGGTTATGATGCTTATAAGCAGGATGATGTACATGAATATGCAGACGGGCCACAAGTATGTGTGATTGATTTAGAGGGGGTGAGTGATATGGGTGATTCCAACAGTGATGTTGTTTCTGAAGCTGGTTGCCAAGGTTCTTTGGATTTGGGTTATTCTGGAATGCTAACAGGGTGTTCCAACAATAAACAGGGTGATGCTATGTCATCAGTGTCAGGGTTACCTTGCAACCACATTTGTGAGCAACAATCTCGAGCTTGGAAGCCTGTTTATGATGATGATTTGGAGAGGGAAATTGAATCTGTCTTTTTGGATCATGCAGGGTTCAATGACATACAGATTCAAGGGTACTTGGGTGAGGGACCCATAAATCTAAGCCTATCTGCAGACATATATCAAGAAATACTAGGAGATAACATGCAGGATATGCAAAGTGTGGTCACAGAGCCTCAAGAGGCTGCATATGAGCAACCAAATGGATATAGCTATGGGGGTATGAATGTTCATGATAATCAACATGTGGGATTGCAAGATGATAATGGCTTCAATGCGATTGATCCTGGATTGGATGCTATCTTAGATGATGCATTGGGATGATTTCATGGTATATAATAGATCCCCATCAGCTTTGGGCTCTTCTATGCTTGATGCTAGTCAACTGTTGGTTGCAAGTGAGGATAAGCAGGTGTTATGTGAGCCAAATGATTGTGATGAGATTGATTCAGATCTGGAGGCTATTCTCGATGATGCCTTGTTAGACTTTGTATGTGTTGATGCTTTTCCGTCTTTGGATGAGAAGAATGAATGTTTGTCACTGGGTGAGCTGGATCCAGGCACGATAGATTTGGATGGGATGTTACCAAGTGTGTGTTCCATGCTGTTAATGCAGTTGTTACTTGGTGTGGCCATACAATATGTGGTGCAAAGGCTTCAAACATGGCCTGAGGAAAATTTTGAAGCAAATCGTTTTGAAGAGCATCCCACTTTGAATGATGAGGATAATCATGCATATGCAGAGAATCTAAGTGAGGATAGGGCTTCATATGAGCAAAGGATATGGCACATATGCCAAAAGCGATTGGTATTTGATCCAGGTGGGAAAGCAGAACCATTCAGATGTGATTGCTGATGCTTGTACATATACCAATGTTGGTGTGCAAATAATGCATGGACACTGAATTCCAGGACCTGTGTGGCACATACCAGAGGATGTGCAGGTTTAGAGGGGGTGGATGTCGTGCCACGGCACGTCTATGGTGTGAAACCATGCATGTGAGGCCATTAAATACAAATCCAGATGCATGGGATTAAGTGCCTGTGTACATATGGGATGTATGGCGTGTGGAGAGTTTTGCTTTGGAATGCGTTGCCAGATGTACAGGGTGGAATGATTTGTGTTGAGCTTGTTGCAGGCCTGTCCGGTAGGAGGTCCACTGAGGATGATTTCAGCTCCTCGTTTGGCTCTGAGTATGTGTACACGCCCAAATGTATGGGCATTGAAGCTGTGTTTGAAAGTATATGGAGGTTTGAGCCATAAAATATTAAGGTGGCCAATGCAGCTTGAGTATTAGTGTGAAAAAAGAAAATGAGTGTGTCCATTTTGTAGGCCTTCTAAGAAGAAAAATAAATACAATATTGATGTGGCCATAAATTGAAGGCCACATGGAGCTTTAGGTGGCCGCCAGCGCACCTTCTAGAGGGTTGGCGAATGATGTAGTGAGGTCGGCAGCTGAAAACGGAAGAAAGGAGGGCCTCGTGATTCTGAAAGGAGTGGGGGGGAGAGACGCTGCAGGTAACCAGAGGGCAGAGGCTGATGATCTTTTGCTATCACTGTGGAATCAAAAGGGACTGTGACGGTAAGAGAAAGAGACTCCAAAGAACAGGTTCGAACTGCTGGGGGCTAGTGATTCTAGGGAAGAGGACCAGAACTGGGTGATCGTGAATCTGTAGAGGGCTGGGGTTCTACTGACGAGGCACAGAGAAGTGCAGGTTCAAGGTGATGGCCGTGTGTTGAGGATGGGGGCTCTCTGGCGTAGGTGAAGCAGGAAAAAGCCAAGGGAAGTAGGGAGCCGACACGCTGGGGGGTTCTCTTGGGTGTGCGCAGCTACTGCCCTGCAGGCATGAGGAGAAGGCTCCTGGGTGATCGTGGTGAGCTGCAGCAGAGGCTGGTGGGGGTTCTGAGGCGCAGTCGCACACAGATGCTGGAGAGAACGGGTTGGCGGGGACAGAGAAGTTTTGCTGGTCTATGGTGCTAGAAGGCCACGGCTGCTGAGAAAAGCCGCCTTGGTGAAGACCAACGTTTGGCTGGCAACTGTGAGAAGTACATGCAAGTGGTTGGAGCCCCTTGTCTGAGGCGTAACAGGATAAGCTGTGTGCAGGCGGCAGAAATACACAGGTAGCGCTCGTGGAAACGGACGCTGAAGGGCAGCTGGAAGAGAAGGGAAAGGACGCCGTGTGTAGTGGGGGGGGGTCGTTTTTGCAGAGACGCGGCTCTGGTGATCAAGAGCCACAGGTGTAGAGAAGGAACCGCTTGCTGCAGAGACGGTGAGCCAGAGAAGGAGGTCGCCTAGAGAAAAACTAAGGGTGCTTGAAGGTCGTGATCACTGAGGTGCTGCAGAGAAGGTCGCTGAGTAGAAGGAAGGCTGGCGCAGAGGCGTAGCCTATGGTGCTGATGTACACGTGGCTGGTCACTGAAGAGAGAGACTCACAAGGATAGAGGTGGTGTTGACCCTGTAGCAACTGCGTATGCATGGGATTGTGTGAGTGTGGGATCTGCTGGTATGTCTGAGGTATTATCACTATATGATCGTGTTGTTGTTGAGATTTTGGTGTCTTATTGCTCTTGAAGCTATGTGTAATGGGTGCTGACGGTGTTTGGGCCATGTTCTTGCTTTAATTGAAGACTTGATGATCATGATGGTTTGGTGTTTAGCCAAGAGAGATACCTTTTCCCCTTTGTACATGCGTCTCTGAGAGAGGAGGGAGGAGGTTTAGCGGGATTTATTTTCTCTGAATAATCAAATCAAGTGAATGCAAATCAACGTAACTCTCACAGCCAGACACCCAGTGTGTTCCCGGCTAGACCGCACACGTCACGACAACGTGCATTCAAGGCCTAATTTAAAAACCCTTTATCTTCTGTAAATTTTTCATGAATAAAATACACCCTTTTTCTATTCAATCTATAAATACGCCCTTTAAATGGTACCCTTATGTATGTTAAAAATGTGTAAAAAGGGGATTTTAAAAACCCCTTCGGTTGAACCCACATGTTATGCTTACATATTTATGAGTACCCCCCCCCCCCCCCCGAGATATCTAACAACTCAATATATCTAATAGTTGTGTAATAGTAGTGTAATAGTACTGTAATAGCTTACTAATAGCTCTATGTCTCATATAATAATATCAAATAGCTATTTATCTTCTAGGGGATTGTATATGATCTCGCCCGAGGTCTTTGAATTTGTATACAATAGCATGCCATGGGAGATGTAAGCTCATCTTTGGTTATTAAATATATTTTACATTTTGGCTTTAGTCTAGCATTCAAAAGTGTCAATCAATTGGTGAACAAATATGACATGTCAATCAAAAGTACTGATTACCCCACCTATACACAACTATTAATGGCTATTAGTAGTTTATCAATAATTTTGAACAAGTCATAACACAGCCAGTACAGCTATTAACACAAAACGATCTTTGCATTATATATCTTTGCACATGTCCATTACAATACACTCTCTACATGTCCCATTACAGAGGAGATGAGAATGTTACATTACATCAAAATGTTACACCACAGTACAATCGCCAGCAAAACACAACCCCATAGAAGCCCTAATTTCTTTGCGAGATCCTTGGCCATTTGTAGAAAGGTGTATCCCAGACCATCTTGGTTGCCTCTTTCTCTTCTTGAGCATCCCCAAAGGTGTCATCGTGTGCCATTTGCATGTCATCCTTGGTCTTGGGAACTACACGGCCTATGACAACACCCCCACAATAGTTCAGCTTTCTCTTGGCATGTTCTTCATGATTTGGAAATCCAAGGAGGTTATACTCTTATGACAGAAACCATCACAGTAGTTATAACGCCTTCAGGTTACACTCTCTTTATTTGCCATCTCTAAGGTAGCATTAGACTTATGAGATGATTGTTCTTAAGTCCCAATGTTTCCATTAAACCTTTAAAAATTACATGAACTAAGGAACTACCATCAGCAAGAACATTATTTACATGCCAACCATTACATACCATATCAACATAAGCAAAATGAATGTCTACTTCTACTTTGACTACTTAAGATGGTGTATCCCTCTGTTCTTATGATTGTTCTTAAGTCCCAATGTTTTCCATTAAATCTTCAAAAATGACATTTACTATTGTAGAACTACCATCAATAAGAACATTCTTTACATGCAACCCATTACATACCACACCACCACATTACTATTAGGGAGAATAGATGTCTACTTCCACTTTGACTAGTTGAGGTGGTGCATCCCTCTCCTTCTTTTATTGATGCCACTCCTCAACTCACTATACAAGGAAGAAGCCAACGCAAGAAGTTTCCCATAGGTAGTAATAAGCTCATAATAAGGACCTTGACCTTTAGAGAGGCCAAGTTAACACATCATAACCTTTAGAGAGGCCAAGTTAACACATCCTAAGTGCCTTCTCCATCTTTTAACCTTGCTTATTTCACCCTTTTTCCTCATTTTCCACTTTCAAAGGTGCTTTTCCTCTTCCACACCCTTATCATTCCTAGGTTTCTTCTCTTGAGTACACACAACAACACCTTCACCTTTATCTTCACCAATAACAAGCATCTATCAAATTTATAGAATCAAAGGAAGGAGAAGCTCTCCTAGGACAATATCCTTTGTCTTGGAAGTCATAGCACATTATGCAAGAAAAATTAGCAGGGCCAGAATTTCTTACCATTTTTCGTCCATCTTTTTACCTCAGGCTTTCATGAGCTTGTAAGAGGTCAAGCCAAACTGGTCCATCCTTGCTATCACTCAAGATACCACCATATCAAGTGCATTAGAGATAGCTATGTGTGGTTACGGTTCAGGAGTATTAGGACAAGGTTGTTTAAGGCTAAAAATTAGATGCTCTTTTTGACTATTTTTTTGTCTTTAAGTTTGTCATAATGGGATGTAATGAAAAGTGTCTTTTGGAACAGGACGGAAGTTAGAAGTCATGGGAGTTTTTATCTATGGAGTATTTCTTGGTGGTTAGAGGGGAAGATGAAAAAAGAAGATGTTTTAATGGCGGATTCTCTGTGTAGTTTTGGGCGGATTTCTGAATGCAAGATGTAATGTGTCAATCTCTTTGCCAATCTACTTGTCAATTCAGTTGTCAATCCATTTGTCACCAGTGTTGTCATTTAGTTTGTCAAATAGTCTATCAGGAAGTCTTAAGTTCTTTTAAGTCTGTGGAAGATATGATAAGCAATAAACACTTGGCGATCACGGTGTTTATGATGAATTTCATGCGCGGGCTTACATTCTTCTGTTAATGGTGAGTGCTGCAAGATGAAGAGATTTATGTAGGCAATGGTTAGATTTTTTTTCATTCATGCATTTATAGTGGCGGGGGTTTGAGTTTGCTCTGGAGGATTCAGGGGAATCATCTCATTTCTATTTTACAAGGTCAAGAGCAAGGAGTTTGGGTTTGCAGTATCGGGGAGATGACCAACATCAACGATGGTCGCATGAAGGAGATGACAGTGGAATGTCAACAAATAGTTCTGATGAGGATTCAGAGAATGCGATGGTTAATTCAAGGGCAGCAACTCCAGGATTAGCAGGAGGATTTCCACATGTTTTAGCAATAGCAGTAATACAACAGGCATTATTGCCTCGAAGATGGTTGCAATTCAATCCATTACCGAATAGGAGAACCAACAGGCAGGTACTCCCAAATAGACCTTTTAACATGGCAGCAGCGACTCGAGCAGATTTGCGCGTCAAATTCGAAAGCTTTTCAGGAAAGTCAAAAGAAGACCCTGATTGTCACGTAGCTCAATTTGAGACTCGATGTGGCAGGCTAGAGGATTTGCCGGAGTATATGATGCGCAAGCCAAGATGCGCCAGTTTGAGGCAACATTTGAGGGGAAAGCTGTACAATGGTTTAGCAATTTTGTGCCAGGACATTTTGCAGATTATGACGCATTGAGGATTGCATTTTTGAATCGGTTTCGGGTGGAAAAGACCGCCAATGATGTGTTGACAAGACTTAAAGCAGTAAAGCAAAAGAGGATGTTTGTGGAAGATTACACACAGAGGTTCAATCGGTATGTGAGAAGGCTCACTCCTCAAGAAAGGCCCACTGATGAGATGTTGGCAGCATATTATGTTAAAGGCCTCAGAAAGGAGTTGCGAAATGTAGTAGCTGGTGTTGATGTTGCGGGAGGAATGAATGAACTCATAAATACTGCAACTCGAGCGGAGAAAAGGTTTGGTTTATCAGGTTTGAGCTCTGGCAAAAGGCATTCAAAGAGGAAGAAGAAGAAGAAGGAGAAAAAGAGGAAGAAGTCAAGTGATGACAGTACAGATGAGGATTCGGAGTCGGATTCGGATATGGATTCTGATACGGATTCAAGTTCAAGTAGTGATGATGATTCTAGTAGTGATTCAGAGTCAGAGGATGAGGAGCATAAGAAGAAGAAACAAAAGGGGAAGTTAAGTAAGAAGTCAAAGGAAAAGACTAAAGAGGTGTCAGTTAAGAAGGATGTGGAAAAGAAATTGAAAGAGATGGGATTTCAAAAGGAGTCAGAAAAGAAGATCGAGCACTATGACATTTGTGTCAAAGATGGTCACAAAACCATGGATTGCTGGTATAATCCTAGCTTTAGGGGGGTAATTCCTAAAAGAATACAACAAAAGATGCAGCAAAATATGACACAGCCTCATGGCATTTTTTCGGAAACTCTGGATGAGCAAAGATCATTTGGAAATCAAGGATGGCAGAGGCCACAGCAACCCTATCCGAATTGGAGACCACCAGGGAGACCACCATTTAGAGGGAATTTTAATCAAGGAGGAAGATCAAGATTTGGTGGATGGCAAAATCTTCGGCCATCATGGGGAAGGAATTGGAATCAACAACAGGGATGGTCACAACAGCAAAATTGGCAACCGCCCCCGAATTGGAATCAGCAAGGCTGGAATCAGCAGAACTGGACTCCGCAGGGGTGGAATCAACCAAGACCTCCTCAACAATTACCTCAGTTACCTGCGCCCCCTGTGCAGTGAATAAACCTCCTTAGAGTAATATGGTGAATGTGGATGTTTGTTTGGAAGCAAGAGCAGGTGGAGTAATGGCAGAATGTGGGATAACATGTGACTGTTCGGAGTGTGTTGTACGGGATTCAGAAGTTATGGCAGTTACACATTCTAAGGCAAAGCTAAAGTCTCCATTGGATTGGGAGGAACAGAAGGATGTTCGTGAAGAAGTAACTGAAGGAATTTTGGATGTTCAACAGAAAGAGGAAATGCAGCAGAGAAAGAAGAAATCCTTGGATAAGGAGGAGCATAAGGAGGATAAGTCTGAAGCATTGTTTCAAGAGTTGTTGAATAGTCCTTTCATTGGTTCCAATGTTTAGGGATCGAGTTTATTCGACTATGGGGAAGTTGAAAGTGTCTGGAATCCGGGCTGTGTTGAATCAAAGTGTGGGCAGTCATCAGATTAGTCCTGAAGATGTGGATTTCACTGTTCCCACAGTTCAACTGGATTTTGATGATCGGCGGAGATTTTCAACAGTTTTTTTGGATGGCAGATCTGGAGTCAATATTTTGTCAGAATTGGAGTTTTTGAAGATGAAGAATGTTCAGCTTGAGCCAGCACCATTTCAGGTACGCATGGCGGATCAGAGTCGGGTTCAACCTATTGGGATGCTGAGGAAACAATCTCTTATCATACAAGGTTTGCAGTTTCCAGTAAATTTTGTTGTTTTGCGGATGAAAGATGATGCAAATGCATATTCAATGCTATTAGGAAGGCCGTGGTTTAGAACAGCAAAGGTCAAGCAGGATTGGGAGAAGAATGTGGTCACATTAAAGAAGGGTAAAAAAGTGATAACAATACCGATGGGATCTAAGCAGGACCTATCAAGGGCAGTGAAGCCAATGATGGCACAACCAATTAGTTTGGCGGAAGAAGTTGAGGATGATGAGGAAGATAATTTTTTGGTAGCCAATCCAACAGTGGTTCCTGTTTTTGAAGTGGATGTGGAACGGATTCTTGATAGATATGTTGATTATCCGATTCAGGAGGATGTGTTTTGTCAAATGGCTGACAGTACTTCCAAGAAGATTCCGCAGATAAAGGAAGAAAAAACTGATGATGGTGACAAGGTGGAAGAAGTTGATGATGCTGCTGAGATCGCGCCTAAGGAGGCAATAATTAGAGCAGAGTTCTTGTATGATAAATTGATGGAGAAGGTTTCCAGAGTGAAGGAGGATGATTTGCAGGATTTAAATTTGGGATCTGTGGAGAATCCGAAGGTTGTCAAAGTGAGTGTCAAACTGGATGATGATTTCAAGGCCAATTTAAAAGTGTTGTTGCAGGAATTCATGGATGTGTTTGCTTAGGATTATTCTGATTTGAAGGGTATGGATCCCCAGGTGTATAGGCATCAGATAAATTTAAAGGAGGATGCGGTGCCTGTGATCCAGCAAAGGTACCGAATGAATCTGAATTACGCCAAACAGGTGAAGGAAGAGTTGGATAAACTTCTCAATGTTGGATTTATCATCCCAGTGGATAAAGCAGAGTGGTTGTCCCTAATTGTGGTGGTGCCAAAGAAGTCAGGGAAAATCCGAGTTTATGTGGATTACAAAAAGTTGAATGCAGCAACCATTGCGGATCCATTTCCATTGCCATTCATTGATTCAGTTTTGGATGATGTTGCAGGGCATGAGATGTATAGCTTTCTTGATGGATTTTCTGGCTATAATCAGATTCCAATGGCAGAAGAGGACATTGAGAAGACAACTTTTATCACTGAATGGGGAGCATTTGCTTATACAGTAATGAGCTTTGGTTTGAAGAATGGACCACCTTCATTTTCAAAGGCAGCTTTTAAAACTTTTGAACCATATTTGACAGAATTTATGCGGATTTTCATGGATGATTTTTCAGTTTTTGGGGAGAAGATTAAACATTTGGAGCATTTAAGGAAATGTTTGGAGAGGTGCAGGATGTTTAGAATGGCTTTAAACCCGCACAAATGTGCTATTGCAGTTCAAAAAGGAAAGCTACTGGGTCACATCATATCCAAGGAGGGGATGTCAATTGATGCTGACACAAGATTAGTGCAATTCAGAGGGCAATAGCACCGAATAATTTGAAGGCAGTTATGCGGTTTCTTGGTCAAACTAAATGGCATAGCCGTTATTTGAGATATTTGGCTGATGTGTGTGCACCGTTGAGTCATTTGACCAAAAAAGATGTGAGTTTTGTGTGGGGTGAAGCACAGGAAAAAGCCTTTCAGATTATCAAGAAAATGTTGGTAGTTTCACCTATCCCTCAACCACCAAATTGGGAGTTACCTTTCCATATTTATGTGGATGCATCGGATATGGCAGTCGGAGCTATTTTGATGGAGGAGAAGGTTCCAGGATGGTTTAGACCAGTGTATTATGCAAGTGGAAGAAAGAGAAATGTAATATTGCCCTCTATGCATTTATTATCTTATCTGTATAACATGTTTAGGGACCATTTGTTTAAAAGGGGTAATAATACTTTCATGTGGGTGTGAGTTTAGGATTTGACACATCATATGTCCTATGTGTTAGTTAGGATGACTTACAAGTGAGGGATGCATTATGTCCTTGTATATTAGAGAAGACAATAGGGTATGAGTATTAGTGGGTTTTGGCTACCTTTACTTGTTATTCGCTTGACTCTTTCTCTTCCCACCCCTCCTCTAAGCCAAAATGGGTAAAATTCCTATGTTTTATGGTAACCCAGAGGAAGTTCTAGAAGGATAATTTTAAGAGATCATATATTAGCAATGGTGATAGAAAGTCTGAGTGGATTTAAAATTTTCCTCCCTTTTTGAGGGGAAGGCTCTCAAATGGGCATAGGGAAAGCATAACGAATTGCTTAAGGATTAGGAAAAGTTTTTCACTACTATATTGGATGAATTACTTCTTGAGTAAAAGTATGACCAAATTTTGATTCTGTGAAGGGCTATGGTGGTGAAAAAAGCTACTGATTTGATAGACTCCATTTAACACTATTAACATCTAGAGCCAGAATCAAGGAAGCCAAATAACTTATGGTTGGGATTGATGGGTAGATTTTGTAGAATTTTATCTCTAGGTTAAGGGAAAAAACAAGGCAAATGGTGAAGTAAGAAGTTGCCAAAAACTTAGAGAAAGCCTTAAAGATAGTTATATGCCAAGAGTAAAGATAGTTATATGCCAAGAGTACAACCTTGAAGAGGAGGACCTCGATCAACCAAAGACTTAGGTAAGTATTTCCACTTTTTTCCACACCAAAGATCACACCTTTGTTTATTGCTTATCACATCTGCCACAGACTTAAAAGAATTTAAGACTTCCTGACAGACTATTTGACAAACTAAATGACAGCACTGGTGACAAATGGATTGACAACTGAATTGACAAAAGTAGATTGGCAAAGAGATTGACACATTACATCTTGCATTCAGAAATCCGCCCAAAACTACACAGAGAATCCGCCATTAAAACATCTTCTTTTTTCATCTTCCCCTCTAACCACCAAGAACTACTCCACAGATAAAAACTCCCACGACTTCTAACTTCCATCCAGTTCCAAAAGACACTTTTTGTTACTTCTAACTTCCATCCAGTTCCAAAAGACACTTTTTGTTACATCCCATTATGACAAACTTAAAGACAAAAAATAGTCAAAAAGAGCATCTAATTTTTAGCCTTAACGAGCTGTGTCGGTGGCTTGAGCCAAAGGCTGACTTCGGATCCACAATTCCTTGATCCGGATTATTTTGCGCTTTATCCTTCTCAGTACTTTCATCTTGAACTGTCACTTCAACTTCTAACTTCATAATCTTCTCAGCTTCTGGCTCTGCCTCTAGAAGAACAACAGTATTCACCTGAAGCTCATCCTGCTTGTCTGCCTTTGCTTTAACTTTTGATCCTTCCCCCTCAAACTCCAACTGCACCACATTGACCTTTCGCTCCACTTCCAATTGCTGCTGCAAATCTGCCACTGTCCGCTTCAGCTCCTCATTTTCATTTCGAACACGCTTATCACTGGCAGCTTCGAACCACGTTCTGAATTTATCAATGGGCTCCCCCAAATGTTCTTCAAACATGTGGCTGGCATGACTCCATAATTTTTGAGTATATTGCTACACCTCTTTCTTCAACTCTTCCAAATCCGCCTCAGTCACCAGCACACCTGCAACAGATTGCCCCTCCAAGATTGCTTTCTCCATACTGATCAACGGAGTCAATCTGTTTATCAAAAAATTATTATCCGACATAAGCTCCACAATCCGGTCTTCAAAGGACTAGAACTACACATCAATGGCCATTTTTAAGCCATCTGCCCAACTACCAAATTCCATAGCTGCTTGCAACACTTCCTCCATCGTCCCTTGCATCTGCTCATTTAATTTTGACAATTCTTGCTCAAGCTGAGCCTTTTCTTTTCCTGCTACATCCAACTGATCCTTAAGAAACTGGATCTGCCTTTCTAATACTCCCAACTGCTCTGAATTCACTTTCTGACCCTCCAAAGACACAAGCATTGCCTCTTGATTATTAATAAATCTGCCTAACTCCGCTAGGCTATTAATAGCCTCATTTGCAGTAAATACCCCAGGCAGATTGACATTAGCCCAACTCTGTGACATCAGAGGTTTGGACACAGACTGAAATGGCTTTTGTTCTCTCGAATTTTCCCCAAACTTTTTTGGGATGAAAGTGAAAGTCTTGGCCTTTGACCCTACATGAGGCACACTTGGCAAAGAACAAAACAGTGTAGACTTACTTGCTCCCCCTTGGGCTACCGCACCACTACACTCCGGAGTCACCCAAGTTATGGGATTTGTTGGCTTTTGCTTTGAACCCGCCGATGGAGATCCGTACTCCAGCTTCCGCTTCTTAGCCTCCTTTGACAGCGATATCATCAGTCCCATAGGTACCTGCAACACATGACTGAAAATACCCCCCAAATATGGGACAAGCTTTGTTAGGGACAGTGATCTCCTCTTATCTTTGAACTCCGCAATCTGCAGTCTCTCAAAATACCCCCCAAATATGGGACAAGCTTTGTCAGGGACGGTGATCTCCTCTTATCTTTGAACTCCGCAATCTGCAGTCTCTCAAAAAGAAATGAGGCCCAGTCAATGTGAACCCCGTGCTCTGCATTCCATAACGGTGCAAACGCCTCTTTGGACATGTATGCTATCTTTGCCAGCAAACAGATTTTATCCAAGTACCAAAACAGATGCTTGCTTCTCACTTTTTTTGCATTCCTCACCATATAATAACCCCCCTGTGGCGGCCCAAACTCCCCTTTCATGATAGACTCCGTAATCTTCTTCAGCTTTGCACCCTGTTGATTAGGCAACTTAAACACCTTAGCCACTAATTGCGGCGTTACCTCTTTACCATCAGTGATGTAGCCCTTGTTTTCCCTCAAATGCTGCATTTGCTGTTCTGCATAAGGATTCTGCTGCCATGCAGACCAAGGCAACTGTGCAAATTCAAACAATCCAATCCGCTTCAGTCAAACCTTCGTCTCATCTGCATGTAAATCAATACCTTCATCTGACTCCGTGTCGCGACTCTGGGCTTCTGATACATTGTCGGCTTCATCATCATCTTCAATCACCTGCACAGCGACCCGCGGCATCTTCAATTCCTCCAAAGCGACCTTCATCAAACGCGTCTGCGGCATAAGATCACTTCCCTGCTCCTGGGGCTGCATGAAGACTTTCTTCCTCAAACTCTCAGAGAACATCTTGAACAGGACACAGAAAACGCTCAAAAATACCAAGCTTCCACACACTTTGATTTGGACTAGTCGGGCATGTCGACCCTTCGCAGGTTTATCATGGTGCTCCTTCTCAAAAAACGCACCCCATGCAAATTTTTCAAAAGGTGTGCCTAAAATCTATCTCACACGTGGCACCATTCTTTTCTTAACTTGAGTGCCCTCAAAAGAGGACTTGCATCATCACACGAATATTGAAATGTGGACACCCCACATCCTCTTATACTCAAGAAGGGGAAGAACTTGCATCATCACACGAATATTGAAATGTGGACACCCCACATCCTCTTATACTCAAGAAGGGGAAGAATAAAGGGTCGAGTTGATTTTAGAATTTCTCTCCATCTCTTGGAACCAAAAAGAAAAACTATGCATTTTTTGAAAGAAAATCTTTGAGCTCACTAAAAGATTTATATACAAAGTAAAAGATGGTTGAAATGATTGGTTGGTTGGGTTGTATAGGACGTATTGGATGAAACTTGAAGACATGAATGGGTTTTTACCTCTCTCTACATGTGATATATCTTCCTTAGTATTTGATACTCATTATCTCTTATGGTTGCAAGTTAAAGTCTTTAATTTTCTTTAACACTAATAAATATATCTCTGTATAAAAGAAATACTAAGCAATCCAATTGCAATCCTTTTCAAACTCGAGTGACCACCTCTACATAGTCCAAAATCACACATATGAACTCAAACAAAAGATTCCAATAGCTCATTAGAAATATCTTGAACTGTTCTAAAACTTGGTTTTTGAAACTCTAAAAAACTACTTCATTGCAAGAGTTATGGTCAAAACTATGAAGTTGTTTATTTAAAAACAACTCCTTAAGAAGGTTTTCACGTCATTTATGGGGCTAGTCAATTCTCCAATCATACCTTAAATTTTTTTTAATAAAAGGGTGGTATTGAGAGTTATTTAATATCAATTCCAATTTAATGCTTCAATTTGAGAAGATTCACCTTTCACGGTGCCCAATTAAATGGCCTAAAATTGCATTTGGAGCCATTTTGCTCTCCTCTCCTAACGACTAAGGTCTCAACCATGGAACCAAATGATGCACAAAATCACTTAACTATAAGCTAAGGTTCCTTGGTTATGACTTTTGGGGTTTAAATTTATTGAAGTGCAAGAAGAAGAGAGGGAAAATTCTCAATTAATTGCATCCTAGAAGAGTATTATGCAAGAGACATTAAGCAAAATAGAAGAATTTACTAACACAATATATAGTAGTCACATCAATGGAGATAATATATAAGATTCCTAAGACATGATCACACAATAAAGGCTTGATGTGAGACTAGAATGGCATTTCTAAATCAATCAAATCAAGCATACACGTATATACTAAGAGGATGGAGTAGACCATAAGGGTGTCTATACTATATAAGGTCGCAATACGCTACACAAGCTATGCAAGATCATCTAGGCAAACTATGATCAATTATGTGTGAAATGTTGTCTCTAAGAGTGATCAAGAGGGCTTCTTTAGAATATTTCTCACCATGCTCACACAAATTACAATTGTAGAAGCATTTAAGCTAGGACTACATAAACCCAAATGTCACCATCACCCATCACTTGTCCTTCTTGTTGGTGGCTACTTTTGCCATGTGTTTCTTTGCTTTATTTAATCAAGGAATCCTTGACTTGGTAGATTAGATCTAACCCCACATTGAGCCGACACAAATACCACCAACATAGGACTTTGAGAAGGATTCTCCTCTAGTATGTATCCTCCCACACTCCTCCACAAGCATTCACAAGCCTCTGTAGGACTTCTAGAAGGATTCTCCTCTATTATGCATCCTTCCACACTCCTCCACATGCATCCACAAGCCTCCATAAGCTTGCCATGTGTTCGCCATCTTATTCAAATAGAGTTACCAATCCATGTAGACATATGGCCCACACCTAGTTTATGAATCATCACTAATTAAATAAAGAATTAGCACTAGTTCCCATACCAATGTAGTTATCATCTATTCATATGGTATTTATGATATAACAATCCATTCATTCTCATACCTAGCACATAATATTAAATAAACTTCCTTGGAATCCTTCATGTGAAATAAGATAATTGGAGCCATTACATCATCACCAAGCCATTGAAGTGGCCACCAAGCTATCAAGTTCACATATAAGCTTCCCATGGGAATTGTCATATCTTCCTAGTAAACATTACTAGCATACTAAAGATCGGGTCCCACATGGATAACACACCACATAAATATTATATTATAATTAATAAGTCTCACAAAAGGAAAAATTTTGGTATTATAAGTCTATGGCATACCACCTATGGTACTGAGGGTCATCTCTCCCAAGAATGCCCTCTTGACACATTATTACAATTCTCTGTGTTGTACCATCTACCATACTCAAGGTCATCTCACCTAAGATTGCCCATTAAAACATTGTTCCTCTTTCTACAAAAAAGGGGGCCACAAATATAAGGAATGCTTCTATCTTAAGGGGATTTAGCTAATGTAACAAAACCTGTAGCAACCATCCTTGATCTTCAACAACCCTCCTGCTAAGGAGTTTATTGACACACCTTCCACTACTGTTTCTCCATCGACTACTCCAATGGAGCCCATGTATGAACCCGCACTTTATGTTGCAGCTCCCCAACCCTATGCAATCACCTTGCCATCCACACTCTCTTATGAAACGCCTCCCATAGCTCCATCCTCTCCGACATCCCAAGTATCCTTTTCACTGGTGTCTCCCATAAAGTACTTTTATCTTCCGTCGCCCACCTATCCCTCTCCCCCGTATGCACCTTTGTTGTTGCTGGTGTATGTAGTAGTGACTTAGCCGTCACCCCAATCCACCAAACTCCCTATGGCCTATGTAGCCCCACTCTATGGCTAGATCTCCTTGAGTTGTCTCAATCGAGGTTGCATCACGTTGCTAATTATTTGTTTTTTTTAAAGCAATAGTGGTCATTTTCAGCAGTAATGAACTCTTCCAAAAGGCTTTTCCCCATGCTTACATTGTCCAAAGGGTTAAGACCATTTTACAAGGGATTAATCGTCTGAAGCCTCTCTTACCCACTCCTACCCTGATGGTCACCATTATGGAGGCCATGGTCCCCTCATCTAGTTAAGTAGTACTAGAGCTAGTCATTGTCACATGTTCTCAGAAAGTGCACTCCCAAACCATCTTCTTTGAATCAAACCATGAACGTACTTCCTGTGAGATCCCGCCTCCACCGTGCAACGGATTCGGGTACTAGCAGTGGAAGTAGCACATCGTGCGCGGGTAGGGGTCTCACACTCGGGGCCTCGCCCACGGATATCCGGACAAGAGACTAATCCGTCGGTTTGTCCAAAACCGAAACCGAAAAAACTTCCTTTACCCGAAAAGCACGGGCGATTCCACCAGGATAACTCTTTACTCTAACGTAGTCAAGATCATTACTGATCAACTGATTTGACTGCACCTTTAATGGTACTTGGTCAAATCAAGGAAGAAACTTGCACTTGGATCATTGGGATCAACGCTTTTTTCCCCATCAAGAGGCACAGCCGTTGATTCCTATCCATAGAACAAATTCTATCCGGGATTTACTTCATCTATCGTAATAATAGAAATTAAATCTCGATTTACGGATCCATCAGTCCAGCCTAACCCCATCCACCAGTCCCATGGGTTAGCCAACCACCCAACCACTGTAGTGATGGGATCCAATTAAGAATTTGGTTAGGTTTTGTCCCGGGTACCAAGGAAAAGAGTTCCAAGGCCCCCTAGCCGGAAGTTCATGCAAACATAAAACTAGTCACACCACTTACACACCCAATATGAAATTGCCTTTTTCTTAGCATCAACTAGCTTTAAAACAATCCTTTAATAAAACCATTATGTCACTGATGGCAATCCTCAAAGTCTCTGGTTGAATCCTTATTTCTAGTCATTCATTCATTGGTATACTTATGGCATCATTGGCAACCAGAACGCTCACCACCTGTTCGCTCAGGGGCCTTTTCCATAGTTCCTAGCTCATAGTAACCGGTAATATATTCATATAATAGAATGGAATCTCCGTGGAAAATCAGCTAGATCAACCCACAGATCCATATAAAAGAGCCATGGACTCATTCGTTGAGGACCAGCAAGGTCAATCAACCAGATCCATGCCCGGTTTCAGAAAACAACTCTTACTCCTTGTTCCAATATCTTCCACGATGCACGTGTGGGTATCTTCGGCGACTCAGAGCCCGAGCACCGTATGGTCAGCACCCTCTAGGATCCTTTGCAGGTGACCTAGCGCTTCACTCATAGGCAGCTTCCTTGGTCCCTCATCCACCGTACCGGAAGCTCACCATTTAAATCGAACCGAGGTTGGTCAAGACCTCGATCGACCTTGCTACGCGAGACGTCCTCCATTGACTCTCCGTCAGCAGTTGCAACTTTATCAGTTCGGTCTTCATGACCTTAATCCTCAAGACGGTCAAAATGCTTCTCAACTATCCACTCTCGGACCACATTACTTATTCCACATTCCATTCAATATGTACTCGTTCTCATCCATTCACTCATATAGACTACACATTATCTCACATACACCTTCATATTCATTATTCTACATACATATCCATGTTCGTACGTCCACATCATACATCCAATTTCACATTCATACATACGCATCTAGATGCATACATCCACATCCACATTCATACATCCATACCTCCATTTCCACATCCACACATCCACATTCATATTCATACATCCACATTCACATGCATACATCCATTTTCACATCCTCATTCATACATCCACATTCACATACATACATCCACATCCGTATCTACATCCATACATCCACATCCACATCCACATTCACATTCATACATATACATCTACATGTATACATCCACATCACATTCATACAACCATATTACATCCATTCTCATCCTAACACATCCCATATACATCTTAACACATCCTAACTCATCTTAACACATTCTATCACATCTCATACACATCTTATCACATCTTTTCACATCTCATACACCTCTTATCACATCCTATCACTTTCCATACGCATCTTATCAAATCTTATCACATCTCATACACCTCTTATCACATCTTATCACATTTCATATCTTTTTTAAGAGAATTCTTATATTTGATATAAGATTTCTCTACACATTTATTTATGCATAAATTCCATTTAAGGAGACTAACACTTTCAAAATTAAAATCAATCTTTTATGCATCTTCTTATGCATAAATTCAATTTGGTAGGAATTACACTTTTAGAATAAAAGAATTTCTCTTATGCATCTAAGTTATGCATAAAATCCATTTATGATGAAAATCACACTTTTAGTATAAAAAGAATATCTTTTATGCATACCTCTATGCATGAAATCCAATATGATAAAAGTAACACTCTTACAATAAAATAATCAACTTTTATGCATACCTCTATGCATGAAATTCAATTATGATAAAAGTCACACTTTTATAATAAAATAATCAACTTTTATGCATACCTCTATACATGAAATTCAATATAATAAAAGACACACTTTTATAATAAAATAATCAACTTTTATGCATACCTTTATGCATGAATTTTAAATATGATAAAAGTAACACTTTTGATATAAAAACTTATCCATTATGCATACTTGTATGCATGAAATAAAAATGATAAAAGTAACACTTTTGATATAAGAATTTATCCTTTATGCATACTTCTATGCATGAAAATAAAAATGATAAAAATAACACTTTTGATATAAAAATTTATCCTTTATGCATACTTCTATGCATGAAAATAAAAATGATAAAAATAACACTTTTGATATAAAAATTTATCCTTTATGCATACTTCTATGCATGAAAATAAAAATTGATAAAAAATAACACTTTTGATATAAAAATTGATCCATTATGCATACTTCTATGCATGAAAATAAAAATGGTAAAAGTAACACTTTTGATATAAAAATTTATCCATTAAGCATACTTCTATGCATGAAAATAAAAATAATAAAAGTAACACTTTTGATATAAAAATTTATCCATTATGCATACTTCTATGCATGAAAATAAAAATGGTAAAAGTAACACTTTTGATATAAAAATTTATCCATTATGCATACTTCTATGCATGAAAATAAAAATGATAAAAGTAACACTTTTGATATAAAAACTTATCCTTTATGCATAATATAAAAATTTAATTTCTCCATGATTATAAAGAATTTCTTTCAATTAATCTAGGATGATAATTCCTAGAATATGGTAGGAAGTCCTCTTTTTATGCTTTGAATGAAATTATTTTATGCATAATTTTTATAAAAATTTTGCCATAGCTCCGCTGCTTTGACTGAAAAATCTCAAATTTTTTTAAGGGATAAAGCTTATCATTAAAGAAATAATTAGAATGGTTTCTAATTGGATCATTAATCCATAATGGATTGAATCATCAATATACATAAACTAAAAGCATAGAAAAAAGCCATTAATTTGGCCTCAAGCATAGCTTAATCTTGGATTAAGAAAAAGCTTTATGAAAAGCTTCATTTGGATTGAGAATGGGTCATGAGTATGACCATTTCTTGAGTGAGAGAGAGAAATTACATAAAAACCATTAGAATTAAGCATAAATGGAAATTTATGTAATTCTTAACTATCATTAATCACTTAACTTCAATAGCATTTATCAAATTATGTAACTCTTCACTAACATTCATCAATTCACTTCAATAGCATTCAAAAACCATTCCAATTAAGCTTCTCAAGCTTGAGAGGGGTTGAGAAGAGAGAAACATTGAGAAATTATAGAAAAGATCAAAATTCACCATTTACCTTACAAATTGCTTGTTTCTTTGTTCACGGTAGAGGCCCCCAACCAATCAATTGGTTAAGTATGTTGATGGAGCCACCAATGGGGATTGAAGAAAGAGGGAAGCTCCAAAAACTAGTGAATTATTAATGAATTCACAGTTCTTGGCTTAGGTGGAGTAGAGTAACGATGCATAAACACTATATATTTTTCAACAAGGGGGAGGCTTCTATTTATAGGAAAAATTGAGCTCCTAACCAAACAAACTGATTCTAGAATTCTCCAAATTAGTTTGGTCAATTTTTGACCATTTTAGGGTCAGTTAAGCTAACTTTTTGGAACTAGACTTGAATTAGGAGAGAGGAGAGATGAAATATCTCAATTTTTATGAGTTTAAAACTCATTCAAGCATGTGAAATATGCACCTCCTTTAAAGAACTCCCCTTCCTTACATATGTGTCAAAATGGAATCATTATACCCAAAATATCTCATATTTTTAATATTGCTCATAGTTTTTTACTAATAAACCTTGTACATTTTCAACTCTTCATCTTATGTGAAATATGCACCTCCTTTAAAGAACTCCCCTTCCTTACATATGTGTCATTATACCCAAAATATCTCATATTTTTAATATTGCTCATAGTTTTTTACTAATAAACCTTGTACATTTTCAACTCTTCATCTTATGTGAAATATGCACCTCCTTTAAAGAACTCCCCTTCCTTACATATGTGTCATTATACCCAAAATATCTCATATTTTTAATATTGCTCATAGTTTTTTACTAATAAACCTTGTACATTTTCAACTCTTCATCTTATGTGAGCATTTACTCATTTTTGGGTATCTTCTTTTACAAATTGGATTTATCTCCTCCCTACACATGGATTGATGCTATTGGCCCATAGGAACCTTAATTGGACCATAATCCAAAAAATTCTGAAAATCTAGACCCTTAGGCTAAGGTTCTCTATACCCATTTCCAATTAATTCCAATTGCACATTGGAAAGTTCTTTTTGAATTTCTGTTTCAGGGGAACTTATTTTAATAAGATGAGATAATTTTCTATCCAAAAATATTAAAAATCTAAATATTCTCTCTCTAGAATATTTTCTCTCTCTAAGTTAAAACAGTTAGAAACAAGTCTTTTATATTTCTGAAGAGGGATTGATTACAAGAGAAGATGCTGGACATTTTGAGAGGCTGGGGAGGAATCTTACATTCTCTCCCACTTGAAAAACGCGAGATGCCCTCATCTCGCAAACTGGGGGTAATTTCGCAAGATGCACAAGTATGAGACTGAGAGAATTTTTTTTTAATTAAGATTAACCACCAATTAAAGAAGTCTCAAGAGAGTAAGGGTCAAGACAAGAACAAGATTTAAACTTTATTCATTCTTGGAACATATACAGTAAAGATAGAAGAACTCTTTACACTTCCATAAGCCCGTCCATCATATGATCACAAAAACAGCACTCACAAGCTGCGCACGTATAAGGTAACTCATCTATGGGAATAATTCTGTTGGTTATTGCCGCACCTATCTGAGTGGTATGAGGTGATCTAACAAAAGGACCTCTGAGAGGCAAGCCAAAAACGGGGTAAAAGCATATCTTCTGATGAGGAAGAAAACACGCCAGTAAGAAGACCCGCTCAGAAAACCCAAGATGTCTTGATCTCATTGTGAGATCCCTGTTCCCACCGTGCAACAGATTCGGGGTACTAGCAGTGGAAGTAGCACTTCATGCGCGGGACAGGGACCCACACTCGGGGCCTCGTCCACGGATATCCGGACAAAGAGACTAATCCGTCGGTTTTTCAAAAACCAAACCCGAAAAAAACTTCCCTTACCCGGAAAGCATGGGCGATTCCACCAGGATAACTCTTTACTCTAACGTAGTCAAGATCATTACTGATCAAACCGATCCGACTGCACCTCTAACGGTACTTGGTCAGATCAAGGAAGAAACTTGCACTTGGATCATTGGGATCAACGCTTTTTTCCCCATCAAGAGACACAGCCGTTGATTCCTATCCATAGAACAATTTACTATCCGGGATTTACTTCATCTATCGTAATAATAGAATTTAAATCTCGATTTACGGATCCATCAGTCCAGCCTAACCCCATCCGATCCCATGGGTTAGCCAACCGCCCAACCACTATAGTGATGGGATCCAATTTAGAATTTGGTTAGGTTTTGTCCCGGGTACCAAGGAAAAGAGTTCCAAGGCCCCCTAGCCAGAAGTTCATGCAAACATAAAACTAGCCACACCACTTACACACCCAATATGAAAATTGCCTTTTTCTTAGCATCAACTAACTTTAAAACAATCCTTTAATGAAACCATAGTACCACTGATCACAATCTTCCAATTTATCCAGTTGATTCATAATTTTCCATCATTCCTTCATCAGAGTATCTATGGCATCATTGGCAACTAGAACGCTCACCACCTGTCCACACAGGGGCCTTTTCAATAGTTCCTAGCCCATAATACTCGGCAATATAATCACTTATAAAAATCAAGATGGACTCTCGTTGAAGATCAGCAAAATCAACCAACAGATCCATATAAAGAGCCATGGACTCATCCATTGAAGACCAGCAAGGTCAATCAACCAGATCCATGCCCATTTTCACAAAACAACTCTTACTCCTTGTTCCAATATCTTCCTCGACGCACGCGTGGGTATCCTAGGCGACCCAGAGCCCGAGCACCGTATGGCAAGCACCCTCTAGGATCCTTCGCAGGTGACCTAGCACTTCACTCATAGGCCGCTTCCTTGGTCCCTCATCCACCGTACCGGAAGCTCACCATTTTAATCGAACCGAGGCTGGTCAAGACCTCGGCCGACCTTGCTATGCGAGACGTCCTCCATTGACTCTCCGTCAGCAGTTGCAACTTTAACAGTTAGGTCTCCACGACCTTAATCACAAGACGGTCAAAATGCTTTCCCAGCATTCTTGACATAAAACAACCATTTACAAACAGCATTTACAACAGTTTACAAATACAGTTTCTATATTAACTCTCATTTTTTCACATTATCCCTCATTAATCCACATTACTTATTCCACATTCCATTTATATATGTACTCATCCAATCACATCATTTTCCATCTCTTCACTTCAGATTCCTTCACATCACATATCATATATTCACATCCATATCCATACATCCATACATCCACATCCACATCCACATCCACATTCACATCCATACATCCACATCTACATGCTTACCTCCATTTCCACATCCTCATTTATACATCCACATCTCGTATCCACATTCATACATACACATCCATATCCACATCCATACATCCACACCCACATGCATACATCCACTATCACGTCCTCATTCATACATCCACATCCACATACATACATACATCCATATCCACATTCCCATTCACATCTATACATACACATCTACATCCACATACATACATACATCTACATCCACATTCCACATTCACATCTATACATCCACATCTACATCCACATACATACATACATCCATATCCACATTCCACATTCACTTCTATACAACCACGTCTACATCCACATTCACATCTATGCATATACATCTTCATGCATACATCCATTTTCACATGCATACATCCACACTCCCATCTCCACATCCACACATCCACATACATACATCCATTTTCACATTCCCATTCATATAACCCCATATGCCTTCATATCTAATCTTTTATATCACATCCATTCTCACCCTATCACAACCCATATACATCTTATCTCATCTCATACACTTCTTATCTCATCCCATACACATCTTATCACATCTTAACTCATCTTATATGCATCTTATCATATCTTATCACTTCCCATATCTTTTATGCATACTTCTATATGCTAAAAGTAACACTTTTATAATAAAATAATCATCTCTTATGCATACCTCTATGCATGAAATTCAATTATGCTAAAAGTAACACTTTTATAATAAAATATTCATCTCTTATGCATACCTCTATGCATGAATTTTAATTATTGTAAAAGTAACACTTTTATAATAAAATATTCATCTCTTATGCATACCTCTATGCATGAATTTCAATTATTGTAAAAGTAACACTTTTATAATAAAATATTCATCTCTTATGCATACCTCTATGCATGAAATTCAATTATGCTAAAAGTAACACTTTTGATATAAAAATTTATCCATTATGCATACTTCTATGCATGAAAATAAAAATGATAAAAGTAACACTTTTGATATAAAAATTTATCCATTATGCATACTTCTATGCATGAAAATAAAAATGATAAAAGTAACACTTTTGATATAAAAATTTATCCATTATGCATACTTCTATGCATGTAAATAAAAATGATAAAAGTAACACTTTTGATATAAAAATTTATCCATTATGCATACTTCTATGCATGTAAATAAAAATGATAAAAGTAACACTTTTGATATAAAAATTTATCCATTATGCATACTTCTATGCATGTAAATAAAAATGATGAAAGTCACACTTTTGATATAAAAATTTATCCATTATGCATACTTCTACGCATGTAAATAAAAATGATAAAAGTAACACTTTTGATATAAAAATTTATCCATTATGCATACTTCTATGCAAGTAAATAAAAATGATAAAAGTAACACTTTTGATATAAAAACTTATTCTTTATGCATAATATAAAAATTTAATTTCTCCATGATTATAATGAAATTCTTTCAATTAGTCTAGGATGATAATTCCTAGAATATGGTAGGAAGTCCTCTTTTTATGCTTTGAATGAAATTATTTTATGCATAATTTTTATAAAAATTTTGCCATAGCTCCGCTGCTATGACTGATAAATCTCAATTTTTCTAAGGGATAAAGCTTATCATTAAGGAAATAATTAAAATGATCTCTAATTGGATCATTAATCCATAATGGATTGAATCATCAATATGCATAAACTAAAAGCATAGAAAAAAAAACCATTAATTTGGCCTCAAGCATAGCTTAATCTTGGATTAAGGAAAAGCTTTATGAAAAGCTTCTTTTGGATTGAGAATGGGTCATGAGTATGACCATTTCTTGAGTGAGAGAGAGAAATTACATAAAAACCATTAGAATTTAAACATAAATGGAAATTAACTTCAATAGCATTTATTAAATTATGTAACTCTTCACTACTATTCACCAATTAACTTCAATAGCATTTAAAAAACCATACCAATTAAGCTTCTCAAGCTTGAGAGGGGTTGAGAAGAGAGAAACATTGAGAAATTATAGAAAAGAGCAATATTCACTAATTACCTTACAAATTGCTTGATTCTTTGTTCACGGTAGAGGCCCCCAACCAATCAATTGGTTAAGTATGTTGATGGAGCCACTAATGGGGATTGAAGAAAGAGGGAAGCTCCAAAAACTAGTGAATTATTAAATGAATTCACAGTTCTTGGCTTAGGTGGAGTAGAGTAACGATGCATAAACACTATATATTTTTCAACAAGGGGGAGGCTTCTATTTATAGGAAAAATTGAGCTCCTAACCAAACAAACTGATTCTAGAATTTTCTAAATCAGTTTGGTCAATATTTGACCATTTTTAGGTCAGTTAAGCTAACTTTTTGGAACTAGACTTGAATGAGGAGAGAGGAGAGATGAAATATCTCAATTTTTATGAGTTTAAAACTCATTCAAGCATGTGAAATATGCACCTCCTTTAAAGAACTCCCCTTCCTTACATATGTGTCATAATGGAATCGTTTTAATATTGCTCATAGTTTTTTTACTAATAAACCTTGTACATTTTCAACTCTTCATCTTATGTGAAATATGCACCTTCTTTAAAGAACTCCCCTTCCTTACATATGTGTCATTATACCCAAAATATCTCATATTTTTAATATTGCTCATAGTTTTTTACTAATAAACCTTGTACATTTTCAACTCTTCATCTTATGTGAGCATTTACTCATTTTTGGATATCTTCTTTTACAAATTGGATTTATCTCCTCCCTACACATGGATTGATGCTATTGGCCCATAGGAACCTTAATTAGACCATAATCCAAAAATTTCTGAAAATCCAGACCCTTAGGCTAAGGTCCTTTATACCCATTTCTAATAAATTCCAATTGCACATTGGAAAGTTCTTTTTGAATTACTATTTCAGGGGAACTTATTTTAATAAGATGAGATAATTTTCTATCCAAAAATATTAAAAATTTAAATATTCTCTCTCTAGAATATTTTCTCTCTCTAGGTTAAAATAGTTAGAAACAAGGTCTTTATATTTCTGAAGAGGGATTGATTACAGGGGAAGATACTAGGCATCAAAAAGGGGGTGGGGGAGGAATCTTACATTCTACCCCACTTAAAAAATGCGAGATGTCCTCATCTCGCAAACTGGGATAATTTCGCAAGATGCACAAATATGAGACTTAGAGAAAAATTTTAATCAAGATTAACTACCAAGAAAAGTCTCAAAGAGAGCAAGATAAGAACAAGATATAAACTTTATTCATTCTCGAAACTTATACAGTAAAGATAGAAGAACTCTTTACACTTCCATAAGCCCGTCCATCATATGATCACAAAAGCAGCACTCACAAGCTGCGCACGTATAAGGTAACTCATCTATGGGAATAATTCTATTGGTTATTGCCGCACCTATCTCAGTGGTATGAGGTGATCTAACAAAAGGTCCTCTGAGAGGCAAGCCAAAAACGGGGTAAAGGCATATCTTCTCATGAGGAAGAAAACACGCCAGTAAGAAGACCCGCTCAGAAAACCCAAGATGGCTTGATCTCATGACGCAGTAGTATCGGGGACCCAAACCCAAAGCTTCAATAACCATGGCCAAGCGGACATTATTACGAAAATGTTGCTGACCCCAGGGTGTTACCCTAGTTATGTCTTGATAGGTCCGCCATTTGGTTTGCGCTACAGAAGTTCCCAAGTGAGGGAAAAGTGAGCGCTCATACTGTTCTATAAAATCCTTCTTCACAGACTCACTTGCGTCTTGAAGGTGAGGAATCATTATGGATAAAACTAGTTCTTGTTGCCAAGCCATGAAGGAGATTAAGAAAGAAAGGAGATCGATGGAAGTAAGATTACTATGAGCGATAAGTAAAAGTTACGACTTATATAAAGGAAGGAGCTAGCGTAACTTAGAAGCCAACGGTATCTTGCCACTGAAGTTTTACCGTCATTCTATGATTTGGGTTTGGCACATTTTTCTATAGAAAGCATTAAGAACCTTGAGATGAGGAGATAAAAAGAGGTTCGTAGGCTAAGTTACCTACCTTCTTTGGTCCACAATATCTGGGCGATAACTTCTTATACTTCCCAAGAGATAAAGAACTTCTTTTGGGCCGTACTCGAATGAAGACCAAAACCTTGGTATCTAAAACATCGATTTTTACTTCTGAACTCATTGTTCTGAATCCTTAAAACAGGTGGAACTCCTGAGAAGTATTCTAGGGAAAGGGTCTTCCTTTTTTAAACATAATCTTTCTTTTATTTTTGAGAGGGAATAATTATAAGATCAAAAAGGGAGATTCTTACTCCTGTATACCTCGAAGGTTGGGGAGGAATCTTACATTCTACCCCACTTAAAAAAGTGCGAGATGTCCTCATCTTGCAAGGTAGAGGGTAACTCTTTTTCTTAAGATCCAATTTTATTCTGGGGTTCCTTATATTCTGGTCAACCCAACAGAATACTGGGATAAGTATCCCTTAGAACTCATCAACAATTTATTCAGATCATATCCTTCATATCTTTAACATGATAATGGTCCATTAGACTGAAAAATTTCCTTCTGAACATTCCTCCACGGGAATTTCATTCAAGTTCTCAATTTGTCATCCCTTAACTTGATCTAACGGTCAAGTATTAACAATAGCACTTTGACAGCACAATCCACTAATCTCATAGTGATTTGCTGAAATCATTATCATCATTTATCATTATAGGGACTCGTCCCATTCATCCTCATTGCGGTTTTGCTCAGGTTATTATATTTCAACTAAATTTCAAAAATCATCATTTTTCAATCAGAATCCCAATCAATTCATCAGTTCCCAAACAGAATTAAAAATCATATCAACCACATTCAAATTCATCATCTGATCGCATTAACGCTTATAATTTCAAGTCTTAGATTTACTCGTATATACTGTCAGTAAAGAGCTGCAGTTATACTCTCGGTATATACGGATAGTCATAATACTTGGAACTATAAGGTAAATACCATCATGTCTAGGTCTAGGCCTCAAGCAAGTCAAGGTTCCATATAATTGCGGTACTTCCATTTGAAGACCCAATTACTAATTTATGAATTTTCAGATTGACTATCAATTTGTATGAATTATATCACACAATTACAACCTTTTTTTATTCTTGATAAATTTTTGATATATTTGGCTTCTCGGTTGATCCTTATTAACCAAAAAGGCTCTGATACCAACTGTGAGATCCCTGTTCCCACCGTGCAACAGATTCGGGGTACTAGCAGCGGAAGTAGCACTTCATGCGCGGGACAGGGACCCACACTCGGGGCCTCGTCCATGGATATCCGGACAAGAGACTAATCCGTCGGTTTTTCAAAAACCGAACCCGAAAAAAACTTCCCTTACCCGGAAAGCATGGGCGATTCCACCAGGATAACTCTTTACTCTAACGTAGTCAAGATCATTACTGATCAAACCGATCCGACTGCACCTCTAACGGTACTTGGTCAGATCAAGGAAGAAACGTGCACTTGGATCATTGGGATCAACGCTTTTTTCCCCATCAAGAGGCACAGCCGTTGATTCCTATCCATAGAACAATTTACTATCTGGGATTTACTTCATCTATCGTAATAATAGAATTTAAATCTCGATTTACGGATCCATCAGTCCAGCCTAACCCCATCCGATCCCATGGGTTAGCCAACCGCCCAACCACTGTAGTGATGGGATCCAATTTGGAATTTGGTTAGGTTTTGTCCCGGGTACCAAGGAAAAGAGTTCCAAGGCCCCCTAGCCGGAAGTTCATGCAAACATAAAACTAGCCACACCACTTACACACCCAATATGAAAATTGCCTTTTTCTTAGCATCAACTAACTTTAAAACAATCCTTTAATGAAACCATAGTACCACTGATCACAATCTTCCAATTTATCCAGTTGATTCATAATTTTCCATCATTCCTTCATCAGAGTATCTATGACATCATTGGCAACTAGAACGCTCACCACCTGTCCACACAGGGGCCTTTTCAATAGTTCCTAGCCCATAATACTCGGCAATATAATCACTTATAAAAATCAAGATGGACTCTCGTTGAAGATCAGCAAAATCAACCAACAGATCCATATAAAGAGCCATGGACTCATCCATTGAAGACCAGCAAGGTCAATCAACCAGATCCATGCCCGTTTTCACAAAACAACTCTTACTCCTTGTTCCAATATCTTCCTCGACGCACGCGTGGGTATCCTAGGCGACCCAGAGCCCGAGCACCGTATGGTCAGCACCCTCTAGGATCCTTTGCAGGTGACCTAGCGCTTCACTCATAGGCCGCTTCCTTGGTCCCTCATCCACCGTACCGGAAGCTCACCATTTTAATCGAACCGAGGCTGGTCAAGACCTCGGCCGACCTTGCTACGTGAGACGTCCTCCATTGACTCTCCGTCTCAGCAGTTGCAAGCAGTTGCAACTTTAACAGTTGGGTCTCCACGACCTTAATCACAAGACGGTCAAAATGCTTTCCCAGCATTCTTGACATAAAACAACCATTTACAAACAGCCTTTACAACAGTTTACAAATACAGTTTCTATATTAACTCTCATTTTTTCACATTATCCCTCATTAATCCACATTACTTATTCCACATTCCATTTATATATGTACTCATCCAATCACATCATTTTCCATCTCTTCACTTCAGATTCCTTCACATCACATATCATATATTCACATCCATATCCATACATCCATACATCCACATCCACATCCACATTCACATCCATACATCCACATCTACATGCTTACCTCCATTTCCACATCCTCATTTATACATCCACATCTCGTATCCACATTCATACATACACATCCATATCCACATCCATACATCCACACCCACATGCATACATCCACTATCACGTCCTCATTCATACATCCACATCCACATACATACATACATCCATATCCACATTCCCATTCAAATCTATACATACACATCTACATCCACATACATACATACATCTACATCCACATTCCACATTCACATCTATACATCCACATCTACATCCACATACATACATACATCCATATCCACATTCCACATTCACTTCTATACAACCACGTCTACATCCACATTCACATCTATGCATATACATCTTCATGCATACATCCATTTTCACATGCATACATCCACACTCCCATCTCCACATCCACACATCCACATACATACATCCATTTTCACATTCCTATTCATATAACCCCATATGCCTTCACATCTAATCTTTTATATCACATCCATTCTCACCCTATCACAACCCATATACATCTTATCTCATCTCATACACTTCTTATCTCATCCCATACACATCTTATCACATCTTAACTCATCTTATATGCATCTTATCATATCTTATCACTTCCCATATCTTTTATGCATACTTCTATATGCTAAAAGTAACACTTTTATAATAAAATAATCATCTCTTATGCATACCTCTATGCATGAAATTCAATTATGCTAAAAGTAACACTTTTATAATAAAATATTCATCTCTTATGCATACCTCTATGCATGAATTTTAATTATTGTAAAAGTAACACTTTTATAATAAAATATTCATCTCTTATGCATACCTCTATGCATGAATTTCAATTATTGTAAAAGTAACACTTTTATAATAAAATATTCATCTCTTATGCATACCTCTATGCATGAAATTCAATTATGCTAAAAGTAACACTTTTGATATAAAAATTTATCCATTATGCATACTTCTATGCATGAAAATAAAAATGATAAAAGTAACACTTTTGATATAAAAATTTATCCATTATGCATACTTCTATGCATGAAAATAAAAATGATAAAAGTAACACTTTTGATATAAAAATTTATCCATTATGCATACTTCTATGCATGTAAATAAAAATGATAAAAGTAACACTTTTGATATAAAAATTTATCCATTATGCATACTTCTATGCATGTAAATAAAAATGATAAAAGTAACACTTTTGATATAAAAATTTATCCATTATGCATACTTCTATGCATGTAAATAAAAATGATGAAAGTCACACTTTTGATATAAAAATTTATCCATTATGCATACTTCTACGCATGTAAATAAAAATGATAAAAGTAACACTTTTGATATAAAAATTTATCCATTATGCATACTTCTATGCAAGTAAATAAAAATGATAAAAGTAACACTTTTGATATAAAAACTTATTCTTTATGCATAATATAAAAATTTAATTTCTCCATGATTATAATGAAATTCTTTCAATTAGTCTAGGATGATAATTCCTAGAATATGGTAGGAAGTCCTCTTTTTATGCTTTGAATGAAATTATTTTATGCATAATTTTTATAAAAATTTTGCCATAGCTCCGCTGCTATGACTGATAAATCTCAATTTTTCTAAGGGATAAAGCTTATCATTAAGGAAATAATTAAAATGATCTCTAATTGGATCATTAATCCATAATGGATTGAATCATCAATATGCATAAACTAAAAGCATAGAAAAAAAAACCATTAATTTGGCCTCAAGCATAGCTTAATCTTGGATTAAGGAAAAGCTTTATGAAAAGCTTCTTTTGGATTGAGAATGGGTCATGAGTATGACCATTTCTTGAGTGAGAGAGAGAAATTACATAAAAACCATTAGAATTTAAACATAAATGGAAATTAACTTCAATAGCATTTATTAAATTATGTAACTCTTCACTACTATTCACCAATTAACTTCAATAGCATTTAAAAAACCATACCAATTAAGCTTCTCAAGCTTGAGAGGGGTTGAGAAGAGAGAAACATTGAGAAATTATAGAAAAGAGCAATATTCACTAATTACCTTACAAATTGCTTGATTCTTTGTTCACGGTAGAGGCCCCCAACCAATCAATTGGTTAAGTATGTTGATGGAGCCACTAATGGGGATTGAAGAAAGAGGGAAGCTCCAAAAACTAGTGAATTATTAAATGAATTCATAGTTCTTGGCTTAGGTGGAGTAGAGTAACGATGCATAAACACTATATATTTTTCAACAAGGGGGAGGCTTCTATTTATAGGAAAAATTGAGCTCCTAACCAAACAAACTGATTCTAGAATTTTCTAAATCAGTTTGGTCAATATTTGACCATTTTTAGGTCAGTTAAGCTAACTTTTTGGAACTAGACTTGAATGAGGAGAGAGGAGAGATGAAATATCTCAATTTTTATGAGTTTAAAACTCATTCAAGCATGTGAAATATGCACCTCCTTTAAAGAACTCCCCTTCCTTACATATGTATCATAATGGAATCGTTTTAATATTGCTCATAGTTTTTTTACTAATAAACCTTGTACATTTTCAACTCTTCATCTTATGTGAAATATGCACCTCCTTTAAAGAACTCCCCTTCCTTACATATGTGTCATAATGGAATCATTTTTATATTGCTCATAGTTTTTTACTAATAAACCTTGTACATTTTCAACTCTTCATCTTATGTGAGCATTTACTCATTTTTGGATATCTTCTTTTACAAATTGGATTTATCTCCTCCCTACACATGGATTGATGCTATTGGCCCATAGGAACCTTAATTGGACCATAATCCAAAAATTTCTGAAAATCCAGACCCTTAGGCTAAGGTCCTTTATACCCATTTCTAATTAATTCCAATTGCACATTGGAAAGTTCTTTTTGAATTTCTGTTTCAGGGGAACTTATTTTAATAAGATGAGATAATTTTCTATCCAAAAATATTAAAAATTTAAATATTCTCTCTCTAGAATATTTTCTCTCTCTAGGTTAAAATAGTTAGAAACAAGGTCTTTATATTTCTGAAGAGGGATTGATTACAGGGGAAGATACTAGACATCAAAAAGGGGGTGGGGGAGGAATCTTACACTCATGATGCAGTAGTATCGGGGACCCAAACCCAAGGCTTCAATAACCATGGCCAAGCGGACATTGTTGCGAAAGTGCTGCTGACCCCAAGGTGTTACCCTAGTTATGTCTTGATAGGTCCGCCATTTGGTCTGAGCTACAGACGTTCCCAATTGAGGAAAAAGTGAGCGCTCATGCTGTTCTATAAAATCCTTCTTCACATGCTCGCTTGCGTCTTGAAGGTGAGAAATCATCATGGATAAAACTAATTCCTGTTGCCAAGCCATGAAGGAGATTAAGAAGAAGGAGATCGATGGAAGTAAGATTACTGTGAGCGATAAGTAAAAGTTACGACTTATATAAAGGAAGGAGTTAGCATAACCTAGAAGCCAACGGTATCTTGCCACTGAAGTTTTACCGTCTTTCCATGATTTGGGTTTGGCACATATTTCTATAGAAGGCGTTAAGAACTTTGAGATGAGGAGATAAAAGAAGTTCGTAGGTTAAGTCACTTACTTCCTTTGGTCCACAATATCTGGGGGATAACTCCTTATACTCCCCTAGAGATAAAGAAATTCTTTTGGTCCGTATTCAATTGAAGACTATAACTACTTCTTTGATTTCTTTGACTGTCCTCTTCTTATCCGTATATTGTCTCTGTCAATCCTAGGCAACGTTTATATCTTTATGAATTGCTTGCATCTGATGCTCTAAGTCGCCAAGCATTTGACTGGTCATCTCGACCCTAATCAATGGGTCGGACATCGGACCTAGTTAATGGAGTTAAGCAATCTTGTCCGAGACGGACCCTGATTAGATTGGTATGAAGGAATTGGTCTCTGAATTTGGGTTCTAGACTTCCTTGTGCCCTTTCCATGGTAGGAGTCGGGCAGTCTTTTAACTGATGACTAAAACCTTGGCATCCAAAATACCGGTTCTCACTTCTGAACTCATCGTTCTGAATCCTTAAAACAAGTGGGCTCTTGAGAAGGTATTCTGGGGAAAGCGTCTTCCCTTTTTAAACAGAATCTTTCTTTTATTTTAGAGAGAGAATAATTATAAGATCAGAAAGGGAGATTCTTACTCCTGTATACCTCTAAGGCTGGGGGAGAAATCTTACATTCTACCCCACTTAAAAGGTGCAAGATGTCCTCATCTCGCAAAGTAGAGGACAACTCTTTTGCTTAAGATCCAATTTATTCTGGGGTTCCTTATATTCCGGTCAACCCAACAGAATATGGGGATAAATATCCCTTATATAGAACTCATCATTAAATAACATTTCATTCAGATCATATCATTCATATCTTTAACACGATAATGGTCCATTAGAACGAAAAATTTCCTTCTGAACATTCCTCCACGGGAATTTAAATTAAGCAAGTTCTCAATTTGTCATCCCTTAACTTGATCTACCGTCTCAAGTATTAACAGTAGCAATTTGACAGCACAATCCACTAATCTCATAGTGATTTACTGAAATCATTATCATCATTTATCATTAAGGGACTCATCCCATTCATCCTCATTGTGGTTTTGCTCAGGTTATTATATTTTAACTAAATTTCAAAAATCATCATTTTTCAATCAGAATCCAAATCAATTCATCAGTTCTCAAACAAAATTAAAATCATATCAACCACATTTGAAATCATCATCTGGATAACATTAACGCTTATAATTTCAAGTCTTAGATTTACTCATATATACTACCGGTAAAGAGCTGCAGTTATACCCTCGGTATATACGGGTCGTCATAATACTTAGAACTATAAGGTAAATACCATTATGTCTAGGCCTCAAGCAAGTCAGGGTTCCATACAATTGCGATACTTCCAATTGAAGACCCAATTACTAATTTACAAATTTCAATTTGAATTAACAATTTGTATAAATTATATCACACAATTACAACCTTTTTGTGCGTCTTGATAACTTTTGACATAATTGGCTCCTCAGGTTGATCTTATTGGAGATCTATGACATAAATTTGATAAACAGATTTTTCTTTATCCGATCGTCCGTAAACAATCACTTAAAAAAAACATTTGTATATTTATATACAAGTTGCAATAAGTACATAGAGTGGCTCGGCTCCAAAATTCAAAATCTCCTTGAGAGACGCATAAGACAACGGTACTGGGCCATAGTCATGCCCTGTTACATAATTTCTCTAATTGCGAAGGGAGCTATTATTTTCTCCTTTAGGGATAAATCGACTAAGGAGTCTATAAACTCGGCAAGCAAGTCTGAAATTTTGAGATGTTGAAAGATATAGAATGACACCATGCGTCATTTTCAGCTTTATCAAAATCATGGCCAATAAGAGGTTCTGTCTCAGCATTGCATGCCGGTTGCAAGAGGCGTGGATATATAGCCCTACAAACCACTTATGCTGTTGTCTCTCCACTAGGTTAGGAAAATATAATTCCTCGAAATGGCGTGCGAGTCTTGCTCGGCTTGTTCGAGTTGAAGCGGAAGAGATGAGATGCTCGAAGGCAAATGCAATCATATCTTGAGACTGGGTGAGGTCGGGAATACGAGATAAATGGGAAACTTTCATCTATAAAAACAATTTCTTTGATTAAAATTTCTTCATTAAAGAAGCTTATGGAATGAAAATACATTATGAAAATGCTGTTTCTGAATTCTTATTACTAATTTCAGATAAGAATTTAATTATCTTTATTAGTTTTCAATTTTGCTCTGATACCAATTGTGAGATCCTGCCTCCACCACGCAACGGATTCGGGTACTAGCAACGAAAGTAGCACATCGTGCGTGGGTAGGGGTCTCACACTCGGGGCCTCGCCCCACGGATATCTGGACAAGAGACTAATCCGTCGGTTTGTCCAAAACCGAAACCGAAAAAACTTCCTGTACCCGGAAAGCACGGGCGATTCCACCAGGATAACTCTTTACTCTAACGTAGTCAAGATCATTACTGATCAACTGATCTGACTGCACCTTTAACGGTACTTGGTCAAATCAAGGAAGAAACTTGCACTTGGAATCTGGATCATTGGGATCAACGCTTTTTTCCCCATCAAGAGGCACAGCCGTTGATTCCTATCCATAGAACAATTTCTATCCGGGATTTACTTCATCTATCGTAATAATAGAAATTAAATCTCAATTTATGGATCCATCAGTCCAGCCTAACCCCATCCAGTCCCATGGGTTAGTAGCCAACCGCCCAACCACTGTAGTGATGGGATCCAATTAAGAATTTGGTTAGGTTTTGTCCCGGGTACCAAGGAAAAGAGTTCCAAGGCCCCCTAGCCGGAAGTTCATGCAAACATAAAACTAGTCACACCACTTACACACCCAATATGAAATTGCCTTTTTCTTAGCATCAACTAGCTTTAAAACAATCCTTTAATAAAACCATTATGTCACTGATGACAATCCTCAAAGTCTCTGGTTGAATCCTTATTTCCAGTCATTCATTCATTGGTATACTTATGGCATCATTGGCAACCAGAACGCTCACCACCTGTTTGCTCAGGGGCTTTTCCATAGTTCCTAGCTCATAGTAATCGGCAATATATTCATATAATAGAATGGAATCTCCGTGGAAAATCAGCTAGATCAACCCATAGATCCATATAAAAGAGCCATGGACTCATCCGTTGAGGACCAACAAGGTCAATCAACCAGATCCATGCCCAGTTTCAGAAAACAACTCTTACTCCTTGTTCCAATATCTTCCACGACGCACGTGTGGGTATCTTCGACGACCCAGAGCCCGAGCACCATATGGTCAGCACCCTCTAGGATCCTTCGCAGGTGACCTAGCGCTTCACTCATAGGCCGCTTCCTTGGTCCCTCATCCACCGTACCGGAAGCTCACCATTTACATCGACCTTGCTACGCGAGACGTCCTCATTCCATATGTACTCGTTCTCATCCATTCACTCATATAGACTACACATTACATATCCATGTTCGTACGTCCACATCATACATCCAATTTCACATTCATACATAGGCATCTACATGCATACATCCACATCCACATTCATACATCCATACCTCCATTTCCACATCCACACATCCACATTCATATTCATACATCCACATTTCCACGTCCTCTTTTTCCACATTCCATTCAATATGTACTCGTTCTCATTCATTCACTCATATAGACTACACATTATATATCCATGTTCGTACGTCCACATCATACATCCAATTTCACATTCATACATAGGCATCTACATTCATACATCCATACCTCCATTTCCACATCCACACATCCACATTCATATTCATACGTCCACATTTCCACGTCCTCTTTTTCCACATTCCATTCAATATGTACTCGTTCTCATCCATTCACTCATATAGACCACATTACATATCCATGTTCGTACGTCCACATCATACATCTAATTTCACATTCATACATAGGCATCTACATGCATACATTCACATCCACATTCATACATCCATACCTCCATTTCCACATCCACACATCCACATTCATATTCATACATCCACATTCACATGCATACATCCATTTTCACATCCTCATTCATACATCCACATTCACATACATACATCCACATCCGTATCTACATCCATACATCCACATCCACATCCACATTCACATTCATACATATACATCTACATGTATACATCCACATCACATTCATACAACCATATTACATCCATTCTCGTCCTAACACATCCCATATACATCTTAACACATCCTAACTCATCTTAACACATTCTATCACATCTCATACACATCTTATCACATCTTTTCACATCTCATACACCTCGTATCACATCCTATCACTTTCCATACGCATCTTATCAAATCTTATCACATCTCATACACCTCTTATCACATCTTATCACATTTCATATCTTTTTTAAGAGAATTCTTATATTTGATATAAGATTTCTCTACACATTTATTTATGCATAAATTCCATTTAAGGAGACTAACACTTTCAAAATTAAAATCAATCTTTTATGCATCTTCTTATGCATAAATTCAATTTGGTAGGAATTACACTTTTAGAATAAAAGAATTTCTCTTATGCATCTAAGTTATGCATAAAATCCATTTATGATGAGAATCACACTTTTAGTATAAAAAGAATATCTTTTATGTATACCTCTATGCATGAAATCCAATATGATAAAAGTAACACTCTTACAATAAAATAATCAACTTTTATGCATACCTCTATGCATGAAATTCAATTATGATAAAAGTCACACTTTTATAATAAAATAATCAACTTTTATGCATACCTCTATGCCTGAAATTCAATATAATAAAAGACACACTTTTATAATAAAATAATCAACTTTTATGCATACCTTTATGCATGAATTTTAAATATGATAAAAGTAACACTTTTGATATAAAAACTTATCCATTATGCATACTTGTATGCATGAAATAAAAATGATAAAAGTAATACTTTTGATATAAAAATTTATCCTTTATGCATACTTCTATGCACGAAAAAATATTGATAAAAATAACACTTTTGATGTAGAAATTAATCCTTTATGTATACTTCTATGCATGAAAATAAAAATGATAAAAATAACACTTTTGATATAAAAATTTATCCTTTATGCATACTTCTCTGCATGAAAATAAAAATTGATAAAAATAACACTTTTGATATAAAAGTTGATCCATTATGCATACTTCTATGCATGAAAATAAAAATGGTAAAAGTAACACTTTTGATATAAAAATTTATCCATTATGCATACTTCTATGCATGAAAATAAAAATAATAAAAGTAACACTTTTGATATAAAAATTTATCCATTATGCATACTTCTATGCATGAAAATAAAAATGGTAAAAGTAACACTTTTGATATAAAAATTTATCCATTATGCATACTTCTATGCATGAAAATAAAAATGGTAAAAGTAACACTTTTGATATAAAAACTTATCCTTTATGCATAATATAAAAATTTAATTTCTCCATGATTATAATGAATTTCTTTCAATTAATCTAGGATGATAATTCCTAGAATATGGTAGGAAGTCCTCTTTTTACGCTTTGAATGAAATCATTTTATGCATAATTTTTATAAAAATTTTACCATAGCTCCGCTGCTTTGACTGAAAAATCTCAAATTTTTTTAAGGGATAAAGCTTATCATTAAAGAAATAATTAGAATGGTCTCTAATTGGATCATTAATCCATAATGGATTGAATCATCAATATACATGAACTAAAAGCATAGAAAAAAGCCATTAATTTGGCCTCAAGCATAGCTTAATCTTGGATTAAGGAAAAGCTTTATGAAAAGCTTCATTTGGATTGAGAATGGGTCATGAGTATGACCATTTCTTGAGTGAGAGAGAGAAATTACATAAAAACCATTAGAATTAAGCATAAATGAAAATTTATGTAATTCTTAACTATCATTAATCACTTAACTTCAATAGCATTCATCAAATTATGTAACTCTTCACTAACATTCATCAATTCACTTCAATAGCATTCAAAAACCATTCCAATTAAGCTTCTCAAGCTTGAGAGGGGTTGAGAAGAGAGAAACATTGAGAAATTATAGAAAAGATCAAAATTCACCATTTACCTTACAAATTGCTTGTTTCTTTGTTCACGGTAGAGGCCCCCAACCAATCAATTGGTTAAGTATGTTGATGGAGCCACCAATGGGGATTGAAGAAAGAGGGAAGCTCCAAAAACTAGTGAATTATTAATGAATTCACAGTTCTTGGCTTAGGTGGAGTAGAGTAACGATGCATAAACACTATATATTTTTCAACAAGGGGGAGGCTTCTATTTATAGGAAAAATTGAGCTCCTAACCAAACAAACTGATTCTAGAATTTTCCAAATTAGTTTGGTCAATTTTTAACCATTTTTAGGTTAGTTAAGCTAACTTTTTGGAACTAGACTTGAATTAGGAGAGAGGAGAGAAAAAATATCTCAATTTTTATGAGTTTAAAACTCATTCAAGCATGTGAAATATGCACCTCCTTTAAAGAACTCCCCTTCCTTACATATGTGTCAAAATGGAATCATTATACCCAAAATATCTCATATTTTTAATATTGCTTATAGTTTTTTACTAATAAACCTTGTACATTTTCAACTCTTCATCTTATGTGAAATATGCACCTCCTTTAAAGAACTCCCTTTCCTTACATATGTGTCATTATACCCAAAATATCTCATATTTTTAATATTGCTCATAGTTTTTTACTAATAAACCTTGTACATTTTCAACTCTTCATCTTATGTGAAATATGCACCTCCTTTAAAGAACTCCCTTTCCTTACATATGTGTCATTATACCCAAAATATCTCATATTTTTAATATTGCTCATAGTTTTTTACTAATAAACCTTGTACATTTTCAACTCTTCATCTTATGTGAGCATTTACTCATTTTTGGATATCTTCTTTTACAAATTGGATTTATCTCCTCCCTACACATGGATTGATGCTATTGGCCCATAGGAACCTTAATTGGACCAAAATCCAAAAATTTCTGAAAATCTAGACCCTTAGGCTGCTAAGGTCCTTTATACCCATTTCCAATTAATTCCAAGTGCACATTGGAAAGTTCTTTTTGAATTTCTGTTTCAAGGAAACTTATTTTAATAAGATGAGATAATTTTCTATCCAAAAATATTAAAAATCTAAATATTCTCTCTCTAGAATATTTTCTCTCTCTAGGTTAAAACAGTTAGAACCAAGTCTTTTATATTTATGAAGAGGGATTGATTACAGGAGAAGATGCTGGACATTTTGAGAGGCTGGGGAGGAATCTTACACTTCTGAACCATCTTCCTTAAATGCACCCATGAACATTGGGGTGGTGGAACATGTGTAACTTGAGGCCCTCCACAAGCTCATGACTACCCCACCCATAGAGCCATCTCCTACTCCTACTCCTCCACCAACCCCCATATCTCCCTACTTTAACACCCCAAAGTGGCACTTCCTTGACTACATCTGTGTATGGGCCACCTTCCTATCCATTCTTGTGATAAAAATACCCCTCTCCCAACCCTATGCATTGAACTCATAAGAAATGAAATCTCTTCAACTCATGTTTAGTGGTCATCCCTCTTCTCTAGCGATTTCAATTCAAAGGGACATTCCATCCAATAGTAGTGGTTGTGACACCACAAATGAAGCCAGACTGTGCTTCACTTCCCCCACGATGGCTAATCATTTTAGAGTCTTCCAATCTTAATATTTGTCAAAGGCACCAAGATCCCCGGTGTCATTTTGATGGTGGCTCTAACATCAACATATTGCCTGAGGCCACGACCATCATGCTTTGAATCTCTCCCTCACGGATCCACCTCCCTTTATTCTTTATATTTCTAACCAAAGAGACATGATGCCCCTTGGCCTTGTGCAACATTTTCTTGAATCTATGTAGGTCTCACAATTTTCATGGTTTTCATGGTATTAAATCTACCACTGACTAAAGGGGCCTATAATATTTTGATTAGTTGCTCATGGCTAAGAGCTACCAAAGTAGTTAATGTTTGGGGCAAGGATGATGCCCTTGCAAAATCATACATTGCTACTCCATCTTAAAAGGCTTCCAATGAGGGGTTACCACACACTCCTTCCCCCCCTATCCAATGTAGTCTATTGGCATTGGCTAGATGGTGTGTCCAAGATGAGTTTATTTCTCTTATGGTTGATTGAAATGCTCTTGAAAGTTTGGTTGCACCACCATCCAAACTTTAAAGACGAATCTTAAAAGTCTGCCTGCACCACCATCCAAACTTTAAAGAAGAATCTTCAAAGTTTGGCTGCACACCAGCCTCAATGGAGGAACTTATTGAGATGGTTTGTTAAAGGGAGACAAATTTCCATGTCGTCAAATTTTAGCTACACAACCCTCAACTGAGGAACCTATTGAGATGATTATTTTAGGGGAGCCAAAGTTCCATGTCGCATTACACCTGACTTGCTCCACCCCTCAGTGGCTCCCTAAATATAGTGACTATGTGTGATTTTCTCCACCCCTTGTGGCCCCCTAAATATAGTGACTATGTGTGATTTTCTCCACCACTTGTGGCCCCTCCCTAATAGTCATCAGGAGTAATGTGTGATCCACGTACAAACACAAAGAGGACCCTCTACAAGCTGCCCTAGGAGCATATTGGTAATTTCCCTCTTGACTCTATTCCTATTAATGATCCCTTACCTCTCCATTAGGAAATCCAAAAGTCCAGAAACTAATATGAGATCTATTGAGGAGCCTCACACCATCCATGTACCTTTTTGGGTTTGGGATAACCCTATACCTTGGACATGGTATCTACTTTCTCAACCCAACATCATGAATCTACCTTTGCTTGGTCTTATCAAGATTTATTTGGCATCAATCCTTCCATTAGCACCTATTTCATTCCTCTCAAGAGGTCAACCAACTATTTAGGAAAGGTGTTTACATACTACTCTAAGGTGGTATAAAGAAGAAGCGTGATAAGATGATGGAGGTAGGCATCATTGTTCTTATCAAACACTAAGAATGGCTTTTTCCCATTATCATCATTCCAAAGAAGAAAAGCAATAAGATCTACATTTGGGTGGACTTTCAACCCCTTAACCAAAGTACCATTAGGCACGGATTTCCTTTTTCATTTAAGCATGTATTGCAGGAGGTCATTGTCCATTGGCTACTTGGTTTTTAGTATTCACTTTGTGCTGATGTCATGTGTGAGCGCTCCCTCTCCAGCACATACTCTATCTATCTCAAACGAGTGGAGGCCAAGGGTGTGATTCTTTTCTTGTGATGTTCTATTTACCCTTGGTGAACATTGGCCAATCTTTCTACCTTGGCCCCTTCTTTTTCTCTTGGTGATCCCTTCTCATTGGATCCTAGTTATCCTTCTTCTTTGAGGCTCCTTCTCTCCTATGTAGATACCTCTCCTATGTAGGTACCTCTATATAAATATTCACCAAGTTAGCAAATGGAGTAATGGTGTGCAATGTGTAGATGGGTTGACAAGTCCTCCATTTCATCGAGTTCCTTGGCTAGCTATTCCTTTGGCACCAACTTCCTTGACTAATACCAAGTTTTCAACCGTCGTTGACTTGCCCATTGAGTTCTTGGTTGCTTAACTTCCTTGAGTGTCGAGTCCCAAGGCTACCATCGACTTCCTTAACCACCAAGTCCTCTCTCTCTCTCTCTCTCTCTCTCTCTCTCTCTCTCTCTCTCTCTCTCTCTCTCTCTCTCTCTCTCTCTTGCAACTCTAATCTAGCATGTGTGGTGTGCTTAGGGTTAGTATTTGGGAGTGATTAGTGCTAATCACTTGTTCTCTCATGCTTCCCTCTTTCTTCTTTTCTCCCTCTTGCTTGAGTGATTAGGCTACCAATGCGATCGTCTCCCACGTAGATCCCACACGATCTTCGTGATGGAGGTTGCACCACCCATTGGATTAGAGAAACCACCTCAGTGTGACAAAGATGTTAAGGAAACCTTAACCTAATGGGTTGTGGAAAGTTGCCTATCTGCCAAGCTTGAGCTAGGCTCAAGAGCTCCACCATAGCCACTCGTTGCGGCCATCCTCTCACACACGTTATCACACACTGAGGGGCCGTTACTCTAATCCAATGGGTGGTACAACCTCTCTCGTGAAGATTGTGTGGGATCTCTGCGAGAGACAATCGTGTTGGTATCCTAATCACTCAAGCAAGAGGGAGAGAAAAAGAAAGAGGGAAGCATGAGAGAACAAGTGATTAGAACTAATCACTCCCAAACACTAACCCTAAGCCCACCACACATGCTAGATTAGAGTTGCAAGAGAGAGGGAGAGAGAGATCACTCTTCTATTGCACAAATGGGAGAATCCATCACAAACAAGAGAAATTGGCCTTTATAGTTCCAAACCTTTTCCCACTTGGTCTCTAGTGCCAAGAGGTAAGACCTACCTAATCATAATGGCTAGTACATATAAAGTAGATAAGTTTGAAGGGTATAGCTTTCATACAAACCCTCAGAGCAAAAAGGACATGGTACTATCATCTTGCAAGAGATCACAGGTTTTCAAGTTTTTTGTGCATCTCTATGGTGATGGGGGTCTTAAGTTTCTCGCCTCTTGCATCTCCACTTTATGTAAGGATTTAGACACACTGTCTTTTAGTCTCTAGTGCCAAGAGGTAAGACCTACCCAATCATAATGGCTAGTACATATAAAGTAGATAAGTTTGAAGGGTATAGCTTTCATACATGGTAGACAAAGATTAAATTTACTCTCTTGAGAAAAGGGCTGTGGGGTATAACAAATGGGAAAGAAAAAATGCCAAACACCAGGGAGACGAGAAAACTCTATGGATTGGCAAGGATGAGAAGGCTTTGGCCATCATAGCCTTGGGACTAAATGATACCTATATCACATAGATGGAAAGGACTCATCCAATGAGGCTTGGAATACCCTAGATTCTCTTTTTGGAGCACAGTAAAAGAACTCTAAAATTAGCCTCCTAATCAAAATTTTCAAGCTAAAATTCAATTCAGGGGAGTCGCTCCCGACCCATCCGAACTACATGAAAAGTATTCTCACAAACCTGGCTGGGATCAAGAAGACTATTGAAGAAGATGTAATCATAGCTGTCGTCCTGAAAAGTTTACCTCAAGAGGAGTATGGTAACATAGTTAACACTCTCACTAACTTGCCCTCACCAAACTTATGGATGTGTAAACATTTCTCCTAGAAGAAGATTGGGCTTTTTAAACCATTTAGGATTTTCCCACCTGTGGTCACCCCTCTATCCTAAGCAAGATGTAAACATAACTAGTATCCTAGCATCTGTCATCATCATCAACTTCTAGCATTGTAAACCACCATGAGTAAGACCTACGGGCACTTTGGTCATCATAACTAGAGTTCTAAACAGTAACTAGATCTAGCATTGTCATCTTAGTAGCCATGGATATTTTGTTGAGGGAGGGTGTTCGAAACAATACAGCAAATCATCCATATGACATTGGGAATTAGGGCATATGGTCACTTAACCTTAGAACTTTTTGGTAGACTATGGTTTATGACATACATTAGAATATATGGAGCATATTCTAGGTGCCTAGAGAAGTGGGAGGAGATCTCCTTTGCAGTCCAATCTAGGTTTTTGGGAGCTTTCTTCTAGATATAATTAGGGTTTTACTTAGGGATTAATCACAACCTAATCCATTGTACTCCAGCCTATATAAGAGGCTCTCATCTAATTCAAGATAACACAACCTCCATTATCCCATTTCTTGTATCATTATGCTGTCCATTTATTTAATGATGTGATTAGCATTAATCTTTATCTTATCTAGTTTATCTTATGCAATTATCATGAGTATGATCATGGTGTCTCTCCATCTACCCCAATTTCAATACAAGCCGCTAACCCTTTGATCCTCATTCACACAACAGACACAATCATCCCTTGCACAACAAGTTCAGTTAAGCGCACTAGTAGCGCCCCTACCAAATGCAAGTGTATACATCCAACCTCAAGTGATAGAAAGTCCATTATTGGGTAGTTTAAGTGCAAAGGAAGAAAATGCAGAAATGAATGTGAGAATAATATTGAAGGCTGGTGTCACTGACTCAAGAGTGAAGCATCATCATCATGTTGGCACACCCTACCTATCAGATGCAACCTCTTCTTACCTTGACAATGGCCTATATTGCAAAGCATATCTTTTAATTGCCATCGGAGCATAGTAGCTCATGGTACAGGAGCTTGCACTCACCATAGCAGTCTTGGAACGAGAACCCCTGCAACTCCCTCCTCTTTGATTCACTCACTTTTCCATATCTCTTCCTCTCTCTAGGCCAACTTTTTGAAGTACCCCAGCTTCACCCCAGGATGTGGCTATGGTGGCAAATGCGGAGGTGGTGGACTCGACAGAGGCGCAACACCTTAGGTGGTGGACTGGATAGTAGGTGCAACGTGTTAAAATAGCCTAGTTCATGTACTCAAAATGCTATTTGGGCTCTATTGCCTTCAACATAATTAACAAGTGTGGGCAGACAGTGCGTGTTTCTCTCATTCGTGCATAGTCGTACACAAGAAGTAGCATTTGCAAGAACAAGCTTAATCAAGGCTCAGCGAAATGGAGTGACTGTAAGCTGAGATTTGGGACAAATCATTATGTTGATTAACAACATGCAACTAGCAAGAAATCATACACAATGCCTAAGTGATTTAGCCTTTAACCAAAGGATGGAAATAGTCTTCTATAGGCCAAAGTATAGTAGTTCTAGGTTCCAATGTACATTCCAAGAGTCATATGATCCTCAAGAGTGAAGCATTGTCATCATGTTACCTGTATGTAGCCTCTTCTTGCCCTGACAATGGCCTATATTACAAAGAACATCTCTTAATTACCAAGGTAATACAGATAGTGCTTTCTTCAACAAAGGCAGCTACAAGAAGAACAGGAGAGGATTCAGATCAAATCCAAAGAAAGAGTTCCCCCAGAAGTCATGCAACTTTTTTGAAAACCAAGGTACGAAGAAAAAGATTGTTTCTATAGAAACAAATCTCAGAAAGCTCTACTTGCAGGAACAACTGATAGCTCAAGCAAAGACATAAACGACAACAAAAAGGAAGGAGCCTCAATGGAGGCTAACTTTATCGAAGATGATTGGGCTTTTTAAATCGTTTAGGATCTGCCCACCTGTGGTCACTCCTCTATCCTAAGTGAAATGTAAACATAACTAGTATCCTAGCATCTATCTCATCAACTTCTAGCATTGTAAATCACCATGAGTAAGACCTACGGGCACTTGGTCGGTCATTATAACTAGAGTTGTAACTAGATCTAGCATTGTCATCTTAGTAGCCATGGATATTTTGTTGAGGGAGGAGGGTGTTGGAAACAATACAGCAAATCATCCATGTGACATTGGGAATTAGGGCATATGGTCACTTAACCTTAGAACTTTTTGGTAGACTATGGTTTATGACATACATTAGAATATATGGAGCATATTCTAGGTGCCTAGAGCAAGTGGGAGGAGATCTCCTTTGCAGTCCAATCTAGGTTTTTGGGTGCATTCTTCTAGATATAATTAGGGTTTTGCTTAGCGGTTGATCACAACCTAATCCATTGTACTCTAGCCTATATAAGAGGCTTTCATCTAATGCAAGATAACACAACCTCCATTATCCCATCTCTTGTGTCATTATGTTGCTGCCCATTTAGTTAATGATGTTATTAGCATTAATCTTCATCTTATCTAGTTTGTCTTATGCAATTATCATGAGTATGATCATGGTGTCTCTCCATCTACCCTAATTTCAATACAAGCTGCAAACCCTTTGATCCTCATTCACACAACAGACACAATCATCCCTTGCACAACAAGTTCAGTTAAGTGCACTAGTAGTGGCCCTACCAAATGCAAGTGTATACATCCAACCTCAAGTGATAGAAAGTCCATTATTGGGCGGTTTAAGTGCAAAGGAAGAAAATGCACAAATGAATGTGAGAATAATATTGAAGGCTGGTCTCACTGACTCAAGAGTGAAGCATCATCATCATGTTGGCACACCCTACCTATCAGATGCAACCTCTTCTTGCCTTGACAATGGCCTATATTGCAAAGCATATCTCTTAATTTCCATCGGAGCATAGTAGCTCAAGGTACAGGAGCTTGCACTCACCATAGCAGTCTTGGAACGAGAACCCCTGCAACTCCCTCACTCACTTTTCCATCTCTCTTCCTCTCTCTAGGCCAACTTTTTGAAGTACCCCAGCTTCACCAGGATGTGGCTATGGTGGCAAATACAGCGGTGGTGGACTAGGCAGAGGCGCAACACGTTAGGTGGTGGACTGGATAGTAGGTGCAACGTGTTAAAATAGCCTTCTTCATGTATTCAAAATGCTATTTGGGGCTTTATTGCCTTCTTCAGGATCAACATAATTAACAAGTGTGGGCAAATAGTGTGTGTTTCTCTCATTTGTTAGCATAGTCGTACACAAGAAGTAGCGTTTGCAAGAACAAGCTTAATCAAGGCTCAGCGAAATGGAGTGACCGTAAGCTGAGATTTGGGATAGATCATTATGTTGATTAACAACATGCAATTAGCAAAAGAAATCATACACAATGCTTAAGTGATTTGGCCTTTAACCAAAGGTTGGAAATAGTCTTCCATAGGCCAAAGTATAGTAGCTCTAGGTTCCAATGTACATTCCAAGAGTCATATGATCCTCAAGAGTGAAGCATCGTCATCATGTTACCTGTATGTAGCCTCTTCTTGCCGCCCTGACAATGGCCTATATTACAAAGAACATCTCTTAATTACCATCGGAGCACAATAGTTCATGGTACAGGAGATTGCACACACCATACCACTCTTGGAACCCCAAGGAGAACGAGACTTAGAACCCCTGCAACTCCCTCCTCTTTGATTCACTCGCTTTTCGTCTCTCTTCCTCTCTCTAGGCCAACTTTTTGAAGTACCCCAGCTTCACCGACATTGCTATGGTGGCAAATATGGAGGTGGTGGACTGGACAGTAGGCACAGCACATTAGGACGTTAGGTGGTAGACTAGCTAGTAGGTGCAACATGTTTAAACAGCCTTCTTCCTTCATGTCCTCAAAATGCTATTTGGGACTTTATTGCCTTGTTCAGGTTCAACATAATTAATAAGCATGGGAAGCCAGTGCGTGTTTCTCTCATCGTTAGCATAGTCGTACACAAGAAGTAGCATTTACAAGAACAAGCTTAATCAAGGCTCAGTGAAATGGAGTGACCGTAAGCTGAGATTTGGGACAAATCATTATGTTAATCAACATGCAATTAGCAAGAAATCATACATAATGCCTAAGTGATTTAGCCTTTCACCAAAGGATGGAAATAGTCTTTCATAAGCCAAGTTATGGTAGCTCTAGGCTCTAATGTACATTATTCCAAAAGTCATATGATTAAAAGTATCAAAAGGTTCCAATAGTGGGATATCCATGAGCCCCCTTTTATACTTGAGCCCATGAACATGGTCTTTGACCTGATCTAAAGTTGTTGCTTCATTACATTCCATCCCCTCCTATAATAATTGTATCCTCGAAATCAAAGGGTGGTCATGCAAAAATACACATAAAGGCTATATACAAACCATCCCCTCCTATAATGATTTTGTCCTCGAAATCAAAGGGTGGTCATGCAAAAATCAAACACAAAGGCTATATACAACAACCAAAAAAAGTCACACCCATGCCACAGTGTCGATGTTGCGAAAGACCCAAATATGAATACAATAGTCATATGACCCCCAGGGTCAAATGGAAAGGATAAGGAACTCTCGTCGATGATGAGGCTAGTCAGGTATCCTCCAAGATCAAATGGAAAAGATACTAGTGTTGCCCTGAAGATAAGGTAATTCATACGAGTGTGACCATATAGATGGAATGTAAATCCAAACCTTGTAGGCTCCAAAGTAATGGCTCTCAAGCCAATGTCAGTATCGTGGGCTGGCCAATCCTCCTAGATCAAATGGATAGTCACGTTTGTTAATAATGTAACTCATTATATCTCTGCCTGGGTCAAATGGATAGCCAAAGTGTAGACCATCTAACCATGGAACAAATGTATGACCACCTAGATCGAGAAGGAAGTATCCAAGCTCCTTGTCCAAAGTGAAATAAACAATAGAAATATCATCAAATCCATGGCCCAAATAACTGCTCAGGTGAAAATCTGGATGTTGTAAGATTCCTCCCTAATGTCCAGCATCTTCTCCTGTAATCAAATCCCTCTTCAGAAATATAAAAGATCTTGTTTCTACCAGTTTTGACCTAGAGAGAGAAAATGTTCTAGAAAGAGAATATTTAGATTTTAAATATTTTTGGATAGAAAAATATCTCATCTTATTAAAATAAGTTCCCCTGAAACAAAAGTTCAAAAAGATTTTCAGAAGGTGCATTAGAAATTAAGTATTATCTGTTCAAGAGGCATTATCCTGGGGGTGAAGATTTTTTCGAAATTTTAAATTAAGGTTCCTATGGACCAATAAGATTCATCCAAATGTAGGGAGGAGATAAATGAAGAAATAAAAAAAAATTCCCAAAAATGAGTAAATACTCACATAAGATGAAGAGTTGACTAAGGACAAGGTTAATAGTTAAAAAAGGGAGATATTTAGAAGTAATGATGCATTTTTGACACCTCTGCATGGGGGAATTTCCCTCATGAAGGAGGAGCCTATTTCACATGCTTGAATGAGTTTTAAACTCCCAAATAATGGGATATTTTTATCTCTCCTCTCTCCTGTTTCAACTAGATCCAAAAAGTGAGCAAAATTGACATAAAAACGGTCAAAAATTGACCAAACTGATCTAGAAAATTCTAGAATCAGTTGGCTTGGTTAGAAGCTCACTTTTTCCTATAAATAGAAGCCCTCCCCTTTGTTGAAACTTAATAGGGTTTTGCACTGTTACCCTGTCTCTCCCAAGTGCCAAAAACAGTGAATTGTATTCATAATTCATTAGTTTGACCTTCCTTCTTCCAAAATATTGGTGGCCACTCTTGTCTCAAACAAGAGTTGAACCCTCAAACCATCAATCCAAAGGAAAGCTCTCAAAATTCATTAGTAAGTTGGTGATTCTTCTCTTTTCTATTTATTTTATGGTTTTTATGGTTTTTTATGCTTTTTGTCTTCTCTAAAATTGCAAGTGATGTTATGCCTCATTGCAAAAGGCATTCCCCTCTCTTCTCTAGTAAATCCAACCATTCTCTATCCTAGGTGAATGATTAATGATTAAAGTCAAGTTTTTTATAATGTTTGTCTTAAATAAGTAGAAAAATGTTTACTTTAGAATAATTTCAATACTCTTGGTGCACTTTTAATTAATTTTAGAGACTTAAAAATTGAAAAATTAGTTAGCCATACAAAGGAGATTATGGCAAAATTTTTGAAAATTAGTGAAATAAATTTTATCTTGTATTATTCTAGAAGAGTAATCCTTATGGTTTCTATATTCTAAAGTATCATTTTCATGCATAGAAGATGCATTTTGATTATTTGTATAAAAGAAAATTAGTATTATTATAAAAGTATTACTTTCATTATATTTGATTTTCATGCATAGAAGTATGCATAAAAGATTAATTTTTTAATTATAAAAGTGTTACTTTTATCATATTTGATTTTTATGGATAAAAGTATGCATAAAAGATTATTTTTTTAACTATAAAAGTGTTACTTTTATCATATTTGATTTTTATGCATAAAAGATTATTTTTTTATTATAAAAGTGTTATTTTTATCATATTTGATTTTCATGCATAGAAGTATGCATAAAAGATAATTTTTTATTATAAAAGTGCTACTTTTATCATATTTGATTTTTATGCATAAAAGTATGCATAAAAGATTTTTTTTATTATAAAAGTGTTACTTTTATCATATTTGATTTTCATGCATAGAAGTATGCATAAAAGATAAATTTTTATTATAAAAGTGTTACTTTTATCATATTTGATTTTCATGCATAAAGTATGCATAAAAGATTATTTTTTTATTATAAAAGTGTGATTTTTATCATAAATGATTTTTATGCATAAATGGATGCATAGAAGATATTTTTTTATATTAAAAGTGTGATTTTCATCATAAATGATTTTTATGCATAAATGGGTGCATAAAAGATATTTTTTTAATATTAAAAGTGTGATTTTCATCATAAATGATTTTTATGCATAAACATATGCATAAAAGATATTTTTTTATATTAAAAGTGTGATTTTTATCATAAATGATTTTTATGCATAAATCGGTACATAAAAGATATTTTTTTATATTAAAAGTGTGACATTCATCATAAATGGTTTTTTATGCATAAATGGGTGCATAAAAGATATTTTTTTTATTAAAAGAGTGATTTTTACCATAAATGATTTTTTTATGATGATAAAAGTGTGACTTTCATCAGAATCAGATTTTATACATAATTAGATGCATATAGAATCTTTATAATTAAATAAGGGTTCTTCTTAATCCTCTATTTAATTTTCACAAAAATTAAAAAAATGAATAAGTAGATAATCTGTGAGAAGAAATGCTACTGTAATGAAAAAAATTCAATAAAACTATCGAAGTCAGAGATCGAGATAAATGACTATCTTATTCCTCATAAGAAATTCATGTTTTAGAAACCTGTAAAAGCAAATATTCGTCGAACGAAATTTAGAAAAAGAGAAATTGAAATAGTACCTTCGAGAGAGATAGTTTAAGAAGAACCTTTCCAGACCCAAACTCAGATTCAGCCAAGACCTAATTCCTTCATCAAATTCAACCAATGACGATGTGCCCAGTTCAGGAAAAATGTACTCAAATCTCCCACCGAATCTGAAACTAAGTTAAGACTTTTGATTTTGATCTGAGGATCAAGTTAACAGAATTCGAGGAATTCTGTTTGGAATTCACACTTGGATCTAGAAGTATTGAGATACGGATTTAAGATTATTCATGGGTTTCAAACAAAATCAAAACTATAAACTTGCATAGAAACCCTGTTTTCTTAAAAGATTGTCTTAAGCCAGAATGCTGGAGGGAGCATTTGGCATATATGTTTATCTAAGGGAAGTTCGGTTGCAACAGCTGGGGCGGGGAGTGTTCGAGGGACAGCTCACGCGGGCAAAGCTTGCCGAGGTCTTGACCAGCCTCAGTATAGTTAAAATGGTGCGCTTCCGGTACGATGGACGAGGGCCGACGAAGCGGTCCCTGAGTGAAGTGTGAGGACACCTAAGGAGGATCCTGGAGGGTTCTTGTAAGATTCCTCCCCCAACCCCCTTTTGATATCTAGTATCTTCCCCTGTAATCAATCCCTCTTTAGAAATATAAAGACCTTGTTTCTAACTGTTTTAACCTAGAGAGAGAAAATATTCTAGAGAGAGAATATTCAGATTATGAATATTTTTGGATAGAAAAATAACTCATCTTATTAAAATAAGTTCCCCTGAAACAGAAATTCAAAAAGAACTTTCCAATGTGCAATTGGAATTAATTGGAAATGGGTATAAAGGACCTTAGCCTAAGGGTCTAGATTTTCAGAAATTTTTGGATTATGGTCCAATTAAGGTTCCTATGGGCCAATAGCATCAATCCATGTGTAGGGAGGAGATAAATCCAATTTGTAAAAAGAAGATACCCAAAAATGAGTAAATGCTCACATAAGGTGAAGAGTTGAAAATGTACAAGGTTTATTAGTAAAAAACTATGAGCAATATTAAAAATATGAGATATTTTGGGTATCCAAAAATGAGTAAATGCTCACATAAGATGAAGAGTTGAAAATGTACAAGGTTTATTAGTAAAAAACTATGAGCAATATTAAAATGATTCCATTATGACACATATGTAAGGAAGGGGAATTCTTTAAAGGAGGTGCATATTTCACATAGGATGAAGAGTTGAAAATGTACAAGGTTTATTAGTAAAAAACTATGAGCAATATTAAAATGATTCCATTATGACACATATGTAAGGAAGGGGAATTCTTTAAAGGAGGTGCATATTTCACATAAGATGAAGAGTTGAAAATGTACAAGGTTTATTAGTAAAAAACTATGAGCAATATTAAAATGATTCCATTATGACACATATGTAAGGAAGGGGAATTCTTTGAAGGAGGTGCATATTTCACATAAGATGAAGAGTTGAAAATGTACAAGGTTTATTAGTAAAAAAAAAAACTATGAGCAATATTAAAATGATTCCATTATGACACATATGTAAGGAAGGGGAGTTCTTTAAAGGAGGTGCATATTTCACATGCTTGAATGAGTTTTAAACTCATAAAAATTGAGATATTTCATCTCTCCTCTCTCCTCATTCAAGTCTAGTTCCAAAAAGTTAGCTTAACTGACCTAAAAATGGTCAAAAATTGACCAAACTGATTTAGAAAATTCTAGAATCAGTTTGTTTGGTTAGGAGCTCAATTTTTCCTATAAATAGAAGCCTCCTCCTTGTTGAAAAATATATAGTGTTTATGCATCGTTACTCTACTCCACCTAAGCCAAGAACTATGAATTCATTAATAATTCACTAGTTTTTGGAGCTTCCCTCTTTCTTCAATCCCCATTGGTGGCTCCATCAACATACTTAACCAATTGATTGGTTGGGGGCCTCTACCGTGAACAAAGAATCAAGCAAATTGTAAGGTAATTAGTGAATATTGATCTTTTCTATAATTTCTCAATGTTTCTCTCTTCTCAACCCCTCTCAAGCTTGAGAAGCTTAATTGGTATGTTTTTTTTAAATGCTATTGAAGTTAATTGGTGAATAGTAGTGATGAGTTACATAATTTAATAAATGGTATTGAAGTTAATTTCCATTCATGTTTAAATTCTAATGGTTTTTATGTAATTTCTCTCTCTCACTCAAGAAATGGTCATACTCATGACCCATTCTCAATCCAAATCAAGCTTTTCATAAAGCTTTTCCTTAACCCAAGATTAAGCTATGCTTGAGGCCAAATTAATGGCTTTTTTCTATGCTTTTAGTTTATGTATATTGATGATTCAATCCATTATGGATGAATGATCCAATTAGAGATCATTTAAATTATTTCCTTAATGATAAGCTTTATCCCTTAGAGAAATTAAGATTTATCAGTCATAGCAGCGGAGCTATGGCAAAATTTTTATAAAAATTATGCATAAAATAATTTCATTCAAAGCATAAAAAGAGGACTTCCTACAATATTCTAGGAATTATCATCCTAGATTAATTGAAAGATATTCATTGTAATCATAGAGAAATTGATTTTTATATTATGCATAATTGATTTTCATGCATAGAAGTATGCATAAAAGATAATTTTTTTATATTAAAAGTGTTACTTTTATCATTTTTAATTTTCATGCATAGAAGTATGCATAAAGGAAATTTTTTTATATCAAAAGTGTTACTTTTATCATTTTTAATTTTCATGCATAGAAGTATGCATAAAAGATAATTTTTTTAATATAAAAAGTGTTACTTTTATCATTTTTAATTTTCATGCATAGAAGTATGCATAAAGGAAAAAATTTTATATCAAAAGTGTTACTTTTATCATTTTTAATTTTCATGCATAGAAGTATGCATAAAAGATAATTTTTTTATATAAAAAGTGTTACTTTTATCATTTTTAATTTTCATGCATAGAAGTATGCATAAAGGAAAATTTTTTATATCAAAAGTGTTACTTTTATCATTTTTAATTTTCATGCATAGAAGTATGCATAAAAGATAATTTTTTTATATTAAAAGTGTTACTTTTATCATTTTTAATTTTCATGCATAGTAGTATGCATAAAGGAAATTTTTTTATATCAAAAGTGTTACTTTTATCATTTTTAATTTTCATGCATAGAAGTATGCATAAAGGATAATTTTTTTTATATCAAAAGTGTTACTTTTATCATATTGGATTTCATGCATAGAGGTATGCATAAAAAATGATTATTTTTATACTAAAAGTGTGATTTTCATCATAAATGGATTTTATGCATAACTTAGATGCATAAGAGAAATTCTTTTATTCTAAAAGTGTAATTCCTACCAAATTGACTTTATGCATAAGAAGATGCATAAAAAAAATTGATTTTTAATTCAAAAGTGTCATTCTCATCTAAACTAAATTTATGCATAGGAAGATGCATAAAAGATTGAATTTTTAATTCAAAAGTGTCATTCTCATCTAAATTAAATTTATGCATAGGAAGATGCATAAAAGGTTGAATTTTAATTCAAAAGTGTCATTTTCATTTAAAATGAATTTATGCATAGGAAGATGCATAAAAGACTGATTTTTCTTCGGAAGTATTAATCTCCTTAAATGGAATTTATACATAAGTAAATGTGTAAAGAAATCTTATATCAAATATAAGAATTCTCTTGTATTCTATAAATAGATATGAGATGTGATAGGATGTGATAAGAGGTGTATAAGAGGTGATAAGATGAATTAAGATGTGATAAGATGTGTATGGGATGAGGTAAGAAGTGTATGTGATAGGATAAGATGTATATGGGTTGTGATAGGGCGAGAATGGAAGTGATGTAAAAGATTAGATGTGAAGGCATATGGGGTTACATGAATGGGAATGTGGAAATGGATGTATGTATGTGGATGTGTGGATGTGGAGATGGGAGTATGGATGTATGAATGTGAAAATGGATGTATGCATGAAGACGTATATGCATAGATGTGAATGTGGATGTAGATGTGGATGTATAGATGTGAATGGGAATGTGGATGTGAATGTGGATGTATAGATGTGAATGGGAATGTGGATGTGGATGTATGTATGTATGTGGATGTGGATGTATGTATGTATGTGGATGTGGATGTATGAATGAGGACGTGATAATGGATGTATGCATGTAGATGTGGATATATGGATGTGAATATGAATGTGGATGTGGATGTGGATGTATGGATGTGGATATGGATGTGTATGTATGAATGTAGATAAGGGATGTGGATGTATAAATGAGGATGTGAAAATGGAGATATGCATGTAGATGTGGATGTATGGATGTGAATGTGGATGTGGATGTGGATGTATAAATGAGGATGTGAATGTGGATGTGAATGTGAATGTGGATGTGGATGTGGATGTATGGATGTGGATATGGATGTGTATGTATGAATGTGGATATGGGATGTGGATGTATAAATGAGGATGTGAAAATGGATGTATGCATGTAAAGGTGGATGTATGGATGTGAATGTGAATGTGTATGTGAATTAATGTGTCGTCGATATGAGGAAATGGATGAGAATGAGTACACATTGAATGGAATGTGGAATAAGTAATGTGGACTAAGGAGGGATAATGTGGAAAGACGAGAGTTCGATTTAGAAACTGTATTTTGTGACTGTTTGTAAATGACTGTTTTATGTCAAGAATGCTGGGGAAGCATTTTGACCATCTTGTGGATTAAGGTCATGAAGACCTAACTGTTAAAGTTGCAATTGTTGACGGAGAGTCAATGGAGGACGTCTCGCGTAGCAAGGTCGACCGAGGTCTTGACCAGCCTCAGTTCGATTTAAATGGTGAGCTTCCGGTACGGTGGATGAGGGACCAAGGAAGCGGCCTATGAGTGAAGCGCTAGGTCACGTGCGAAGGATCCTAGAGGGTGCTGACCATACGGTGCTCGGGCTCTGGGTCACCCAGGATACCCACGCGTGCGTCGAGGAAGATATTGGAACAAGGAGTAAGAGTTGTTTTGTGAAACCGGGCATGGATCTGGTTGATTGACCTTGCTGGTCTTCAATGGATGAGTCCATGGCTCTTTTTATGGATCTGTTGGTTGATCTTGCTGATCTTCAACGAGAGTCCATCTTGAATTTTCATAAGTGATTATATTGCCGAGTATTATGGGCTAGGAACTATTGAAAAGGCCCCTGTGTGGACAGGTGGTGAGCGTTCTAGTTGCCAATGATGCCATAGATACTCTGATGAAGGAATGATGGGAAATTATGAATCAACCGGATAAATTGGAAGATTGTGATCAGTGGTACTATGGTTTCATTAAAGGATTGTTTTAAAGTTAGCTGATGCTAAGAAAAAGGCAATTTCATATTAGGTGTGTAAGTGGTGTGGCTAGTTTTATGTTTGCATGAACTTCCGGCTAGGGGGCCTTGGAACTCTTTTCCTTGGTACTCGGGACAAAACCTAACCAAATTCCAAATTGGATCCCATCACTACAGTGGTTGGGCGGTTGGCTAACCCATGGGATCGGATGGGGTTAGGCTGGACTGATGGATCTGTAAATCGAGATTTAATTTCTATTATTACGATAGATGAAGTAAATCCCAGATAGAAATTGTTCTATGGATAGGAATCAACGGCTGTGCCTCTTGATGGGGAAAAAAGCGTTGATCCCAATGATCCAAGTGCAAGTTTCTTCCTTGATTTGACCAAGTACCGTTAAAGGTGCAGTTAGAACAGTTGATCCGTAATGATCTTGACTACGTTAGAGTAAAGAGTTATCCTGGTGGAATCGCCCATGCTTTTCGGGTAAAGGAAGTTTTTCCGGTTTCGGTTTTGGACAAACCGACGGATTAGTCTCTTGTCCGGATATCCGTGGGTGAGGCCCCGACGAGTGTGAGACCCCTACCCGCGCATGATGTGCTACTTCCGCTGCCAGTATCCTGAATCCGTTGCTCGGTGGGAACAGGGATCTCACAGTTGGTATCAGAGCTTTTTGGTTTATAAGGATCAACCGAGAAGCCAAATATATCAAAAATTTATCAAGAATCAAAAAGGTTGTAATTGTGTGATATAATTCATACAAATTGATATTCAATCTGAAAATTCATAAATTAGTAATTGGGTCTTCAAATGGAAGTACCGCAATTATATAGAATCCTGACTTGCTTGAGGCCTAGACATGATGGTATTTACCTTGTAATTCCAAGGGCCTTGACTACCCGTATATACCGAGAGTATACTGCAGCTCTTTACTGACAGTATATACGAGTAAATCTAAGACTTGAAATTATAAGCGTTAATGCTATCTAGATGATGAATTCGAATGTGGTTGATATGATTTTAAATTCTGTTTGAGAATCGATGAATTTATTTGGATTCTGATTGAAAAATGATGATTTTCGAAATTAAGTTGAAATGTAATAAGCTGAGCGAAACCACAATGAGGATGAATGGGACGAGTCCCAGTGATGATATTCATAACTGGAATGATGATAATGATTTCAGCAAATCACTATGAGATTAGTGGGTTGTGCTGTCAGATTGCTACTGTTAACACTTGACCGGTAGATCAAGTTAAGGGATGACAAATTGAGAACTTGCTTAACTAAAATTTCCCGTGGAGGAATGTTCAGAAGGTATTCTGTTGGGTTGACCAGAATGTAAGGAACCCCAGAATAATTTGGGTCGTAAGAAAAAGAGTTGTTCTCTTCCTACGAGATGAGGACATCTCGCGCTTTTTTTTTAAGTGGGGTAGAATGTAAGAATTCTCCCCAGTTTTTGAGGTATTCAAAAATAAGAATCTCCTCTCTAATTTTATAACTATTCTCTTTCTAATATATAAATTTTTGACAGAATCATGAGACGAGGAAATCGTAGCCGTCAGCAGCCAGACCCTGTCCACTGAAGATAACGAACTTGATCCTGATGTTCGCAAGGCTCTTCATAGGACTCAACCAGGACCCTTCAAAGGAGAAGGGGAGAACCTGGGTGAGACTGTGGAGAAATGGGTGGAAGCCATGGAAGAGTATTTTGACGTCACAGGTTATAATGAGCTGAGCAAAATAGCTCTTGGCCGGTTGAAAATAGTGGAAACAGCCAGGGTAGCATGGAGGAACCATTGTGACACCAACCGTCTAAATAGAAATACCCAATCTTGGAATGACCTAAAACCTATTTGAGAAAGAGATTTTGTCCCCCTGGATTTTTGGAAACCAAAATGAACGAATTTTTAGAACTAAAGCAGGAGAACAAAACCATTGAAGAATATCACCAGGCCTTTGCTCTTCTACTCAAATACTCACCACCTCTAGATGAAGAACAGCTCATGGCCAGGTTCATTCGGGCAATGAACGAACCTTTGGACACACTGGTCAAAAATGCCAAACCAGTGTCCATGGTTGAAGCAGTAAAAATGGCAAAGGATTTTGCCAAAGCCTTTGTAGTAAAGGTCCCGCCAAAACCTGCACCCTCTAACTTTAAAAGATTCCAAGCCCAGGAAGGTACTTCAAACTTTCCACCTCCAAAGAGGCAGCAAGGACCGATTCAGAATCAAGATGCAGGAAGACTCCAAAGTGAAGGAAGATCCTTCCCCCAAAATACTTTCTCAGGAGGACCATCTATTTTAAGGATGCAGAACAATGAGCCTAGAAGTGAGAACCGGTGTTTTGGATGCCAAGGTTTTGGTCATCAGTTAAAAGACTGCCCAACTCCTGCCATGTCAAGGGGACAGGGAAGTCTAGGACCCCGAATTCAGAGACCAATTCCTTCATACCAGTCTAATCAGGGTCCGTCTCACCCAAGCCAGGGTAACCCCAGAAGAACTCCAAATCAACCGTCTGCCTCTACCCAGAGTAACCTCAGAACTCCTTTCCAGAACAGGGGCAACCAAAGAGAAAGAATTCCACCTCAGATTGCAGCAGCTAGAGCAGTCACAATTTCAGAAGAAGTAGAAGAGGAAAGAAGGGCAGATCTTTACTGCAATTGAAAAACCAAGGGCTTAACCGACAGTTCTCAACTCATCCATACTCCAGCAGAATACCAGGGAAAAATCTACCGTTCACTTCCAAGGCGTAAAGTTGAATGTGATTGAAGAAGAAGAAGATGATGAAAGAAATCATACTCCAACTGCGAGATGAGGACATCTCGCACTTTTTAAGTGGGGTAGAATGTAAGATTCCTCCCCCAACCCCCTTTTGATATCTAGTATCTTCCCCTGTAATCAATCCCTCTTCAGAAATATAAAGACCTTGTTTCTAACTGTTTTAACCTAGAGAGAGAAAATATTCTAGAGAGAGAATATTTAGATTATGAATATTTTTGGATAGAAAAATAACTCATCTTATTAAAATAAGTTCCCCTGAAACAGAAATTCAAAAAGAACTTTCCAATGTGTAATTGGAATTAATTGGAAATGGGTATAAAGGACCTTAGCCTAAGGGTCTAGATTTTCAGAAATTTTTGGATTATGGTCCAATTAAGGTTCCTATGGGCCAATAGCATCAATCCATGTGTAGGGAGGAGATAAATCCAATTTGTAAAAAGAAGATACCCAAAAATGAGTAAATGCTCACATAAGGTGAAGAGTTGAAAATGTACAAGGTTTATTAGTAAAAAACTATGAGCAATATTAAAAATATGAGATATTTTGGGTATCCAAAAATGAGTAAATGCTCACATAAGATGAAGAGTTGAAAATGTACAAGGTTTATTAGTAAAAAACTATGAGCAATATTAAAATGATTCCATTATGACACATATGTAAGGAAGGGGAATTCTTTAAAGGAGGTGCATATTTCACATAAGATGAAGAGTTGAAAATGTACAAGGTTTATTAGTAAAAAACTATGAGCAATATTAAAATGATTCCATTATGACACATATGTAAGGAAGGGGAATTCTTTAAAGGAGGTGCATATTTCACAAAAGATGAAGAGTTGAAAATGTACAAGGTTTATTAGTAAAAAACTATGAGCAATATTAAAATGATTCCATTATGACACATATGTAAGGAAGGGGAATTCTTTAAAGGAGGTGCATATTTCACATAAGATGAAGAGTTGAAAATGTACAAGGTTTATTAGTAAAAAAAAAAAACTATGAGCAATATTAAAATGATTCCATTATGACACATATGTAAGGAAGGGGAGTTCTTTAAAGGAGGTGCATATTTCACATGCTTGAATGAGTTTTAAACTCATAAAAATTGAGATATTTCATCTCTCCTCTCTCCTCATTCAAGTCTAGTTCCAAAAAGTTAGGTTAACTGACCTAAAAATGGTCAAAAATTGACCAAACTGATTTAGAAAATTCTAGAATCAGTTTGTTTGGTTAGGAGCTCAATTTTTCCTATAAATAGAAGCCTCCTCCTTGTTGAAAAATATATAGTGTTTATGCATCGTTACTCTACTCCACCTAAGCCAAGAACTATGAATTCATTAATAATTCACTAGTTTTTTGAGCTTCCCTCTTTCTTCAATTCCCATTGGTGGCTCCATCAACATACTTAACCAATTGATTGGTTGGGGGCCTCTACCGTGAACAAAGAATCAAGCAAATTGTAAGGTAATTAGTGAATATTGATCTTTTCTATAATTTCTCAATGTTTCTCTCTTCTCAACCCCTCTCAAGCTTGAGAAGCTTAATTGGTATGTTTTTTTTAAATGCTATTGAAGTTAATTGGTGAATAGTAGTGATGAGTTACATAATTTAATAAATGCTATTGAAGTTAATTTCCATTCATGTTTAAATTCTAATGGTTTTTATGTAATTTCTCTCTCTCACTCAAGAAATGGTCATACTCATGACCCATTCTCGATCCAAATCAAGCTTTTCTTAAAGCTTTTCCTTAACCCAAGATTAAGCTATGCTTGAGGCCAAATTAATGGCTTTTTTCTATGCTTTTAGTTTATGTATATTGATGATTCAATCCATTATGGATGAATGATCCAATTAGAGATCATTTAAATTATTTCCTTAATGATAAGCTTTATCCCTTAGAGAAATTGAGATTTATCAGTCATAGCAGCGGAGCTATGGCAAAATTTTTATAAAAATTATGCATAAAATAATTTCATTCAAAGCATAAAAAGAGGACTTCCTACCATATTCTAGGAATTATCATCCTAGATTAATTGAAAGATATTCATTGTAATCATAGAGAAATTGATTTTTATATTATGCATAATTGATTTTCATGCATAGAAGTATGCATAAAAGATAATTTTTTTATATTAAAAGTGTTACTTTTATCATTTTTAATTTTCATGCATAGAAGTATGCATAAAAGATAACTTTTTTATATTAAAAGTGTTACTTTTATCATTTTTAATTTTCATGCATAGAAGTATGCATAAAGGAAAAATTTTTTATATCAAAAGTTTTACTTTTATCATTTTTAATTTTCATGCAAGAAGTATGCATAAAAGATAATTTTTTTTATATAAAAAGTGTTACTTTTATCATTTTTAATTTTCATGCATAGAAGTATGCATAAAGGAAAAATTTTTATATCAAAAGTGTTACTTTTATCATTTTTAATTTTCATGCATAGAAGTATGCATAAAAGATAATTTTTTTATATAAAAAGTGTTACTTTTATCATTTTTAATTTTCATGCATAGAAGTATGCATAAAGGAAAATTTTTTATATCCAAAGTGTTACTTTTATCATTTTTAATTTTCATGCATAGAATTATGCATAAAAGATAATTTTTTTACATTAAAAGTGTTACTTTTATCATTTTTAATTTTCATGCATAGAAGTATGCATAAAGGAAATTTTTTAATATCAAAAGTGTTACTTTTATCATTTTTAATTTTCATGCATAGAAGTATGCATAAAGGATAATTTTTTTTTATATCAAAAGTGTTACTTTTATCATATTGGATTTCATGCATAGAGGTATGCATAAAAAATGATTATTTTTATACTAAAAGTGTGATTTTCATCATAAATGGATTTTATGCATAACTTAGATGCATAAGAGAAATTCTTTTATTCTAAAAGTGTAATTCCTACCAAATTGACTTTATGCATAAGAAGATGCATAAAAAAAAATTGATTTTTAATTCAAAAGTGTCATTCTCATCTAAACTAAATTTATGCATAGGAAGATGCATAAAAGATTGAATTTTTAATTCAAAAGTGTCATTCTCATCTAAATTAAATTTATGCATAGGAAGATGCATAAAAGATTGAATTTTAATTCAAAAGTGTCATTTTCATTTAAAATGAATTTATGCATAGGAAGATGCATAAAAGATTGATTTTTCTTCGGAAGTATTAATCTCCTTAAATGGAATTTATGCATAAGTAAATGTGTAAAGAAATCTTATATCAAATATAAGAATTCTCTTGTATTCTATAAATAGATATGAGATGTGATAGGATGTGATAAGAGGTGTATAAGAGGTGATAAGATGAATTAAGATGTGATAAGATGTGTATGGGATGAGGTAAGAAGTGTATGTGATAGGATAAGATGTATATGGGTTGTGATAGGGCGAGAATGGAAGTGATGTAAAAGATTAGATGTGAAGGCATATGGGGTTACATGAATGGGAATGTGGAAATGGATGTATGTATGTGGATGTGTGGATGTGGAGATGGGAGTATGGATGTATGAATGTGAAAATGGATGTATGCATGAAGACGTATATGCATAGATGTGAATGTGGATGTAGATGTGGATGTATAGATGTGAATGGGAATGTGGATGTGAATGTGGATGTAGATGTGGATGTATAGATGTGAATGGGAATGTGGATGTGGATGTATGTATGTATGTGGATGTGGATGTATGTATGTATGTGGATGTGGATGTATGAATGAGGACGTGATAATGGATGTATGCATGTAGATGTGGATATATGGATGTGAATATGAATGTGGATGTGGATGTGGATGTATGGATGTGGATATGGATGTGTATGTATGAATGTAGATAAGGGATGTGTATGTATGAATGTGGATATGGGATGTGGATGTATAAATGAGGATGTGAAAATGGATGTATGCATGTAAAGGTGGATGTATGGATGTGAATGTGAATGTGTATGTGTATGTGAATTAATGTGTCGTCGATATGAGGAAATGGATGAGAATGAGTACACATTGAATGGAATGTGGAATAAGTAATGTGGACTAAGGAGGGATAATGTGGAAAGACGAGAGTTCGATTTAGAAACTGTATTTTGTGACTGTTTGTAAATGACTGTTTTATGTCAAGAATGCTGGGGAAGCATTTTGACCATCTTGTGGATTAAGGTCATGAAGACCTAACTGTTAAAGTTGCAATTGCTGACGGAGAGTCAATGGAGGACGTCTCGCGTAGCAAGGTCGACCGAGGTATTGACCAGCCTCGGTTCGATTTAAATGGTGAGCTTCCGGTACGGTGGATGAGGGACCAAGGAAGCGGCCTATGAGTGAAGCGCTAGGTCACCTGTGAAGGATCCTAGAGGGTGCTGACCATACAGTGCTCGGGCTCTGGGTCGCCCAGGATACCCACGCGTGCGTCGAGGAAGATATTGGAACAAGGAGTAAGAGTTGTTTTGTGAAACCGGGCATGGATCTGGTTGATTGACCTTGCTGGTCTTCAATGGATGAGTCCATGGCTCTTTTTATGGATCTGTTGGTTGATCTTGCTGATCTTCAACGAGAGTCCATCTTGAATTTTCATAAGTGATTATATTGCCGAGTATTATGGGCTAGGAACTATTGAAAAGGCCCCTGTGTGGACAGGTGGTGAGCGTTCTAGTTGCCAATGATGCCATAGATACTCTGATGAAGGAATGATGGGAAATTATGAATCAACCGGATAAATTGGAAGATTGTGATCAGTGGTACTATGGTTTCATTAAAGGATTGTTTTAAAGTTAGCTGATGCTAAGAAAAAGGCAATTTCATATTGGGTGTGTAAGTGGTGTGGCTAGTTTTATGTTTGCATGAACTTCCGGCTGGGGGGCCTTGGAACTCTTTTCCTTGGTACCCGGGACAAAACCTAACCAAATTCCAAATTGGATCCCATCGCTACAGTGGTTGGGCGGTTGGCTAACCCATGGGATCGGATGGGGTTAGGCTGGACTGATGGATCCGTAAATCGAGATTTAATTTCTATTATTACGATAGATGAAGTAAATCCCAGATAGAAATTGTTCTATGGATAGGAATCAACGGCTGTGCCTCTTGATGGGGAAAAAAGCGTTGATCCCAATGATCCAAGTTCAAGTTTCTTCCTTGATTTGACCAAGTACCGTTAAAGGTGCAGTTAGATCAGTTGATCCGTAATGATCTTGACTACGTTAGAGTAAAGAGTTATCCTGGTGGAATCGCCCATGCTTTTCGGGTAAAGGAAGTTTTTCCGGTTTTGGTTTTGGACAAACCGACGGATTAGTCTCTTGTCCGGATATCCGTGGGCGAGGCCCCGAGTGTGAGACCCCTACCCGCGCATGATGTGCTACTTCCGCTGCCAGTATCCTGAATCCGTTGCTCGGTGGGAACAGGGATCTCACAGTTCTGACCAGGCGATGCATGGGCTCGTGGTGCCGAGGACACCCATACGTATGTCGAGGAAGATATTGTATGACAGACCAATGTTATTGTAATCTTTCACTGGATCTCGTTGTTGACTCGCTGGTCTCAAAACGGAGAGTCCAGAGTGATACTGTTTTGTGAGAAACAAAGACTCAATGGAAATTTTTAAGTATGACATGTGTAACCAGTAAATTGTTTGTCAATGGATTGTTTTTATTAAAGTGCCTATCTGTTTTCTAAAGCTAAAGTTAAGAAAGGCATTTCAATTATGGGCGGGTGAGTACTTGTTTGGTCCCACCGATTCCAGTGGTAGGGTGGTGGCTAACCCATGGGCCGGATGGGGTTAGGCTGGAATCATGGAGTTTTAATAATCAAACTGAAAAATCTTAGGATTACGCTAGGCTTCGAGTAGATAGTTAATGCCCTAATAAATTTCTCGATTGAGTGGATCAACGGCTATGCCTAATCTTGATTAGGAAAAAAGCATTGAATTGCTCAGATGATCAAATTATATCAGTGATAGTTTCCTTCTATCTGGTTTATTCAAGTGGAGGATAGTTTAGATTTTGATCTTGTTAGAAAACTCGTTAAGAAAAATTCAAAAAGGTGGAATCGTCCCCGCTTTCCTGGCATGGAAAATTTTCCGGGTTTCGGTTTTCGGAGTGACCACCAGCCTAGTCTCGTGCCCGAATATTTGTGGGCGAGGCCCCGAGTGAGAAACCCTACCCCGTGCATGAGGGGGCTGCTTCCACTATCAGCTACCGAGAATCCGGCGCGCGGAGGGAGCAGAGGGATCTCACAGTTGGTATCAGAGCAGAAATTGCCTAAATTTTTTTTAATAGAAATCTGGGAAAGAAATGTTTTTCACTTGTTATTAATACTATGTGAATAAACTTCAAAAATTGAAAACTTATAAATTGAATTGAAAATTTATAGATGGCCACCCCAAACCTATCTGGAATTCCTGGACTCTCTCAGAGTCAGGATATGATAGCTTTTGCGTTTGATCACCTCATCAACTCTGCTCTCAGCGACCCGAATGAGCAGAGTGAGACTCGCTCGCCATTTTGAGAGTCTTTACTTTCTTGATCCTCTTGAGCGACGTCGGTATATGTGATTCTATGGAGGACGGTGTATTAACATCAGTACCAGTCAACGTTAGAGGCTCAGGCAAAATATTTCCTTGGCCATGATTCTGATAAGACTAGGGCTTGTTCAGCATGTTCTACTCTGTGATCATTCACCCAGGAACTTTAGAACTTCATGCCGATTTTTTAGACTTCTTAGCCGCTTTATCCCTAGGAATAGAATTACAGCACCTCTTTGTGTAATGAATCGTGTGTACCATAGTATGACTTCTTCACAGTTTCGGTTCTTTATGCGATTACGACTAAGGCAGTGATTCTGGAGCCGAGCTGCTCTATGTACATATTGCAACTTTTATTTAAATAAAGGAATGTTTTCTAGAGAAAAATTCCCTATTGTATAAATGATTGTTTACGGACGATCTGATAAAGAAAAATCTGTTATGACATGTCATAGATCTCTAATAAGATCATTGTTTTGTTTAAGAAATTGTTTTCTGAACCTCTTAAGTCTTAGGATCTCGTGGATAATATCAAAATAAAAATTTAATAATATATAAATTTTTGGCAGATTCATGAGACGAGGAAACCGTGGCCATCAGCGAGACCCTATCTCTAAAGATGACGAGCTTGACCCTGATGTTCGCAAGGCTCTTCATAGGACTCAGCTAGGACCCTTCAAAGGAGAAGGGGAGAACCTGGGCGAGGCTGTGGAGAAATGGGTGGAAGCCATGGAAGAGTATTTTGACATCACAGGCTACAATGAGCGGAGCAAAATGGCTCTTGCTCGGCTGAAAATAGTGGAAACAGCCAGGGTAGCATGGAGGAACCACTATGACACCAACCGTCTGGATAGTGTCCTGGAATGATCTAAAAACCTATCTAAGAAAGAGATTTTGTCCTCCTAGATTTTTGGAAACCAAAATTAATGAATTCTTAGAGCTAAAGCAGGAGAGCAAAACCATTGAGGAATATCACCAGGCCTTTTCTCTTCTACTCAAATATTCACCACCTCTAGATGAAGAGTAACTCATGGCCAGGTTCATTCGAGGAATGAACGAACCCTTGGACACACTGGTCAAAAATGCCAAGCCAATGTCCATGGCTGAAGCAGTAAGAATGGCAAAAGATTTTGCTAAAGCATTTGTAGTAAAGGTCCCGCCAAAGCCTGCACCCTCTAACTTTAAAAGATTCCAAGCCTAGGGAAGTACTTCAAACTTTCCACCCCCACCAAAGAGGCAGCAAGGCCCGAATCAGAATCAGGATGCAGGAAGATTTCGAAGTGAAGGAAGACCCTTCTCCCAGAATACTTTCTCAGGAGCCCCACCTCTTTCAAGAAATCAGAGGGATGAGCTTAGAACTGAAAACCGATGTTTTGGATGCCAGGGTTTTGGTCACCAATTAAAAGACTACCCGACTCCTGCCATGTCAAGGGGACAGGGAAGTCAAGGACCCCGAATTCAGAGACCAACCCCTTCATACCAGTCTAATCAGGGTCCGTCTCGCCCAAGCCAAGGAAACCCCGGAAGAACTCCAGCTCAGCCATCTGCCTCTGTCCAGAGTAATCTCAGAACTCCTTCCCAGAACAGCCAGGGTAGCATGGAGGAACCACTGTGACACCAACCGTCTGGACAGTGTCCTAGAATGATCTAAAAACCTATCTAAGAAAGAGATTTTGTCCTCCTCAATTTTTGGAAACCAAAATGAATGAATTCTTAGAGCTAAAGCAGGAGAGCAAAACCATCGAGGAATATCACCAGGCCTTTTCTCTTCTACTCAAATATTCACCACCTCTAGATGAAGAGCAACTCATGGCCAGGTTTATTCGGGGAATGAACGAACCCTTGGACACACTGGTCAAAAATGCCAAGCCAATGTCCATGGCTGAAGCAGTAAGAATGGCAAAAGATTTTGCCAAAGCATTTGTAGTAAAGGTCCCCCCAAAGCCTGCACCCTCTAACTTTAAAAGATTCCAAGCCTAGGGAAGTACTTCAAACTTTCCACCCCCAAAGAGGCAGCAAGGCTCAAATCAGAATCAGGATGCATAAAGATTCCGAAGTGAAGGAAGACCCTTCCTTAGAATACTTTCTCAGGAGCCCCACCTCTGTCAAGAAATCAGAGGGATGCGCTTAGAACTGAAAACCGATGTTTTGGATGCCAGGGTTTTGGTCACCAGTTAAAAGACTCCCCGACTCCTGCCATGTCAAGGGGGCAAGGAAGTCAAGGACCCCGAATTCAGAGACCAACCCCTTCATACCAATCTAATCAGGGTCCGTCTTGCCCAAGCTAAGGAAACCCCAAAAGAACTCCAGCTCAGCCATCTGCCTCTGTCTAGAGTAATCTCAGAACTCCTTCCCAGAACTGGGGCAACCAAAGAGAAAGAGTTCCACCTCAGACTGCAGCAGCCAGAGCAATCACAATTTTAGATGTAGTAGAAGAGGAAAAAGGGCAGATTTATGCTACAATTGAAAATCAAGGGCCCAACCAGCCATCATCCATACTCCTGCAGAGTATTAGGGTAATCCTTTTAAGCTTTTGATTGATTCAGGCAGTTCTCATTCATTCATTTCCCCTGAATGCTTGCGTAAGCTAGTCTTAGAACAGAAATCAGGGAAACCTATGCAAGTTGAATTGGCTATTGGGAAGACTCTTTTCACTCACCACCATGAGACAAATCTTATCCAGTTCAATCTAGATGGTAATGTAACCTACTGTTAGTTTAAAGTTGTGAGATCCGTGTTCCCACCGAGCAACAGATTCGGGGTACTAGCAGCGGAAGTAGCACTTCTCGTGCGGGACAGGGGTCCCAAAATTCGGGGCCTCATCCACGGATATCCGAACAAGAGACTAATCCGTCGGTTTTTCAAAAACTGGACTCGAAAAAACTTCCCTTACCCGGAAAGCACGGGCGATTCCACCAGGATAACTTTTTACTCTAACATAGTCAAGATCATTTTTGATCAAGCTGATCCAATTGCACCTATAAGATACTTGATCAGATCAAGGAAGAAACTTGCACTTGGATCATTGGGATCAACGCTTTTTTCCCCATTCAAGAGGCACAGCCGTTGATTCCTATCCATAGAACAATTACTGACTGGGATTTACTTTATCTATTGTAATAACAAAAGTTGAGTCTCGATTTACGGATCCATCAGTCCAGCCTAACCCCATCCGATCCCATGGGTTAGTAGCCAACCACCCAACCACTGTAGTGATGGGATCCAATTTGGAATTTGGTTAGGTTTTGTCGCGGGTACCAAGGAAAAAAGTTCCAAGGCCCCCTAGCCGGAAGTTCATGCAAATATAAAACTAGCCACACCACTTACACACCCAATATGAAATTGCCTTTTTCTTAGCATCAGCTAACTTTAAAACAATCCTTTAATGAAACCATAGTACCACTGATCACAATCTTCCAATTTATCCGGTTGATTCATAATTTCCCATCATTCCTTCATCAGAGTATCTATGGCATCATTGGCAACTAGAACGCTCACCACCTGTCCACACAGGGGCCTTTTCAATAGTTCCTAGCCCATAATACTCGGCAATATAATCACTTATCAAGATGGACTCTCGTTGAAGATCAGCAAGATCAACCAACAGATCCATATAAAGAGCCATGGACTCATCCATTGAAGACCAGCAAGGTCAATCAACCAGATCCATGCCCGGTTTCAGAAAACAACTCTCACTCCTTGTTCCAATATCTTCCTCAACGCACGCGTGGGTATCCTGGGCGACCCAGAGCCCGAGCACCGTATGGTCAGCACTCTCTAGGATCCTTCGCAGGTGACCTAGCGCTTCACTCATAGGCGGCTTCCTTGGTCCCTCATCCACCGTACCGGAAGCTCACCATTTTAATCGAACCGAGGCTGTCGACCGACCTTGCTATGTGAGACGTCCTCCATTGACTCTCCGTCAGCAGTTGCAACTTTATCAGTTAGGTCTCCACAACCTTAATCACAAGACGGTCAAAATGCTTCCCCAGCATTCTTGACATAAAACAGCCATTTACAAACAGCATTTACAAACAGTTTACAAATACAATTTCTATATTAACTCTCATTTTTCCACATTATCCCTCATTAATCCACATTACTTGTTCCACATTCCATTTATATGTGTACTCATCCAATCACATCATTTTCCATCTCTTCACTTCAAATTCTTTCACATCACATCATATATTCACATCCATATCCACATCCATACATCCACATCCACATCCACATCCACATTCACATCCATACATCCACATCTACATGCTTACCTCCATTTTCATATCCACATCCATACATCCACATCCACATCCACATCCACATCCACATTCACATCCATACATCCACATCTACATGCTTACCTCCATTTTCACATCCTCATTTATACATCCACATCCCATATCCACATTCATACATACACATCCATATCCACATCCATACATCCATATCCACATGCATACATCCACTATCACGTCCTCATTCATACATCCACATCTACATGCATACATATATCCACATCCACATTCCCATTCACATCTATACATCCACATTCCCATTCACATCTATACATCCACATCTACATCCACATACATACATACATCCACATCCACATTCCACATTCACATCTATACATCCACATCTACATCCACATTCACATACATCCACATCCACATTCCCATTCACATCTATACATCCATATCTACATCCACATACATACATACATCCACATCCACATTCCACATTCACATCTATACAGCCACATCTACATCCACATTCACATCTATGCATATACATCTTCATGCATACATCCATTTTCACATTCATACATCCACACTCCCATCTCCACATCCACACATCCACATACATACATCCATTTCCACATTCCCATTCATATAACCCCATATGCCTTCACATCTAATCTTTTACATCACATCCATTCTCACCCTATCACAACCCATATACATCTTATCCTATCACATACACTTCTTACCTCATCCCATACACATCTTATCACATCTTAATTCATCTTATCACCTCCTAACTTATTTCATAAGCATCTTACCACCTCTTAGCATATCTTATACACCTCTTATCATATGAGATCCCTGTTCCCACCGCGCAACGGATTCAAGATACTGGCAGCGGAAGTAGCACTTCATGCGGGGGGCAGGAACCCACACTCGGGGCCTCGTCCACAGATATCCGGACAAGAGACTAATCCGTCGGTTTTTCAAAAACCGAACCCGAAAAAAACTTCCCTTACCCGGAAGGCATGGGCGATTCCACCAGGATAACTCTTTACTCTAACGTAGTCAAGATCATTACTGATCAAACCGATCCGACTGCACCTCTAACGGTACTTGGTCAGATCAAGGAAGAAACTTGCACTTGGATCATTGGGATCAACGCTTTTTTCCCCATCAAGAGGCACAGCCGTTGATTCCTATCCATAGAACAATTTACTATCCGGGATTTACTTCATCTATCGTAATAATAGAATTTAAATCTCGATTTACGGATCCATCAGTCCAGCCTAACCCCATCCGATCCCATGGGTTAGCCAACCGCCCAACCAGTGTAGTGATGGGATCCAATTTGGAATTTGGTTAGGTTTTGTCCCGGGTACCAAGGAAAAGAGTTCCAAGGCCCCCTAGCCGGAAGTTCATGCAAACATAAAACTAGCCACACCACTTACACACCCAATATGAAATTGCCTTTTTCTTAGCATCAGCTAACTTTAAAACAATCCTTTAATGAAACCATAGTACCACTGATCACAATCTTCCAATTTATCCGGTTGATTCATAATTTCCCATCATTCCTTCATCAGAGTATCTATGGCATCATTGGCAACTAGAACGCTCACCACCTGTCCACACAGGGGCCTTTTCAATAGTTCCTAGCCCATAATACTCGGCAATGTAATCACTTATAAAAATCAAGATGGACTCTCATTGAAGATCAGCAAGATCAACCAACAGATCCATATAAAGAGCCATGGACTCATCCATTGAAGACCAGCAAGGTCAGTCAACCAGATCCATGCCCGGTTTCACAAAAACAACTCTTACTCCTTGTTCCAATATCTTCCTCGACGCACGCGTGGGTATCCTGGGCGACCCAGAGCCCGAGCACCGTATGGTCAGCACCCTCTAGGATCCTTCGCAGGTGACCTAGCGCTTCACTCATAGGCCGCTTCCTTGGTCCCTCATCCACCGTACCGGAAGCTCACCATTTTAATCGAACCGAGGCTGGTCAAGACCTCGGCCGACCTTGCTACGCAAGACGTCCTCCATTGACTCTCCGTCAGCAGTTGCAACTTTATCAGTTAGGTCTCCACGACCTTAATCACAAGACGGTCAAAATGCTTTCCCAGCATTCTTGACATAAAACAGCCATTTACAAACAGTATTTACAAACATTTTACAAATACAGTTTCTATATTAACTCTCATTTTTTCACATTATCCCTCATATAATCCACATTACTTATTCCACATTCCATTTATATGTGTACTCATCCAATCACATCATTTTCCATCTCTTCACTTCAGATTCCTTCACATCACATATCATATATTCACATCCATACATCCACATCCACATCCACATCCACATTCACATCCATACATCCACATCTACATGCTTACCTCCATTTTCACATCCTCATTTATTCATCCACATCCCATATCCACATTCATACATACACATCCATATCCACATCCATACATCCACATCCACATCCATACATCCACATGCATACATCCACTATCACGTCCTCATTCATACATCCACATCCACATACATACATACATCCACATCTACATCCACATTCACATACATCCACATCCACATTCCCATTCACATCTATACATCCACATCTACATCCACATACATACATACATCTATATCCACATTCCCATTCACATCTATACATCCACATCTACATCCACATACATACATCCACATCTATATCCACATTCACATACATCCACATCTATATCCACACTCACATACATCCACATCCACATTCCCATTCACATCTATACATACACATCTACATCCACATACATACATACATCCACATCCACGTTCCACATTCACATCTATACAACCACATCTACATCCACATTCACATACATCCACATCTACATTCACATTCACATCTATATCTACATCTATATTCCCATTCACATCTATACATCCACATCTACATCCACATACATACATACATCCATATCCACATTCCACATTCACTTCTATACAACCACGTCTACATCCACATACATACATACATCCACATCCACATTCCACATACACATCTATACATCCACATCTACATCCACATTCACATATATCCACATCCACATTCCCATTCACATCTATACATACATACATACATCCACATCCACGTTCCACATTCACATCTATACAACCACATCTACATCCACATTCACATACATCCACATCTACATTCACATTCACATCTATATCCACATCTATATTCCCATTCACATCTATACATCCACATCTACATCCACATACATACATACATCCATATCCACATTCCACATTCACTTCTATACAACCACGTCTACATCCACATTCACATCTATGCATATACATCTTCATGCATACATCCATTTTCACATGCATACATCCACACTCCCATCTCCATATCCACACATCCACATACATACATCCATTTCCACATTCCCATTCATATAACCCCATATGCCTTCATATCTAATCTTTTATATCACATCCATTCTCACCCTATCACAACCCATATACATCTTATCTCATCTCATACACTTCTTATCTCATCCCATACACATCTTATCACATCTTAACTCATCTTATATGCATCTTATCATATCTTATCACTTCCCATATCGTTTATGCATACTTCTATGCATGAAATTCAATTATGCTAAAAGTAACACTTTTATAATAAAATAATCATCTCTTATGCATACCTCTATGCATGAAATTCAATTATGCTAAAAGTAACACGTTTATAATAAAATATTCATCTCTTATGCATACCTCTATGCATGAAATTCAATTATGCTAAAAGTAACACTTTTGATATAAAAATTTATCCATTATGCATACTTCTATGCATGAAAATAAAAATGATAAAAGTAACACTTTTGATATAAAAATTTATCCATTATGCATACTTCTAAGCATGTAAATAAAAATGATAAAAGTAACACTTTTGATATAAAAATTTATCCATTATGCATACTTCTATGCATGTAAATAAAAATGATAAAAGTAATAATAGAATTTAAATCTCGATTTATGGATCCATCAGTCCAGCCTAACCCCATCCGATCCCATGGGTTAGCCAACCGCCCAACCACTGTAGTGATGGGATCCAATTTGGAATTTGGTTAGGTTTTGTCCCGGGTACCAAGGAAAAGAGTTCCAAGGCCCCCTGGCCGGAAGTTTATGCAAACATAAAACTAGCCACACCACTTACACACCCAATATGAAATTGCCTTTTTCTTAGCATCAGCTAACTTTAAAACAATCCTTTAATGAAACCATAGTACCACTGATCACAATCTTCCAATTTATCCGGTTGATTCATAATTTCCCATCATTCCTTCATCAGAGTATCTATGGCATCATTGGCAACTAGAACGCTCACCACCTGTCCACACAGGGGCCTTTTCAATAGTTCCTAGCCCATAATACTCGGCAATGTAATCACTTATAAAAATCAAGATGGACTCTCGTTGAAGATCAGCAAGATCAACCAACAGATCCATATAAAGAGCCATGGACTCATCCATTGAAGACCGGCAAGGTCAGTCAACCAGATCCATGCCCGGTTTCACAAAAACAACTCTTACTCCTTTTTCCAATATCTTCCTCGACGCACGCGTGGGTATCCTGGGCGACCCAGAGCCCGAGCACCGTATGGTCAGCACTCTCTAGGATCCTTCGCAGGTGACCTAGCGCTTCACTCATAGGCCGCTTCCTTGGTCCCTCATCCACCGTACCGGAAGCTTACCATTTTAATCGAACCGAGGCTGGTCAAGACCTCGGCCGACCTTGCTACGCGAGACGTCCTCCATTGACTCTCCGTCAGCAGTTGCAACTTTATCAGTTAGGTCTCCACGACCTTAATCACAAGACGGTCAAAATGCTTTCCCAGCATTCTTGACAAAAACAGCCATTTACAAACAGTATTTACAAACAGTTTACAAATACAATTTCTATATTAACTCTCATTTTTCCACATTATCCCTCATATAATCCACATTACTTATTCCACATTCCATTTATATGTGTACTCATCCAATCACATCATTTTCCATCTCTTCACTTCAGATTCCTTCACATCACATATCATATATTCACATCCATACATCCACATCCACATCCACATCCACATTCACATCCATACATCCACATCTACATGCTTACCTCCATTTTCACATCCTCATTTATTCATCCACATCCCATATCCACATTCATACATACACATCCATATCCACATCCATACATCCACATCCACATCCATACATCCACATGCATACATCCACTATCACGTCCTCATTCATACATCCACATCCACATACATACATACATCCACATCTACATCCACATTCACATACATCCACATCCACATTCCCATTCACATCTATACATCCACATCTACATCCACATACATACATACATCTATATCCACATTCCCATTCACATCTATACATCCACATCTACATCCACATACATACATCCACATCTATATCCACATTCACATACATCCACATCTATATCCACACTCACATACATCCACATCCACATTCCCATTCACATCTATACATACACATCTACATCCACATACATACATACATCCACATCCACGTTCCACATTCACATCTATACAACCACATCTACATCCACATTCACATACATCCACATCTACATTCACATTCACATCTATATCCACATCTATATTCCCATTCACATCTATACATCCACATCTACATCCACATACATACATACATCCATATCCACATTCCACATTCACTTCTATACAACCACGTCTACATCCACATACATACATACATCCACATCCACATTCCACATACACATCTATACATCCACATCTACATCCACATTCACATATATCCACATCCACATTCCCATTCACATCTATACATACACATCTACATCCACATACATACATACATCCACATCCACGTTCCACATTCACATCTATACAACTACATCTACATCCACATTCACATACATCCACATCTACATTCACATCTATATTCACATCTATATTCACATCTATATTCCCATTCACATCTATACATCCACATCTACATCCACATACATACATACATCCATATCCACATTCCACATTCACTTCTATACAACCACGTCTACATCCACATTCACATCTATGCATATACATCTTCATGCATACATCCATTTTCACATGCATACATCCACACTCCCATCTCCATATCCACACATCCACATACATACATCCATTTTCACATTCCCATTCATATAACCCCATATGCCTTCATATCTAATCTTTTATATCACATCCATTCTCACCCTATCACAACCCATATACATCTTATCTCATCTCATACACTTCTTATCTCATCCCATACACATCTTATCACATCTTAACTCATCTTATATGCATCTTATCATATCTTATCACTTCCCATATCGTTTATGCATACTTCTATGCATGAAATTCAATTATGCTAAAAGTAACACTTTTATAATAAAATAATCATCTCTTATGCATACCTCTATGCATGAAATTCAATTATGCTAAAAGTAACACGTTTATAAAAAAATATTCATCTCTTATGCATACCTCTATGCATGAAATTCAATTATGCTAAAAGTAACACTTTTGATATAAAAATTTATCCATTATGCATACTTCTATGCATGAAAATAAAAATGATAAAAGTAACACTTTTGATATAAAAATTTATCCATTATGCATACTTCTAAGCATGTAAATAAAAATGATAAAAGTAACACTTTTGATATAAAAATTTATCCATTATGCATACTTCTATGCATGTAAATAAAAATGATAAAAGTAACACTTTTGATATAAAAACTTATTCTTTATGCATAATATAAAAATTCAATTTCTCCATGATTATAATGAATTCTTTCAATTAGTCTAGGATGATAATTCCTAGAATATGGTAGGTAGTCCTCTTTTTATGCTTTGAATGAAATTATTTTATGCGTAATTTTTATAAAAATTTTGCCATAGCTCCGCTGCTATGACTGATAAATCTCAATTTTTCTAAGGGATAAAGCTTATCATTAAGAAAATAATTAGAATGGACTCTAATTGGATCATCAATCCATAATGGATTGAATCATCAATATGCATAAACTAAAAGCATAGAAAAAAAACCATTAATTTGGCCTCAAGCATAGCTTAATCTTGGATTAAGGAAAAGCTTTATGAAAAGCTTCATTTGGATTGAGAATGGGTCATGAGTATGACCATTTCTTGAGTGAGAGAGAGAAATTACATAAAAACCATTAGAATTTAAACATAAATGGAAATTAACTTCAATAGCATTTATTAAATTATGTAACTCTTCACTACTATTCACCAATTAACTTCAATAGCATTTAAAAAACCATACCAATTAAGCTTCTCAAGCTTAAGAGGGGTTGAGAAGAGAGAAACATTGAGAAATTATAGAAAAGAGCAATATTCACTAATTACCTTACAAATTGCTTGATTCTTTGTTAACGGTAGAGGCCCCCAACCAATCAATTGGTTAAGTATGTTGATGGAGCCACTAATGGGGATTGAAGAAAGAGGGAAGCTCCAAAAACTAGTGAATTATTAAATGAACTCACAGTTCTTGGCTTAGGTGGAGTAGAGTAACGATGCATAAATACTATATATTTTTCAACAAGGGGGAGGCTTCTATTTATAGGAAAAATTGAGCTCCTAACCAAACAAACTGATTCTAGAATTTTCCAAATCAGTTTGGTCAATTTTTGACCATTTTTAGGTCAGTTAAGCTAATTTTTTGGAACTAGACTTGAATGAGGAGAGAGGAGAGATGAAATATCTCAATTTTTATGAGTTTAAAACTCATTCAAGCATGTGAAATATGCACCTGCTTTAAAGAACTCCCCTTCCTTACATATGTCATATTTTTAATATTGCTCATAGTTTTTTACTAATAAACCTTGTACATTTTCAACTCTTCATCCTATGTGAAATATGCACCTCCTTTAAAGAACTCCCCTTCCTTACATATGTCATACTTTTAATATTGCTCATAATTTTTTACTAATAAACCTTGTACATTTTCAACTCTTCATCTTATGTGAAATATGCACCTCCTTTAAAGAACTCCCCTTCCTTACATATGTCATACTTTTAATATTGCTCATAATTTTTTACTAATAAACCTTGTACATTTTCAACTCTTCATCTTATGTGAAATATGCACCTCCTTTAAAGAACTCCCCTTCCTTACGTATGTCATACTTTTAATATTGCTCATAATTGTTTACTAATAAACCTTGTACATTTTCAACTCTTCATCTTATGTGAGCATTTACTCATTTTTGGGTATCTTCTTTTACAAATTGGATTTATCTCCTCCCTACACATGGATTGATGCTATTGGCCCATAGGAACCTTAATTGGACCATAATCCAAAAATTTCTGAAAATCTAGACCCTTAGGCTAAGGTCCTTTATACCCATTTCCAATTAATTCCAATTGCACATTGGAAAGTTCTTTTTGAATTTCTGTTTCAGGGGAACTTATTTTAATAAGATGAGATAATTTTCTATCCAAAAATATTAAGAATCTGAATATTCTCTCTCTAAAATATTTTCTCTCTCTAGGTTAAAACAGTTAGAAACAAGGTCTTTATATTTCTGAAGAGGGATTGATTACAGGGGAAGATACTAGACATCAAAAGGGGGGTTGGGGGAGGAATCTTACATTCTACCCCACTTAAAAAACGCGAGATGTCCTCATCTCGCAAACTGGGATAATTTCGCAAGATGCACGAATTATGAGACTTAGAGAAAAATTTAAATCAGGATTAACCACCAAGAAAAAGTCTCAAAGAGAGCAAGATTCAAGATAAGAACAAGATTTAAACTTTATTCATTCTCGGAACTTATACAGTAAAGATAGAAGAACTCTTTACACTTCCATAAGCCCGTCCATCATATGATCACAAAAGCAGCACTCACAAGCTGCGCATGTATAAGGTAACTCATCTATGGGAATAATTCTATTGGTTATTGCTGCACCTATCTCAGTGGTATGAGGTGATCTAATAAAAGGACCTCTGAGAGGCAAGCCAAAAACGGGGTAAAGGCATATATATCTTCTCATGAGGAAGAAAACACGCCAGTAAGAAGACCCGCTCAGAAAACCCAAGATGCCGTGATCTCATGATGCAGTAGTATCGGGGACCCAAACCCAAAGCTTCAATAACCATGGCCAAGCGGACATTATTACGAAAATGTTACTGACCCCAGGGTGTTACCCTAGTTATGTCTTGATAGGTCCGCCATTTGGTCTGCGCTACAGAAGTTCCCAAGTGAGGAAAAAGTGAGCGCTCATACTGTTCTATAAATTCCTTCTTCACAGACTCACTTGCGTCTTGAAGGTGAGGAATCATTATGGATAAAACTAGTTCTTGTTGCCAAGCCATGAAGGAGATTAAGAAAGAAAGGAGATCGATGGAAGTAAGATTACTGTGAGCGACACGTAAAAGTTACGACTTATATAAAGGAAGGAGCTAGCGTAACTTAGAAGCCAATGGTATCTTGCCACTGAAGCTTTACCGTCTTTCCATGATTTGGATTTGGCACATATTTCTATGAAATACATTAAGAACTTTGAGATGAGGAGGTAAAAGAAGCTTGTAGGCTAAGTCATCTACTTTCATTGAATTCAGATATAAGGCTCACAACATCTGGGGGATAAGTTCTTATACTCCCCAAGAGATAAAGAACTTCTTTTGGGCCGTACTCGAATGAAAACCAAAACCTTGGTATCCAAAACACCGATTTTCACTTCTGAACTCATTGTTCTGAATCCTTAAAACAGCGTGACTCCTGAGAAGTATTCTAGGGAAAGGGTCTTCCTTTTTTTAAACAGAATCTTTCTTTTATTTTTGAGAGGGAATAATTATAAGATCAAAAAGGGAGATTCTTACTCCTGTATACCTCGAAGGCTGGGGAGGAATCTTACATTCTACCCCACTTAAAAAAGTGCGAGATGTCCTCATCTCGCCAAGTAGAGGACAACTCTTTTTCTTAAGATCCAATTTATTCTAGGGTTCCTTATATTCTGGTCAACCCAACAGAATACGGGGATAAATATCCCTTATATATAACTCATCATTAAATAACAATTCATTTCAGATCATATCATTCATATCTTTAACACGATAATGGTCCATCAGATCGAAAATTTTTCTTTCTGAACATTCCTCCACGGGAATTTCAATCAAGCAAGTTTTCAATTTGTCATCTCTTAACTTGATATACCGAGTCAAGTGTTAACAGTAGTACTTTGACAGCATAATCCACTAATCTCATAGTGATTTGCTGAAATCATTATCATCATTTATCATTACAGGGACTCGTCCCATTCATCCTCATTGTGGTTTTGCTCAGGTTATTATATTTCAACTAAATTTCAAAAATCATCATTTTTCAATCAGAATCCCAATCAATTCATCAGTTCCCAAACAGAATTAAAAATCATATCAACCACATTTGAATTCATCAACTGGATAGCATTAATGCTTATAATTTCAAGTCTTAGATTTACTCGTATATACTGTCAGTAAAGAGCTGCAGTTATACTCTCGGTATATACGGATAGTCACGGCCCTTGGAATTATAAGGTAAATACCATCATGTCTAGGCCTCAAGCAAGTCAGGGATTCTATATAATTGCGGTACTTCCATCTGAAGACCCAATTACCAAATTACGAATTTCAGTTTAAATATCAAATTGTATGAATTATATCACACAATTACAACCTTTTTTTGTGCTTCCTGATAAATTTTTGACATATTTGGTTTCTCAGTTGATCTTTATTAGCCAAATGCTCTGATACCAACTGTGAGATCCCTGTTCCCACCGCGCAACGGATTCAAGATACTGGCAGCGGAAGTAGCACTTCATGCGCGGGGCAGCAACCCACACTCGGGGCCTCGTCCACAGATATCCGGACAAGAGACTAATCCGTCGGTTTTTCAAAAACCGAAATATACATCCACATCTACATCCACATTCACATACATCCACATCCACATTCCCATTCACATCTATACATCCATATCTACATCCACATACATACATACATCCACATCCACATTCCACATTCACATCTATACAGCCACATCTACATCCACATTCACATCTATGCATATACATCTTCATGCATACATCCATTTTCACATTCATACATCCACACTCCCATCTCCACATCCACACATCCACATACATACATCCATTTCCACATTCCCATTCATATAACCCCATATGCCTTCACATCTAATCTTTTACATCACATCCATTCTCACCCTATCACAACCCATATACATCTTATCCTATCACATACACTTCTTACCTCATCCCATACACATCTTATCACATCTTAATTCATCTCATCACCTCCTAACTTATTTCATAAGCATCTTACCACCTCTTAGCATATCTTATACACCTCTTATCATGTGAGATCCCTGTTCCCACCGCGCAACGGATTCAAGATACTGGCAGCGGAAGTAGCACTTCATGCGGGGGGCAGGAACCCACACTCAGGGCCTCGTCCACAGATATCCGGACAAGAGACTAATCCGTCGGTTTTTCAAAAACCGAACCCGAAAAAAACTTCCCTTACCCGGAAGGCATGGGCGATTCCACCAGGATAACTCTTTACTCTAACATAGTCAAGATCATTACTGATCAAACCGATCCGACTGCACCTCTAACGGTACTTGGTCAGATCAAGGAAGAAACTTGCACTTGGATCATTGGGATCAACGCTTTTTTCCCCATCAAGAGGCACAGCCGTTGATTCCTATCCATAGAACAATTTACTATCCGGGATTTACTTCATCTATCGTAATAATAGAATTTAAATCTCGATTTACGGATCCATCAGTCCAGCCTAACCCCATCCGATCCCATGGGTTAGCCAACTGCCCAACCACTGTAGTGATGGGATCCAATTTGGAATTTGGTTAGGTTTTGTCCCGGGTACCAAGGAAAAGAGTTCCAAGGCCCCCTAGCCGGAAGTTCATGCAAACATAAAACTAGCCACACCACTTACACACCCAATATGAAATTGCCTTTTTCTTAGCATCAGCTAACTTTAAAACAATCCTTTAATGAAACCATAGTACCACTGATCACAATCTTCCAATTTATCCGGTTGATTCATAATTTCCCATCATTCCTTCATCAGAGTATCTATGGCATCATTGGCAACTAGAACGCTCACCACCTGTCCACACAGGGGCCTTTTCAATAGTTCCTAGCCCATAATACTCGGCAATGTAATCACTTATAAAAATCAAGATGGACTCTCGTTGAAGATCAGCAAGATCAACCAACAGATCCATATAAAGAGCCATGGACTCATCCATTGAAGACCAGCAAGGTCAGTCAACCAGATCCATGCCCGGTTTCACAAAAACAACTCTTACTCCTTGTTCCAATATCTTCCTCGACGCACGCGTGGGTATCCTGGGCGACCCAGAGCCCGAGCACCGTATGGTCAGCACCCTCTAGGATCCTTCGCAGGTGACCTAGCGCTTCACTCATAGGCCGCTTCCTTGGTCCCTCATCCACCGTACCGGAAGCTCACCATTTTAATCGAACCGAGGCTGGTCAAGACCTCGGTCGACCTTGCTACGCGAGACGTCCTCCATTGACTCTCCGTCAGCAGTTGCAACTTTATCAGTTAGGTCTCCACGACCTTAATCACAAGACGGTCAAAATGCTTTCCCAGCATTCTTGACATAAAACAGCCATTTACAAACAGTATTTACAAACAGTTTACAAATACAATTTCTATATTAACTCTCATTTTTCCACATTATCCCTCATATAATCCACATTACTTATTCCACATTCCATTTATATGTGTACTCATCCAATCACATCATTTTCCATCTCTTCACTTCAGATTCCTTCACATCACATATCATATATTCACATCCATACATCCACATCCACATCCACATCCACATTCACATCCATACATCCACATCTACATGCTTACCTCCATTTTCACATCCTCATTTATTCATCCACATCCCATATCCACATTCATACATACACATCCATATCCACATCCATACATCTACATCCACATCCATACATCCACATGCATACATCCACTATCACGTCTTCATTCATACATCCACATCCACATACATACATACATCCACATCTACATCCACATTCACATACATCCACATCCACATTGCCATTCACATCTATACATCCACATCTACATCCACATACATACATACATCTTTATCCACATTCCCATTCACATCTATACATCCACATCTACATCCACATCTACATCCACATACATACATCCACATCTATATCCACATTCACATACATCCACATCTATATCCACATTCACATACATCCACATCCACATTCCCATTCACATCTATACATACACATCTACATCCACATACATACATACATCCACATCCACGTTCCACATTCACATCTATACAACCACATCTACATCCACATTCACATACATCCACATCTACATTCACATTCACATCTATATCCACATCTATATTCCCATTCACATCTATACATCCACATCTACATCCACATACATACATACATCCATATCCACATTCCACATTCACTTCTATAAAACCACGTCTACATCCACATACATACATACATCCACATCCACATTCCACATACACATCTACATCCACATTCACATATATCCACATCCACATTCCCATTCACATCTATACATACACATCTACATCCACATACATACATACATCCACATCCACGTTCCACATTCACATCTATACAACCACATCTACATCCACATTCACATACATCCACATCTACATTCACATTCACATCTATATCCACATCTATATTCCCATTCACATCTATACATCCACATCTACATCCACATACATACATACATCCATATCCACATTCCACATTCACTTCTATACAACCACGTCTACATCGACATTCACATCTATGCATATACATCTTCATGCATACATCCATTTTCACATGCATACATCCACACTCCCATCTCCATATCCACACATCCACATACATACATCCATTTCCACATTCCCATTCATATAACCCCATATGCCTTCATATCTAATCTTTTATATCACATCCATTCTCACCCTATCACAACCCATATACATCTTATCTCATCTCATACACTTCTTATCTCATCCCATACACATCTTATCACATCTTAACTCATCTTATATGCATCTTATCATATCTTATCACTTCCCATATCTTTTATGCATACTTCTATGCATGAAATTCAATTATGCTAAAAGTAACACTTTTATAATAAAATAATAATCTCTTATGCATACCTCTATGCATGAAATTCAATTATGCTAAAAGTAACACGTTTATAATAAAATATTCATCTCTTATGCATACCTCTATGCATGAAATTCAATTATGCTAAAAGTAACACTTTTGATATAAAAATTTATCCATTATGCATACTTCTATGCATGAAAATAAAAATGATAAAAGTAACACGTTTGATATAAAAATTTATCCATTATGCATACTTCTAAGCATGTAAATAAAAATGATAAAAGTAACACGTTTGATATAAAAATTTATCCATTATGCATACTTCTATGCATGTAAATAAAAATGATAAAAGTAACACTTTTGATATAAGAACTTATTCTTTATGCATAATATAAAAATTCAATTTCTCCATGATTATAATGAATTCTTTCAATTAGTCTAGGATGATAATTCCTAGAATATGGTAGGTAGTCCTCTTTTTATGCTTTGAATGAAATTATTTTATGCGTAATTTTTATAAAAATTTTGCCATAGCTCCGCTGCTATGACTGATAAATCTCAATTTTTCTAAGGGATAAAGCTTATCATTAAGAAAATAATTAGAATGGACTCTAATTGGATCATCAATCCATAATGGATTGAATCATCAATATGCATAAACTAAAAGCATAGAAAAAAAACCATTAATTTGGCCTCAAGCATAGCTTAATCTTGGATTAAGGAAAAGCTTTATGAGAAGCTTCATTTGGATTGAGAATGGGTCATGAGTATGACCATTTCTTGAGTGAGAGAGAGAAATTACATAAAAACCATTAGAATTTAAACATAAATGGAAATTAACTTCAATAGCATTTATTAAATTATGTAACTCTTCACTACTATTCACCAATTAACTTCAATAGCATTTAAAAAACCATACCAATTAAGCTTCTCAAGCTTGAGAGGGGTTGAGAAGAGAGAAACATTGAGAAATTATAGAAAAGAGCAATATTCACTAATTACCTTACAAATTGCTTGATTCTTTGTTCACGGTAGAGGCCCCCAACCAATCAATTGGTTAAGTATGTTGATGGAGCCACTAATGGGGATTGAAGAAAGAGGGAAGCTCCAAAAACTAGTGAATTATTAAATGAATTCACAGTTCTTGGCTTAGGTGGAGTAGAGTAACGATGCATAAACACTATATATTTTTCAACAAGGGGGAGGCTTCTATTTATAGGAAAAATTGAGCTCCTAACCAAACAAACTGATTCTAGAATTTTCCAAATCAGTTTGGTCAATTTTTGACCATTTTTAGGTCAGTTAAGCTAATTTTTTGGAACTAGACTTGAATGAGGAGAGAGGAGAGATGAAATATCTCAATTTTTATGAGTTTAAAACTCATTCAAGCATGTGAAATATGCACCTCCTTTAAAGAACTCCCCTTCCTTACATATGTCATATTTTTAATATTGCTCATAGTTTTTTACTAATAAACCTTGTACATTTTCAACTCTTCATCTTATGTGAAATATGCACCTCCTTTAAAGAACTCCCCTTCCTTACATATGTCATACTTTTAATATTGCTCATAATTTTTTACTAATAAACCTTGTACATTTTCAACTCTTCATCTTATGTGAAATATGCACCTCCTTTAAAGAACTCCCCTTCCTTACATATGTCATACTTTTAATATTGCTCATAATTTTTTACTAATAAACCTTGTACATTTTCAACTCTTCATCTTATGTGAGCATTTACTCATTTTTGGGTATCTTCTTTTACAAATTGGATTTATCTCCTCCCTACACATGGATTGATGCTATTGGCCCATAGGAACCTTAATTGGACCATAATCCAAAAATTTCTGAAAATCTAGACCCTTAGGCTAAGGTCCTTTATACCCATTTCCAATTAATTCCAATTGCACATTGGAAAGTTCTTTTTGAATTTCTGTTTCAGGGGAACTTATTTTAATAAGATGAGATAATTTTCTATCCAAAAATATTAAGAATCTAAATATTCTCTCTCTAGAATATTTTCTCTCTCTAGGTTAAAACAGTTAAAAACAAGGTCTTTATATTTCTGAAGAGGGATTGATTACAGGGGAAGATACTAGACATCAAAAGGGGGGTTGGGGGAGAAATCTTACATATCACATCTCATATCTATTTATAGAATACAAGAGAATTCTTATATTTGATATAAGATTTCTTTACACATTTATTTATGCATAAATTCTATTTAAGGAGATTAATACTTTCGAAGTAAAAATCAATCTTTTATGCATCTTCCTATGCATAAATTCATTTTAAATGAAAATGACACTTTTGAATTAAATTTCAATCTTTTATGCATTTTGTTATGCATAAATTCAATTTAGATGAGAATGACACTTTTGAATTAAAAATCAATCTTTATGCATCTTCTTATGCATAAATTCAATTTGGTAGGAATTACACTTTTAGAATAAAAGAATTTCTCTTATGCATCTAAGTTATGCATAAAATCCATTTATGATGAAAAATCACACTTTTAGTATAAAAAGAATATCTTTTATGCATACCTCTATGCATGAAATCCAATATGATAAAAGTAACACTTTTACAATAAGATAATCAACTTTTATGCATACCTCTATGCATGAAATTCAATTATGATAAAAGTAACACTTTTATATTAAAATAATAATCTTTTATGCATACCTCTATGCATGAAATCTAATTATGATAAAAGTATCATTTTTATGTTAAAATAATAATCTTTTATGCATACCTCTATGCATGAAAATCGATTATGCATAATATAAAAATCAATTTCTCTAGGATTACAATGAATATCTTTCAATTAATCTAGGATGATAATTCCTAGAATATGGTAGGAAGTCCTCTTTTTATGCTTTGAATGAAATTATTTTATGCGTATTTTTTATAAAAATTTTGCCATAGCTCCGCTGCTGTGACTGATAAATCTCAAATTTTCTAAGGGATAAAGCTTATCATTAAGGAAATAATTAGAATGATCCCTAATTGGATCATTAATCCATAATGGATTGAATCATCAATATACATAAACTAAAAGCATAGAAAAAAGCCATTAATTTGGCCTCAAGCATAGATTAATCTTGGATTAAGAAAAAGCTTTATGAAAAGCTTCATTTGGATTGAGAATGGGTCATGAGTATGACCATTTCTTGAGTGAGAGAGAGAATTTACATAAAAACCATTTGAATTAAGCATAAATGGAAATTTATGTAATTCTTAACTATCATTAATCAATTAACTTCAATAGCATTCATCAAATTATATAACTCTTCACTACCATTCATCAATTAACTTCAATAGCATTCAAAAACCATTCCAATTAAGCTTCTCAAGCTTGAGAGGGGTTGAGAAGAGAGAAGCATTGAGAAATTATAGAAAAGATCAAAATTCACCATTTACCTTATAATTTGCTTGATTCTTTGTTCACGGTAGAGGCCCCCAACCAATCAATTGGTTAAGTATGTTGATGGAGCCACTAATGGGGATTGAAGAAAGAGGGAAGCTCCAAAAACTAGTGAATTATTAATGAATTCACAGTTCTTGGCTTAGGTGGAGTAGAGTAACGATGCATAAACACTATATATTTTTCAACAAGGGGGAGGCTTCTATTTATAGGAAAAATTGAGCTTCTAACCAAACAAATTGATTCTAGAATTTTCTAAATCAGTTTGGTCAATATTTGACCATTTTTAGGTCAGTTAAGCTAACTTTTTGGAACTAGACTTGAATTAGGAGAGAGGAGAGATGAAATATCTCAATTTTTATGAGTTTAAAACTCATTCAAGCATGTGAAATATGCACCTCCTTTAAAGAACTCCCCTTCCTTACATATGTGTCAAAATGGAATCAGTTAAGCTAACTTTTTGGAACTAGACTTGAATTAGGAGAGAGGAGAGATGAAATATCTCAATTTTTATGAGTTTAAAACTCATTCAAGCATGTGAAATATGCACCTCCTTTAAAGAACTCCCCTTCCTTACATATGTGTCAAAATGGAATCATTATACCTAAAATATCTCATATTTTTAATATTGCTTATAAACCTTGTACATTTTCAACTCTTCATCTTATGTGAAATATGCACATCCTTTAAAGAACTCCCCTTCCTTACATATGTGTCAAAATGGAATCATTATACCCAAAATATCTCATATTTTTAATATTGCTCATAGTTTTTTACTAATAAACCTTGTACATTTTTAACTCTTCATCTTATGTGAGCATTTACTCATTTTTGGATACCCAAAATATCTCATATTTTTAATATTGCTCATAAAGTCAATATTAGGTAATTTGGAAAAAATCTCACATTTTGGGAATCAATTACTCCATATAGTTTTGGACATATCTTAAACATACTAACTCCAAATTTGTCGGAGATCATAGATTTAGATTCTACTCTTCAAGATCTTTCCGATGATATGTCACATGAGGGGGTTTTGACAAACTTTTGGACAAGTTCACCATGCTCCCATTTTTCAAATGGGAATGGGATTTTTCCCAAATTATCTAATATGGTGTTCATAGTTTTTTACTAATAAACCTTGTATATTTTTAACTCTTCATCTTATGTGAGTATTTACTCATTTTTGGGTATCTTCTTTTACAATTTGGATTTATCTCCTCCCTACACATGGATTGATGCTATTGGCCCATAGGAACCTTAATTGGACCATAATCCAAAAATTTCTGAAAATCTAGACCCTTAGGCTAAGGTCCTTTATACCTATTTCCAATAAATTCTAATTGCACATTGGAAAGTTCTTTTTGAATTTCTGTTTCAGGGGAACTTATTTTAATAAGATGAGATAATTTTCTATCCAAAAATATTAAAAATTTGAATATTCTCTCTCTAGAATATTTTCTCTCTCTAGGTTAAAACAGTTAGAAACAAGGTCTTTATATTTCTGAAGAGGGATTGATTACAGGGGAAGATACTAGACATCAAAAGGGGGTTGGGAGAGGAATCTTACATTCTACCCCACTTAAAAAACGCGAGATGTCCTCATCTCGCAAGAACTTGGGATAATTTCGCAAGATGCACGAATAAAGATTAACCACCAAGAAAAGTCTCAAAGAGAGTAAGATTCAAGACAAGAACAAGATTTAAACTTTATTCATTCTTGGAACATATACAGTAAAGATAGAAGAACTCTTTACACTTCCATAAGTCCGTCCATCATATGATCACAAAATCAGCACTCACAAGCTGCGCATGTATAAGGTAACTCATCTATGGGAATAATTCTGTTGGTTATTGTCGCACCTATCTCAGTGGTATGAGGTGATCTAACAAAAGGACCTCTGAGAGGTAAACCAAAAACGGGGTAAAGGCATATCTTCTCATGAGGAAGAAAACACGCCAGTAAGAAGACCCGCTCAGAAAACCCAAGATGTCTTGATCTCATGACGCAGAGTATCGGGGACGTAAACCCAAAGCTTTAATAACCATGGCCAAGCGGACATTGTTACGAAAGTGCTGCTGACCCCAGGGTGTTACCCTAGTTATGTCTTGATAGGTTCGCCATTTGGTCTGAGCTACAGAAGTTCCTAGGTGAGGAAAAAGTGAGCGCTCATACTGTTCTATAAAATCCTTCTTCACAGACTCGCTTGTGTCTTGAAGGTGAGAAATCATCATGGATAAAACTAATTCTTGTTGCCAAGCCATGAAGGAGAGGAGGTTGTTGTGGTGGTAGTGCCACAGATGCTGTGACACCACCACCACGTGAGCGTCGTCCTTCGCTCTCTCATCTGTTGATAGCACACCCATAGGGTCACCTTCCACTCCCTGGGGTGCACATGACCATGACAACAGCAAGATATACACAATTAGGGATGGGGCACCAATAATGAATAGTGCAGGGAAGGCAATGAAGACATGCATTCGACAATTGTACACTATACAGTTTCACGACTCTGTCATGACTAAATGGGATCAGCAAGATAAGGGGAAGAAAAATTATATAAATACAAAGATAAAGCAAGAGTTTCAGCCATCTGACCCTATGAATGTCGTCTCTAATGAGTGGATACAGTATACAGCTCGCATTTTGATGGAGCATCGTAGGTCAGAGGCGAGGGATGCATTTTGATGGGGCATCGTAGGTCAGAGGCGAGGGATGCATTTAGAGAGGGGAAAGAGAAACCTGTTTGGCTAGATGACAGGGAGTGGGCAGCCATTGCTCAGGAGCTCACAGAGACACCAGAGAGGTTTCAACAACAAAGAGAGGCGGCAAGGGCAAGACTCCAAACAGTAGGGGCTTCTCATCTTGGGAGTGGTGGTTACGAAACCATGCGCCATGAATTCATAAGTATTTGTAGCAATTTTATTTATGTAAATGTATGTATGTGGGCTAAATGTTGATTTCTAAAAGTTATAATTGTTAATCGTTTGTGTAGGAGTTGGCCATGAATCGCCCACCAAGTAGGCGAGAGGAGAAGTACGCTCACAAACATGGCCTTGTGGCCTTATTTGAGATGCTTGAAGAAGAAGGAGAGACCGTCAATTGGGAGGCATTACCATGATGTAAGATTACCTTCAAACTAATGGTATATGGTCAAAACATTCTTCAGTATTAATGTTTAATTTAATTTCTTGTTTATCGATCTAGAAAATAAAAAAACGAGCACAGTTATTTTTGTGCTCTATTTTAGACAGAATGGTGCTGTCTGTTTGCTGTTGTTGATCCTGTTCATTGCAGGCAGCCAGGCAACAGCCAGGCAACACTATTCTGCCCAAAAAAAAATTCTGGTATAGCGTCGGTATATTCCCCGGTATGTACACCGGTATATTCATTGGTATATCTGCCGGTACTGGCGTCGGTATAGATGCCGGTGAAAGTCGGTATAGCGCCCGGTATACACCTCGGTATAGACGCCGGAATAGCCGTCGGTATTAGCGCCGGTGAGGTGTCGGTATAGACCCCGGTATAGGCATCGGTATTGTTACCCGACGCTTATATCGACGTCGTGGTTTCGATGCGTATACCGGTGTTTATACCAATGAGACGGGGCTTTTTTAGACCCCGTTGAATGACGTCGGTATAAGCACCGGTATTAGGCTAACATGTAGTAGTGTTTGGACTTTCAAAAGCAATCGGATGATTATATTACGTAAGTACAACACCAATACCATGTCTACTAACATCAGTTACTACTACAAAGAATGGTCTAAAAAAATCAAGTTTTTGAAATCCACACATATCATTAGCTTTCCATTCTTCTAAACAAAGATTACAATAGGAGAAATTAAATTAAACCCTTATGAAAGAAAAATAAACCCAACTTCAAGAAGCTTATCAATTTCTTCCTTTACCACTAAAGAAGATTATTAGTTTCTTACTTTAGAAGTTAGGGGTCATGTGGTAGGGTCATATTGCCTTACTGGTTATGCCCCATCCACCAAACCCACTCACCATTGTGACTTGATGATGTTTATAACCAGTTGCAAAGAAATGAGCATAAAATAGGAAAAAGAGAAAGAAACCTTTTCCTTTCATAGTTAGTGAGATCACATTCTCTAACTAAATAGGCCAAAATCATTCTTAATATTTTCATTAGACAATGCCTATAATTTGGAGGCCCCACCTTTGGAGTTACCTCAAGTGCATGCAAGTCTACCTTAGTGTCTTTATCCATTTTTGTGTTCAAGTCACTTTCACTTATATATGCTTAAACAGTTTACATACTCATCATCTTCCTCACTTTTCTCACTTTGCAAATCAACACTATTACGAGAAATAAAGATCTTCATTTTATGGGGAATCTTACAAATGGTCATGCACTATTCACTCTAGCATTGCTTTGCATAGACCCTCTTCAGCCAAGGCCTTCCAAGTATATAGGATAGGAATTTTGAGTCCTCTTCATGATATGGAAATCCAAGGAGGTTTTACTGCCATGATAGAAACCACCACATTAGTTATAACGCCTTCAAGTTTTACACTTTCTTTTTTTGCCATCTCTAAGGTAGCATTAGACTTATGAGATGATTGTTCTTAAGTCCCAATGTTTCCATTAAACCTTCAAAAATTACATGAACTAAAGAATTACCATCAACAAGAACATTATTTACATGCCAACCATTACATACCATATCAAACTAAGTAGAATAAATGTCTACTTCTACTTTGACTACTTATGATGGTGTATCCCTCTATTCTTATGATTGTTTTTAAGTCTCATTATTTCCATTAAACCTTCAAAAATTACATGAACTAAAGAACTACCATCAACAAGAACATTATTTACATGCGAACCATTACATACCCTATCAACCTAAGTAGAATAAATGTCTACTTCTACTTTGACTACTTAAGATGGTGTATCCCTCTGTTCTTATGATTGTTCTTAAGTCCCAAAGTTTTCCATTAAACCTTCAAAAATGACATTTACTGCTGAACTACCATCAGCAAGAACATTCTTTACATGCAACCCATTACATACCACGTCAGCTTAGGGACAATAGATGTCAGACACTTCCACTTTGACTAGTTGAGGTGATGCATCCCTCTGTCTCCTTCTTGCATTGATGCCACTCCTCAACTCACTATACAAGGAAGAAGCCAATGCAAGAAGTTTCCCATAGATAGTAATAAGCTTGTAAGATTCCTCCCCCAACCCCTTTTTGATGTCTAGTATCTTCCCCTGTAATCAACCCTCTTCAGAAATATAAAGACCCTGTTGCTAACTATTTTAGCCTAGAGAGAGGAAAATTATTCTAGAGAGAGAATATTCAGATTTTGAATATTTTTGGATAGAAAAATATCTCTTATAATTCAGATGAGTTCCCCTGAAACAGAAATTCAAAAAGAATTTTCCAATGTGCAATTGGAATTAATTGGAAATAGGTATAAAGAACCTTAGTCTAAGGGTCTAGATTTTCAGAAATCTTTAGACTATGGTCCAATTAAGGTTCCTATGGGCCAATAGCATCAATCCATGTGTAGGGAAGAGATAAATCCAAATTTGTAAAAAGAAGATACCCAAAAATGAGTAAATGCTCACATAAGGTGAAGAGTTGAAAATGTACAAGGTTTATTAGTAAAAAACTATGAGCAATATTAAAAATATGAGATATTTTGGGTATCCAAAAATGAGTAAATGCTCACATAAGATAAAGAGTTGAAAATGTACAAGGTTTATTAGTAAAAAACTATGAGCAATATTAAAATGATGCCATTATGACACATATGTAAGGAAGGGGAATTCTTTAAAGGAGGTGCATATTTCACATAAGATGAAGAGTTGAAAATGTACAAGGTTTATTAGTAAAAGACTATGAGCAATATTAAAATGATTCCATTATGACACATATGTAAGGAAGGGGAATTCTTTAAAGGAGGTGCATATTTCACATAAGATGAAGAGTTGAAAATGTACAAGGTTTATTAGTAAAAAAACTATGAGCAATATTAAAATGATTCCATTATGACAAATATGTAAGGAAGGGGAGTTCTTTAAAGGAGGTGCATATTTCACATGCTTGAATGAGTTTTAAACTCATAAAAATTGAGATATTTCATCTCTCCTCTCTCCTCATTCAAGTCTAGTTCCAAAAAGTTAGCTTAACTGACCTAAAAATGGTCAAATATTGACCAAACTGATTTAGAAAATTCTAGAATCAGTTTGTTTGGTTAGGAGCTCAATTTTTCCTATAAATAGAAGCCTCTCCCTTGTTGAAAAATAGATAGTGTTTATGCATCGTTACTCTACTCCACCTAAGCCAAGAACTTTGAATTCATTTAATAATTCACTAGTTTTTGGAGCTTCCCTCTTTCTTCAATTCTCATTAGTGGCTCCATCAACATACTTAACCAATTGATTGGTTGGGGGCCTCTACCGTGAACAAAGAATCAAGCAATTTGTAAGGTAATTAGTGAATATTGATCTTTCTATAATTTCTCAATGTTTCTCTCTTCTCAACCCCTCTCAAGCTTGAGAAGTTTAATTGGTATGGTTTTTTAAATGCTATTGAAGTTTGAATAGTAGTGAAGAGTTACATAATTTAATAAATGCTATTGAAGTTAATTTTCATTTATGTTTAAATTCTAATGATTTTTATGTAAATTCTCTCTCTCACTCAAGAAATGGTCATACTTATGACCCGTTCTCAATCCAAATCAAGCTTTTCATAAAGCTTTTCCTTAACCCAAGATTAAGCTATGCTTGAGGTCAAATTAATGGCTTTTTTCTATGGTTTTAGTTTATGTACATTGATGATTCAATCCATTATGGATTAATAATCCAATTAGAGATCATTTTAATTATTTCCTTAATGATAAGCATTATCCCTTAGAAAAATTGAGATTTATCAGTCATAGCAGCGGAGCTATGGTAAAATTTTTATAAAAATTATGCATAAAATAATTTCATTCAAAGCATAAAAAGAGGACTTCCTACCATATTCTAGGAATTATCATCCTAGATTAATTGAAATAATTTCATTACAATCATGGAGAAATTGAATTTTAATATCATGCATAAAGGATAAGTTTTTATATCAAAAGTGTTATTTTTACCATTTTTATTTCATGCATAGAAGTATGCATAGTGGATAAATTTTTATATCAAAAGTGTTACTTTTATCATTTTTAATTTTCATGCATAGAAGTATGCATAAAGGAAAAATTTTTATATCAAAAGTGTTATTTTTACCATTTTTATTTCATGCATAGAAGTATGCATAGTGGATAAATTTTTATATCAAAAGTGTTATTTTTATCATTTTTAATTTTCATGCATAGAAGTATGCATAAAGGAAAATTTTTTATATCAAAAGTGTTACTTTTATCATTTTTAATTTTCATGCATAGAAGTATGCATAAAGGAAAAATTTTTATATCAAAAGTGTTACTTTTATCATTTTTAATTTTCATGCATAGAAGTATGCATAAAGGAAAAAATTTTATATCAAAAGTGTTACTTTTATCATTTTTAATTTTCATGCATAGAAGTATGCATAAAAGAAAATTTTTTATATCAAAAGTGTTACTTTTATCATTTTTAATTTTCATGCATAGAAGTATGCATAAAAGAAAAATTTTTTATATCAAAAGTGTTACTTTTATCATTTTTAATTTTCATGCATAAAAGTATGCATAAAAGAAAATTTTTATATCAAAAGTGTTACTTTTATCATATTGGATTTCATGCATATAGGTATGCATAAAAGATATTCTTTTTATACTAAAAGTGTGATTTTCCTCATAAATGGATTTTATGCTTAACTTAGATGCATAAGAGAAATTCTTTTATTCTAAAAGTGTAATTCTCTACCAAATTAAAATTATGCATAAGAAGATGCATAAAAGATTGATTTTAATTTCGAAAGTGTTAGTCTCCTTAAATGGAATTTATGTATAAATAAATGTGTAGAGAAATCTTATATCAAATATAAGAATTCTCTTTTTTTTTTTTTAAAGATATGAAATGTGATAAGATGTGATAAGAGGTGTATGAGATGTGATAAGAATTGATAAGATGCGTATGGAAAGTGATAGGATGTGATAAGAGGTGTATGAGATGTGATAAGAATTGATAAGATGCGTTTGGAAAGTGATAGGATGTGATAAGAGGTGTATGAGATGTGATAAGAATTGATAAGATGCGTATGGAAAGTGATAGGATGTGATAAGAGGTGTATGAGATGTAAAAAGATGTGATAAGATGTGTATGAGATGTGATAAGATTTGATAAGATGCGTATGGAAAGTGATAAGAGGTGTATGAGATGTAAAAAGATGTGATAAGATGTGTATGAGATGTGATAGAATGTGTTAAGATGAGTTAGGATGTGTTAAGATGTATATGGGATGTGTTAGGACGAGAATGGATGTAATATGGTTGTATGAATGTGATGTGGATGTATACATGTAGATGTATATGTATGAATGTGAATGTTGATGTGGATGTGGATGTATGGATGTAGATACGGATGTGTATGTATGTATGTGGATGTGTATGTATGAATGAGGATGTAAAAATGGACGTATGTATATAGATGTGGATGTATGGATGTATGTATGTAGATGTGGATGTATGGATGTGATTGTGAATGAAGAGGTGGATGTGAATGTATGGATGTAGATACAGATGTGGATGTATGTATGTAGATGTGGATGTATGGATGTGATTGTGAATGAAGAGGTGGATGTGAATGTATGGATGTAGATACAGATGTGGATGTATGTATGTAGATGTGGATGTATGGATGTGATTGTGAATGAAGAGGTGGATGTGAATGTATGGATGTAGATACGGATGTGGATGTATGTATGTGAATGTGGATGTATGAATGAGGATGTGAAAATGGATGTATGCATGTGAATGTGGATGTATGAATATGAATGTGGATGTGTGGATGTGGAAATGGAGGTATGGATGTATGAATGTAGATGTGGATGTATGCATGTAGATGCGTATGTATGAATGTGAAATTGGATGTATGATGTGGACGTACGAACATGGATATGTATGTAGAATAATGAATATGAAGATATATGTGAGATAATGTAGTCTATATGAGTGAATGGATGAGAACGAGTACACACTGAATGGAATATGGAATAAGTAATGTGGTCCGAGAGTGGATAATATGGAAAGATAAGAGTTCGTTATAGAAACTGTATTTGTGACTGTTTGTAAATGACTGTTTTATGTCAAGAATGCTGGAGAAGCATTTTGACCGTCTTGAGGATTAAGGTCATGAACACTGAACTGATAAAGTTGCAACTGCTGACGGAGAGTCAATGGAGGACGTCTCGCGTAGCAAGGTCGATCGAGGTCTTGACCAGCCTCGGCTCGATTTAAATGGTGAGCTTCCGGTACGGTGGATGAGGGACCAAGGAAGCGGCCTATGAGTGAAGCGCTAGGTCACCTGCGAAGGATCCTAGAGGGTGCTGACCATACGGTGCTCGGGTTCTGGGTCGCCGAAGATACCCACACGTGCGTCGTGGAAGATATTGGAATAAGGAGTAAGAGTTGTTTTCTGAAACCGGGCATGGATCTGGTTGATTGACCTTGCTGGTCCTCAACAGATGAGTCCATGGCTCTTTTATATGGATCTGTGGGTTGATCTTGCTGATCTTCCATGGAGACTCCATTCTATTATATGAATATATTGCCGGTTACTATGAGCTAGGAACCATGGAAAAGGCCCCTGAGAGAACAGGTGGTGAGCGTTTTGGTTGCCAATGATGCCATAAGTATACCGATGAAAGAATGACTGGAAATAAGGATTCAACCAGAGACTTTGAGGATTGTCATCAGTGACATAATGGTTTTATTAAAGGATTGTTTTAAAGCTAGTTGATGCTAAGAAAAAGGCAATTTCATATTGGGTGTGTAAGTGGTATGACTAGTTTTATGTTTGCATGAACTTCCGGCTAGGGGGCCTTGGAACTCTTTTCCTTGGTACCCGGGACAAAACCTAACCAAATTCCAAATTGGATCCCATCACTACAGTGGTTGGGCGGTTGGCTAACCCATGGGATCGGATGGGGTTAGGCTGGACTGATGGATCCGTAAATCGAGAATTAAATTCTATTATTATGATAGATGAAGTAAATCCTGGATAGTAAATTGTTCTATGGATAGGAATCAACGGCTGTGCCTCTTGATGGGGAAAAAAGCGTTGATCCCAATGATCCAAGTGCAAGTTTCTTCCTTGATCTGACCAAGTACCGCTAGAGGTGCAGTCGGATCGGTTTGATCAGTAATGATCTTGACTACATTAGAGTAAAGAGTTATCCTGGTGGAATCGCCCATGCTTTCCGGGTAAGGGAAGTTTTTTTGGGTTCGGTTTTTGAAAAACCGACGGATTAGTCTCTTGTCCGGATATCCGTGGATGAGGCCCCGAGTGTGGGTCCCTGCCCCGCGCATGAAGTGCTACTTCCGCTGCTAGTACCCCGAATCTGTTGCACGGTGGGAAAAGGGATCTTACAGTTGGTATCAGAGCATTTGGCTAATAAAGATCAACTGAGAAACCAAATATGTCAAAAATTTATCAAGAAACACAAAAAAGGTTGTAATTGTGTGATATAATTCATACAATTTGATATTCAAACTAAAATTCATAATTTGGTAATTGGGTCTTTAGATGGAAGTACCGCAATTATATAGAATCCTTGACATGCTTGAGGCCTAGACATGATGGTATTTACTTTATAATTCCAAGGGCCGTGACTATCCGTATATACCGAGAGTATAACTGCAGCTCTTTACTGACAGTATATACGAGTAAATCTAAGACTTGAAATTATAAGCGTTAATGCTATCCAGATGATGAATTCGAATGTTGTTGATATGATTTTTAATTCTGTTTGGGAACTGATAAAATTGATTTGGATTCTGATTGAAAAATGATGATTTCTGAAATTTAGTTAAAATGTAATAAGCTGAGCGAAACCACAATGAGGATGAATGGGACGAGTCCCAGTGATAATATTCATAACTGGAATGATAATAATGATTTCAGCAAATCACTATGAGATTAGTGGATTGTGCTGTCAGATTGCTACTGTTAACACTTGACGGTAGATTAAGTTAAGGGATGACAAATTGAGAACTTGCTTAACTAAAATTCCTGTGGAGGAATGTTCAGAAGGAAAATTTTCAGTCTAATGGACCATTATCGTGTTAAAGATATGAATGATATGATCTGAATGAATTGTTATTTAATGATGAGTTCTATATAAGGGATAATTATCCCCGTATTCTGTTGGGTTGACCAGAATATAAGGAACCCCAGAATAAATTGGATCTTAAGAAAAAGAGTTGTCCTCTACCTTGCGAGATGAGGACATCCCGCACTTTTCAAGTGGGATAGAATGTAAGATTCTCCCCCAGCCTTCGAGGTATACAGGAGTAAGAATCTCCCTTTCTGATCTTATAATTATTCTCTCTCTAAAGTAAAAGAAAGATTCTGTTTAAAAAAAAAGGAAGAACCTTTTCCCTGAATACTTCTCAAGAGTCCCACCTGTTTTAAGATTCAGAACAATGAGTTCAGAAGTGAGAATCGATGTTTTAGATATCAAGGTTTTGGTCTTCATTCGAGTACGGCCCAAAAAAAGTTCTTTATCTCTTGGGAAGTATAAGAAGTTATCTCCCAGATATTGTGGACCAAAGAAAGTAGGTGATTTAGCTTACGAACTTCTTTTATCTCCTCATCTCAAAGTTCTAAATGCCTTCTATAGAAAAATATGCCAAACCCAAATCATGGAAAGACGGTAAAACTTCAGTGGCAAGTTACCATTGGCTTCTAAGTTACGCTAGCTCCTTCCTTTATATAAGTCGTAACTTTTACTTGTCGTTCACAGTAATCTTACTCCCATCGATCTCCTTTCTTTCTTAATCTCCTTCATGGCTTGGCAACAAGAATTAGTTTTATCCATAATGATTCCTCACCTTCAAGACGCAAGTGAGTCTGTGAAGAAGGATTTTATAGAACAGTATGAGCGCTCACTGATGTGTGTTCATTGACGAGCCATCTACATCAGTGGTGCTTGGGTATTTTGCAATATTGAACCACCTCTTTGTACCTTGGGTACTTTGCATTGGATTGCTAATCTTGATTAAAATTTTTCTCTAAGTCTCATATTCGTGAATCTTGCAAAATTATCACAAGTTGCGAGATGAGGACGTCTCGCGTTTTTTAAGTGGGGTAGAATGTAAGATTCCTCCCCCAACCCCTTTTTGATGTCTAGTATCTTCCCCTGTAATCAACCCTCTTCAGAAATATAAAGACCCTGTTGCTAACTATTTTAGCCTAGAGAGAGGAAATTATTCTAGAGAGATAATATTCAGATTTTGAATATTTTTGGATAGAAAAATATCTCTTATAATTCAGATGAGTTCCCCTGAAACAGAAATTCAAAAAGAATTTTCCAATGTGCAATTGGAATTAATTGAAAATAGGTATAAAGAACCTTAGTCTAAGGGTCTAGATTTTCAGAAATCTTTAGACTATGGTCCAATTAAGGTTCCTATGGGCCAATAGCATCAATCCATGTGTAGGGAAGAGATAAATCCAAATTTGCAAAAAGAAGATACCCAAAAATGAGTAAATGCTCACATAAGGTGAAGAGTTGAAAATGTACAAGGTTTATTAGTAAAAAACTATGAGCAATATTAAAAATATGAGATATTTTGGGTATCCAAAAATGAGTAAATGCTCACATAAGATGAAGAGTTGAAAATGTACAAGGTTTATTAGTAAAAAACTATGAGCAATATTAAAATGATGCCATTATGACACATATGTAAGGAAGGGGAATTCTTTAACACTAGTTTGGTACCAAAACAGGACACTTGAGTGTCCTTTTTTGGGGGTTGCGAAAAAAAATCAAACTCCTAATGTAGGCTTTAAAAACCAAAATGCTTCATTGGGCATGTAGAACATAACCCTATGCTTATGTAAAAAATGCTAAACATATAAAATGCCTTTTTATTTGGAAGTACATAAGCAACAAAGTAGCATATGTCTTGAAAATGAACATTTTTCAGGATTTTTCAGGATTTTTCCAAATATGCAAGCATCATTCTCTCAAAAAAAAAATCCAATGATATCAATAGCATTTTTCCCAAGATATTTTGATAGCATACATCAGTCCAAGGAGGTAGAAGTTCACCAAAAAAATCATTTTCCTTTCCTAGAATTTTTTCCAAAAAAGTTGTATAAAATCAGCAAAAGTAACGAGTATTATCAAAACTCAATCACGCCACTAAAAAAAATTATAGCCCTATCAATGAGAATGTTGATTATTGGTTTTCATGCTTGAAATGAGATAAATAAGCCATAATTTGATGTGTATGACACTAACTTAGCCTCCACTTAAGTAGGTTCTTATCGCCTAGTTCTAAAAAAACTATAAAAAATAAAAATATAAAATTTGATCATCTTTTTTCAAAAACTAATCATAACTATGCTTGCACAAGTAGTCTACACCTATAGTTACAACAAATAATGCACTTACACAGCTTTCCCCTTTGATGAAAATCAAAATTAGGCTCATAATTAGACATTTTACGTATTAAAAACAGGTTGCGCAAAAGGCCATGTATGAGAAGAGGCCCAAAAAGTAGCTCTAAAGTTTTGGAAAATTCAAAACAAAGTAGTATTTACCCTATATAACATGGGTGCACCTCAAGTTTTACATTATTAGCTTGCATATGGAAGGAGAAAAATTCATGCTCCACCTGTATAAAAAACATCATTTCAATATTAGCGAGTCAAAAATTTATCCAATAATTATCGTTTGATGATTCCAAGATTTAGTTTACATCATGGGCTTTCCATCAAGCCAAGTTTCATGATCAAACTATGTCCCTTCTAAAAGTTATGTACAAATTACTACTATTTTGAAAACAGCAAAAATCATGCGTTTTATCAGCATGCGTCTAAGAAAATTAAAATATTGCCTTGCAAAAGCTAAGAAAAGTACAATTTAAAAAATCTCAAATTTTTTTTGGGTCTTGAGGAACATCTGTGGATGTTAAGCATTTCAAAACTCTTAATAGATTGCCCACAAAAATTCAAGAAAAATGCTAACTTTCAGGACACTTTAGTGTCCTCAGGACACTTTAGTGTCCAATTACAGAACTAGTGTTAAAGGAGGTGCATATTTCACATAAGATGAAGAGTTGAAAATGTACAAGGTTTATTAGTAAAAAACTATGAGCAATATTAAAATGATTCCATTATGACACATATGTAAGGAAGGGGAATTCTTTAAAGGAGGTGCATATTTCACATAAGATGAAGAGTTGAAAATGTACAAGGTTTATTAGTAAAAAAACTATGAGCAATATTAAAATGATTCCATTATGACACATATGTAAGGAAGGGGAGTTCTTTAAAGGAGGTGCATATTTCACATGCTTGAATGAGTTTTAAACTCATAAAAATTGAGATATTTCATCTCTCCTCTCTCCTCATTCAAGTCTAGTTCCAAAAAGTTAGCTTAACTGACCTAAAAATGGTCAAATATTGACCAAACTGATTTAGAAAATTCTAGAATCAGTTTGTTTGGTTAGGAGCTTAATTTTTCCTATAAATAGAAGCCTCTCCCTTGTTGAAAAATAGATAGTGTTTATGCATCGTTACTCTACTCCACCTAAGCCAAGAACTGTGAATTCATTTAATAATTCACTAGTTTTTGGAGCTTCCCTCTTTCTTCAATCCTCATTAGTGGCTCCATCAACATACTTAACCAATTGATTGGTTGGGGGCCTCTACCGTGAACAAAGAATCAAGCAATTTGTAAGGTAATTAGTGAATATTGATCTTTCTATAATTTCTCAATGTTTCTCTCTTCTCAACCCCTCTCAAGCTTGAGAAGTTTAATTGGTATGGTTTTTTAAATGCTATTGAAGTTTGAATAGTAGTGAAGAGTTACATAATTTAATAAATGCTATTGAAGTTAATTTTTATTTATGTTTAAATTCTAATGATTTTTATGTAAATTCTCTCTCTCACTCAAGAAATGGTCATACTCATGACCCGTTCTCAATCCAAATCAAGCTTTTCATAAAGCTTTTCCTTAATCCAAGATTAAGCTATGCTTGAGGTCAAATTAATGGCTTTTTTCTATGGTTTTAGTTTATGTACATTGATGATTCAATCCATTATGGATTAATAATCCAATTAGAGATCATTTTAATTATTTCCTTAATGATAAGCATTATCCCTTAGAAAAATTGAGATTTATCACTCATAGCAGCGGAGCTATGGCAAAATTTTTATAAAAATTATGCATAAAATAATTTCATTCAAAGCATAAAAAGAGGACTTCCTACCATATTCTAGGAATTATCATCCTAGATTAATTGAAAGAATTTCATTACAATCATGGAGAAATTGAATTTTAATATCATGCATAAAGGATAAGTTTTTATATCAAAAGTGTTATTTTTACCATTTTTATTTCATGCATAGAAGTATGCACAGTGGATAATTTTTTATATCAAAAGTGTTACTTTTATCATTTTTAATTTTCATGCATAGAAGTATGCATAAAGGAAAATTTTTTATATCAAAAGTGTTATTTTTACCATTTTTATTTCATGCATAGAAGTATGCATAGTGGATAAATTTTTATATCAAAAGTGTTATTTTTATCATTTTTAATTTTCATGCATAGAAGTATGCATAAAGGAAAATTTTTTATATCAAAAGTGTTACTTTTATCATTTTTAATTTTCATGCATAGAAGTATGCATAAAGGAAAATTTTTTATATCAAAAGTGTTACTTTTATCATTTTTAATTTTCATGCATAGAAGTATGCATAAAGGAAAAAATTTTATATCAAAAGTGTTACTTTTATCATTTTTAATTTTCATGCATAGAAGTATGCATAAAAGAAAATTTTTTATATCAAAAGTGTTACTTTTATCATTTTTAATTTTCATGCATAGAAGTATGCATAAAAGAAAAAATTTTTATATCAAAAGTGTTACTTTTATCATTTTTAATTTTCATGCATAAAAGTATGCATAAAAGAAAATTTTTATATCAAAAGTGTTACTTTTATCATATTGGATTTCATGCATATAGGTATGCATAAAAGATATTCTTTTTATACTAAAAGTGTGATTTTCCTCATAAATGGATTTTATGCTTAACTTAGATGCATAAGAGAAATTCTTTTATTCTAAAAGTGTAATTCTCTACCAAATTAAAATTATGCATAAGAAGATGCATAAAAGATTGATTTTAATTTCGAAAGTGTTAGTCTCCTTAAATGGAATTTATGTATAAATAAATGTGTAGAGAAATCTTATATCAAATATAAGAATTCTCTTTTTTTTTTAAAAAAAAGATATGAAATGTGATAAGATGTGATAAGAGGTGTATGAGATGTGATAAGAATTGATAAGATGCGTATGGAAAGTGATAGGATGTGATAAGAGGTGTATGAGATGTGATAAGAATTGATAAGATGCGTTTGGAAAGTGATAGGATGTGATAAGAGGTGTATGAGATGTGATAAGAATTGATAAGATGCGTATGGAAAGTGATAGGATGTGATAAGAGGTGTATGAGATGTAAAAAGATGTGATAAGATGTGTATGAGATGTGATAAGATTTGATAAGATGCGTATGGAAAGTGATAAGAGGTGTATGAGATGTAAAAAGATGTGATAAGATGTGTATGAGATGTGATAGAATGTGTTAAGATGAGTTAGGATGTGTTAAGATGTATATGGGATGTGTTAGGACGAGAATGGATGTAATATGGTTGTATGAATGTGATGTGGATGTATACATGTAGATGTATATGTATGAATGTGAATGTTGATGTGGATGTGGATGTATGGATGTAGATACGGATGTGTATGTATGTATGTGGATGTGTATGTATGAATGAGGATGTAAAAATGGACGTATGTATATAGATGTGGATGTATGGATGTATGTATGTAGATGTGGATGTATGGATGTGATTGTGAATGAAGAGGTGGATGTGAATGTATGGATGTAGATACAGATGTGGATGTATGTATGTAGATGTGGATGTATGGATGTGATTGTGAATGAAGAGGTGGATGTGAATGTATGGATGTAGATACAGATGTGGATGTATGTATGTAGATGTGGATGTATGGATGTGATTGTGAATGAAGAGGTGGATGTGAATGTATGGATGTAGATACGGATGTGGATGTATGTATGTGAATGTGGATGTATGAATGAGGATGTGAAAATGGATGTATGCATGTGAATGTGGATGTATGAATATGAATGTGGATGTGTGGATGTGGAAATGGAGGTATGGATGTATGAATGTAGATGTGGATGTATGCATGTAGATGCGTATGTATGAATGTGAAATTGGATGTATGATGTGGACGTACGAACATGGATATGTATGTAGAATAATGAATATGAAGATGTATGTGAGATAATGTAGTCTATATGAGTGAATGGATGAGAACGAGTACACACTGAATGGAATGTGGAATAAGTAATGTGGTCCGAGAGTGGATAATATGGAAAGATAAGAGTTCGTTATAGAAACTGTATTTGTGACTGTTTGTAAATGACTGTTTTATGTCAAGAATGCTGGAGAAGCATTTTGACCGTCTTGAGGATTAAGGTCATGAACACTGAACTGATAAAGTTGCAACTGCTGACGGAGAGTCAATGGAGGACGTCTCGCGTAGCAAGGTCGATCGAGGTCTTGACCAGCCTCGGCTCGATTTAAATGGTGAGCTTCCGGTACGGTGGATGAGGGACCAAGGAAGCGGCCTATGAGTGAAGCGCTAGGTCACCTGCGAAGGATCCTAGAGGGTGCTGACCATACGGTGCTCGGGTTCTGGGTCGCCGAAGATACCCACACGTGCGTCGTGGAAGATATTGGAATAAGGAGAGGGGGCCTTGGAACTCTTTTCCTTGGTACCCGGGACAAAACCTAACCAAATTCCAAATTGGATCCCATCACTACAGTGGTTGGGCGGTTGGCTAACCCATGGGATCGGATGGGGTTAGGCTGGACTGATGGATCCGTAAATCGAGAATTAAATTCTATTATTACGATAGATGAAGTAAATCCCGGATAGTAAATTGTTCTATGGATAGGAATCAACGGCTGTGCCTCTTGATGGGGAAAAAAGCGTTGATCCCAATGATCCAAGTGCAAGTTTCTTCCTTGATCTGACCAAGTACCGCTAGAGGTGCAGTCGGATCGGTTTGATCAGTAATGATCTTGACTACGTTAGAGTAAAGAGTTATCCTGGTGGAATCGCCCATGCTTTCCGGGTAAGGGAAGTTTTTTTGGGTTCGGTTTTTGAAAAACCGACGGATTAGTCTCTTGTCCGGATATCCGTGGATGAGGCCCCGAGTGTGGGTCCCTGCCCCGCGCATGAAGTGCTACTTCCGCTGCTAGTACCCCGAATCTGTTGCACGGTGGGAAAAGGGATCTTACAGTTGGTATCGGAGCATTTGGCTAATAAAGATCAACTGAGAAACCAAATATGTCAAAAATTTATCAAGAAACACAAAAAAGGTTGTAATTGTGTGATATAATTCATACAATTTGATATTCAAACTAAAATTCATAATTTGGTAATTGGGTCTTTAGATGGAAGTACCACAATTATATAGAATCCTTGACATGCTTGAGGCCTAGACATGATGGTATTTACCTTATAATTCCAAGGGCCGTGACTATCCGTATATACCGAGAGTATAACTGCAGCTCTTTACTGACAGTATATACGAGTAAATATAAGACTTGAAATTATAAGCGTTAATGCTATCCAGATGATGAATTCGAATGTGGTTGATATGATTTTTAATTCTGTTTGGGAACTGATAAAATTGATTTGGATTCTGATTGAAAAATGATGATTTCTGAAATTTAGTTAAAATGTAATAAGCTGAGCGAAACCACAATGAGGATGAATGGGACGAGTCCCAGTGATAATATTCATAACTGGAATGATAATAATGATTTCAGCAAATCACTATGAGATTAGTGGATTGTGCTGTCAGATTGCTACTGTTAACACTTGACGGTAGATTAAGTTAAGGGATGACAAATTGAGAACTTGCTTAACTAAAATTCCTGTGGAGGAATGTTCAGAAGGAAAATTTTCAGTCTAATGGACCATTATCGTGTTAAAGATATGAATGATATGATCTGAATGAATTGTTATTTAATGATGAGTTCTATATAAGGGATAATTATCCCCGTATTCTGTTGGGTTGACCAGAATATAAGGAACCCCAGAATAAATTGGATCTTAAGAAAAAGAGTTGTCCTCTACCTTGCAAGATGAGGACATCCCGCACTTTTCAAGTGGGATAGAATGTAAGATTCTCCCCCAGCCTTCGAGGTATACAGGAGTAAGAATCTCCCTTTCTGATCTTATAATTATTCTCTCTCTAAAGTAAAAGAAAGATTCTGTTTTAAAAAAAAAGGAAGAACCTTTTCCCTGAATACTTCTCAAGAGTCCCACCTGTTTTAAGATTCAGAACAATGAGTTCAGAAGTGAGAATCGATGTTTTAGATATCAAGGTTTTGGTCTTCATTCGAGTACGGCCCAAAAGAAGTTCTTTATCTCTTGGGAAGTATAAGAAGTTATCTCCCAGATATTGTGGACCAAAGAAAGTAGGTGATTTAGCTTACGAACTTCTTTTATCTCCTCATCTCAAAGTTCTAAATGCCTTCTATAGAAAAATATGCCAAACCCAAATCATGGAAAGACGGTAAAACTTCAGTGGCAAGTTACCATTGGCTTCTAAGTTATGCTAGCTCCTTCCTTTATATAAGTCGTAACTTTTACTTGTCGTTCACAGTAATCTTACTCCCATCGATCTCCTTTCTTTCTTAATCTCCTTCATGGCTTGGCAACAAGAATTAGTTTTATCCATAATGATTCCTCACCTTCAAGACGCAAGTGAGTCTGTGAAGAAGGATTTTATAGAACAGTATGAGCGCTCACTGATGTGTGTTCATTGACGAGCCATCTACATCAGTGGTGCTTGGGTATTTTGCAATATTGAACCACCTCTTTGTACCTTGGGTACTTTGCATTGGATTGCTAATCTTGATTAAAATTTTTCTCTAAGTCTCATATTCGTGAATCTTGCGAAATTATCACAAGTTGCGAGATGAGGACGTCTCGCGTTTTTTAAGTGGGGTAGAATGTAAGATTCCTCCCCCAACCCCTTTTTGATGTCTAGTATCTTCCCCTGTAATCAACCCTCTTCAGAAATATAAAGACCCTGTTGCTAACTTTTTTAGCCTAGAGAGAGGAAATTATTCTAGAGAGACAATATTCAGATTTTGAATATTTTTGGATAGAAAAATATCTCTTATAATTCAGATGAGTTCCCCTGAAACAGAAATTCAAAAAGAATTTTCCAATGTGCAATTGGAATTAATTGGAAATAGGTATAAAGAACCTTAGTCTAAGGGTCTAGATTTTCAGAAATCTTTAGACTATGGTCCAATTAAGGTTCCTATGGGCCAATAGCATCAATCCATGTGTAGGGAAGAGATAAATCCAAATTTGTAAAAAGAAGATACCCAAAAATGAGTAAATGCTCACATAAGGTGAAGAGTTGAAAATGTACAAGGTTTATTAGTAAAAAACTATGAGCAATATTAAAAATATGAGATATTTTGGGTATCCAAAAATGAGTAAATGCTCACATAAGATGAAGAGTTGAAAATGTACAAGGTTTATTAGTAAAAAACTATGAGCAATATTAAAATGATGCCATTATGACACATATGTAAGGAAGGGGAATTCTTTAAAGGAGGTGCATATTTCACATAAGATGAAGAGTTGAAAATGTACAAGGTTTATTAGTAAAAAACTATGAGCAATATTAAAATGATTCCATTATGACACATATGTAAGGAAGGGGAATTCTTTAAAGGAGGTGCATATTTCACATAAGATGAAGAGTTGAAAATGTACAAGGTTTATTAGTAAAAAAACTATGAGCAATATTAAAATGATTCCATTATGACACATATGTAAGGAAGGGGAGTTCTTTAAAGGAGGTGCATATTTCACATGCTTGAATGAGTTTTAAACTCATAAAAATTGAGATATTTCATCTCTCCTCTCTCCTCATTCAAGTCTAGTTCCAAAAAGTTAGCTTAACTGACCTAAAAATGGTCAAATATTGACCAAACTGATTTAGAAAATTCTAGAATCAGTTTGTTTGGTTAGGAGCTCAATTTTTCCTATAAATAGAAGCCTCTCCCTTGTTGAAAAATAGATAGTGTTTATGCATCGTTACTCTACTCCACCTAAGCCAAGAACTGTGAATTCATTTAATAATTCACTAGTTTTTGGAGCTTCCCTCTTTCTTCAATCCTCATTAGTGGCTCCATCAACATACTTAACCAATTGATTGGTTGGGGGCCTCTACCGTGAACAAAGAATCAAGCAATTTGTAAGGTAATTAGTGAATATTGATCTTTCTATAATTTCTCAATGTTTCTCTCTTCTCAACCCCTCTCAAGCTTGAGAAGTTTAATTGGTATGGTTTTTTAAATGCTATTGAAGTTTGAATAGTAGTGAAGAGTTACATAATTTAATAAATGCTATTGAAGTTAATTTTCATTTATGTTTAAATTCTAATGATTTTTATGTAAATTCTCTCTCTCACTCAAGAAATGGTCATACTCATGACCCGTTCTCAATCCAAATCAAGCTTTTCATAAAGCTTTTCCTTAACCCAAGATTAAGCTATGCTTGAGGTCAAATTAATGGCTTTTTTCTATGGTTTTAGTTTATGTACATTGATGATTCAATCCATTATGGATTAATAATCCAATTAGAGATCATTTTAATTATTTTCTTAATGATAAGCATTATCCCTTAGAAAAATTGAGATTTATCACTCATAGCAGCGGAGCTATGGCAAAATTTTTATAAAAATTATGCATAAAATAATTTCATTCAAAGCATAAAAAGAGGACTTCCTACCATATTCTAGGAATTATCATCCTAGATTAATTGAAAGAATTTCATTACAATCATGGAGAAATTGAATTTTAATATCATGCATAAAGGATAAGTTTTTATATCAAAAGTGTTATTTTTACCATTTTTATTTCATGCATAGAAGTATGCATAGTGGATAAATTTTTATATCAAAAGTGTTACTTTTATCATTTTTAATTTTCATGCATAGAAGTATGCATAAAGGAAAATTTTTTATATCAAAAGTGTTATTTTTACCATTTTTATTTCATGCATAGAAGTATGCATAGTGGATAAATTTTTATATCAAAAGTGTTATTTTTATCATTTTTAATTTTCATGCATAGAAGTATGCATAAAGGAAAATTTTTTATATCAAAAGTGTTACTTTTATCATTTTTAATTTTCATGCATAGAAGTATGCATAAAGGAAAAATTTTTATATCAAAAGTGTTACTTTTATCATTTTTAATTTTCATGCATAGAAGTATGCATAAAGGAAAAAATTTTATATCAAAAGTGTTACTTTTATCATTTTTAATTTTCATGCATAGAAGTATGCATAAAAGAAAATTTTTTATATCAAAAGTGTTACTTTTATCATTTTTAATTTTCATGCATAGAAGTATGCATAAAAGAAAAATTTTTTATATCAAAAGTGTTACTTTTATCATTTTTAATTTTCATGCATAAAAGTATGCATAAAAGAAAATTTTTATATCAAAAGTGTTACTTTTATCATATTGGATTTCATGCATATAGGTATGCATAAAAGATATTCTTTTTATACTAAAAGTGTGATTTTTCTCATAAATGGATTTTATGCTTAACTTAGATGCATAAGAGAAATTCTTTTATTCTAAAAGTGTAATTCTCTACCAAATTAAAATTATGCATAAGAAGATGCATAAAAGATTGATTTTAATATTGAAAGTGTTAGTCTCCTTAAATGGAATTTATGTATAAATAAATGTGTAGAGAAATCTTATATCAAATATAAGAATTCTCTTTTTTTTAAAAAAAAAAGATATGAAATGTAATAAGATGTGATAAGAGGTGTATGAGATGTGATAAGAATTGATAAGATGCGTATGGAAAGTGATAGGATGTGATAAGAGGTGTATGAGATGTGATAAGAATTGATAGATGCGTTTGGAAAGTGATAGGATGTGATAAGAGGTGTATGAGATGTGATAAGAATTGATAAGATGCGTATGGAAAGTGATAGGATGTGATAAGAGGTGTATGAGATGTAAAAAGATGTGTATGAGATGTGATAAGATTTGATAAGATGCGTATGGAAAGTGATAAGAGGTGTATGAGATGTAAAAAGATGTGATAAGATGTGATAGAATGTGTTAAGATGAGTTAGGATGTGTTAAGATGTATATGGGATGTGTTAGGACGAGAATGGATGTAATATGGTTGTATGAATGTGATGTGGATGTATACATGTAGATGTATATGTATGAATGTGAATGTTGATGTGGATGTGGATGTATGGATGTAGATACGGATGTGTATGTATGTATGTGGATGTGTATGTATGAATGAGGATGTAAAAATAGACGTATGTATATAGATGTGGATGTATGGATGTGATTGTGGATGTATGTATGTATGTAGATGTGGACGTATGTATATAGATGTGGATGTATGGATGTATGTATGTAGATGTGGATGTATGGATGTGATTGTGAATGAAGAGGTGGATGTGAATGTATGGATGTAGATACAGATGTGGATGTATGTATGTAGATGTGGATGTATGGATGTGATTGTGAATGAAGAGGTGGATGTGAATGTATGGATGTAGATACAGATGTGGATGTATGTATGTAGATGTGGATGTATGGATGTGATTGTGAATGAAGAGGTGGATGTGAATGTATGGATGTAGATACGGATGTGGATGTATGTATGTGAATGTGGATGTATGAATGAGGATGTGAAAATGGATGTATGCATGTGAATGTGGATGTATGAATATGAATGTGGATGTGTGGATGTGGAAATGGAGGTATGGATGTATGAATGTAGATGTGGATGTATGCATGTAGATGCGTATGTATGAATGTGAAATTGGATGTATGATGTGGACGTACGAACATGGATATGTATGTAGAATAATGAATATGAAGATGTATGTGAGATAATGTAGTCTATATGAGTGAATGGATGAGAACGAGTACACACTGAATGGAATGTGGAATAAGTAATGTGGTCCGAGAGTGGATAATATGGAAAGATAAGAGTTCGTTATAGAAACTGTATTTGTGACTGTTTGTAAATGACTGTTTTATGTCAAGAATGCTGGAGAAGCATTTTGACCGTCTTGAGGATTAAGGTCATGAACACTGAACTGATAAAGTTGCAACTGCTGACGGAGAGTCAATGGAGGACGTCTCGCGTAGCAAGGTCGATCGAGGTCTTGACCAGCCTCGGCTCGATTTAAATGGTGAGCTTCCGGTACGGTGGATGAGGGACCAAGGAAGCGGCCTATGAGTGAAGCGCTAGGTCACCTGCGAAGGATCCTAGAGGGTGCTGACCATACGGTGCTCGGGCTCTGGGTCGCCGAAGATACCCACACGTGCGTCGTGGAAGATATTGGAATAAGGAGTAAGAGTTGTTTTCTGAAACCGGGCATGGATCTGGTTGATTGACCTTGCTGGTCCTCAACAGATGAGTCCATGGCTCTTTTATATGGATCTGTGGGTTGATCTTGCTGATCTTCCACGGAGACTCCATTCTATTATATGAATATATTGCCGGTTACTATGAGCTAGGAACCATGGAAAAGGTCCCTGAGAGAACAGGTGGTGAGCGTTTTGGTTGCCAATGATGCCATAAGTATACCGATGAAAGAATGACTGGAAATAAGGATTCAACCAGAGACTTTGAGGATTGTCATCAGTGACATAATGGTTTTATTAAAGGATTGTTTTAAAGCTAGTTGATGCTAAGAAAAAGGCAATTTCATATTGGGTGTGTAAGTGGTATGACTAGTTTTATGTTTGCATGAACTTCCGGCTAGGGGGCCTTGGAACTCTTTTCCTTGGTACCCGGGACAAAACCTAACCAAATTCCAAATTGGATCCCATCACTACAGTGGTTGGGCGGTTGGCTAACCCATGGGATCGGATGGGGTTAGGCTGGACTGATGGATCCGTAAATCGAGAATTAAATTCTATTATTACGATAGATGAAGTAAATCCCGGATAGTAAATTGTTCTATGGATAGGAATCAACGGCTGTGCCTCTTGATGGGAAAAAAAGCGTTGATCCCAATGATCCAAGTGCAAGTTTCTTCCTTGATCTGACCAAGTACCGCTAGAGGTGCAGTCGGATCGGTTTGATCAGTAATGATCTTGACTACGTTAGAGTAAAGAGTTATCCTGGTGGAATCGCCCATGCTTTCCGGGTAAGGGAAGTTTTTTTGGGTTTGGTTTTTGAAAAACCGACGGATTAGTCTCTTGTCCGGATATCCGTGGATGAGGCCCCGAGTGTGGGTCCCTGCCCCGCGCATGAAGTGCTACTTCCGCTGCTAGTACCCCGAATCTGTTGCACGGTGGGAAAAGGGATCTTACAGTTGGTATCAGAGCATTTGGCTAATAAAGATCAACTGAGAAACCAAATATGTCAAAAATTTATCAAGAAACACAAAAAAGGTTGTAATTGTGTAATATAATTCATACAATTTGATATTCAAACTAAAATTCATAATTTGGTAATTGGGTCTTTAGATGGAAGTACCGCAATTATATAGAATCCTTGACATGCTTGAGGCCTAGACATGATGGTATTTACCTTATAATTCCAAGGGCCGTGACTATCCGTATATACCGAGAGTGTAACTGCAGCTCTTTACTGACAGTATATACGAGTAAATCTAAGACTTGAAATTATAAGCGTTAATGCTATCCAGATGATGAATTCGAATGTGGTTGATATGATTTTTAATTCTGTTTGGGAACTGATAAAATTGATTTGGATTCTGATTGAAAAATGATGATTTCTGAAATTTAGTTAAAATGTAATAAGCTGAGCGAAACCACAATGAGGATGAATGGGACGAGTCCCAGTGATAATATTCATAACTGGAATGATAATAATGATTTCAGCAAATCACTATGAGATTAGTGGATTGTGCTGTCAGATTGCTACTGTTAACACTTGACGGTAGATTAAGTTAAGGGATGACAAATTGAGAACTTGCTTAACTAAAATTCCTGTGGAGGAATGTTCAGAAGGAAAATTTTCAGTCTAATGGACCATTATCGTGTTAAAGATATGAATGATATGATCTGAATGAATTGTTATTTAATGATGAGTTCTATATAAGGGATAATTATCCCCGTATTCTGTTGGGTTGACCAGAATATAAGGAACCCCAGAATAAATTGGATCTTAAGAAAAAGAGTTGTCCTCTACCTTGCGAGATGAGGACATCCCGCACTTTTCAAGTGGGATAGAATGTAAGATTCTCCCCCAGCCTTCGAGGTATACAGGAGTAAGAATCTCCCTTTCTGATCTTATAATTATTCTCTCTCTAAAATAAAAGAAAGATTCTGTTTAAAAAAAAAAGGAAGAACCTTTTCCCTGAATACTTCTCAAGAGTCCCACCTGTTTTAAGATTCAGAACAATGAGTTCAAAAGTGAGAATCGATGTTTTAGATATCAAGGTTTTGGTCTTCATTCGAGTACGGCCCAAAAGAAGTTCTTTATCTCTTGGGAAGTATAAGAAGTTATCTCCCAGATATTGTGGACCAAAGAAAGTAGGTGATTTAGCTTACGAACTTCTTTTATCTCCTCATCTCAAAGTTCTAAATGCCTTCTATAGAAAAATATGCCAAACCCAAATCATGGAAAGACGGTAAAACTTCAGTGGCAAGTTACCATTGGCTTCTAAGTTACGCTAGCTCCTTCCTTTATATAAGTCGTAACTTTTACTTGTCGTTCACAGTAATCTTACTCCCATCGATCTCCTTTCTTTCTTAATCTCCTTCATGGCTTGGCAACAAGAATTAGTTTTATCCATAATGATTCCTCACCTTCAAGACGCAAGTGAGTCTGTGAAGAAGGATTTTATAGAACAGTATGAGCGCTCACTTTTTCCTCACCTAGGAACTTCTGTAGCGCAGACCAAATGGCGGACCTATCAAGACATAACTAGGGTAACACCCTGGGGTCAGCAGCACTTTCGTAACAATGTCCGCTTGGCCATGGTTATCGAAGCCTTGGGTTTGGGTCCTCGATACTACTGCGTCATGAGATCAAGACATCTTGGGTTTTCTGAGCGGGTCTTCTTACTGGCGTGTTTTCTTCCTCATGAGAAGATATGCCTTTACCCCGTTTTTGGCTTGCCTCTCAGAGGTCCTTTTGTTAGAACACCTCATACCACTGAGATAGGCGCAGCAATAACCCACAGAATCATTCCCATAGATGAGTTACCTTATACTTGTGCAGCTTGTGAGGACTGCTTTTGTGACCATATGATGGACGGGCTTATGGAAGTGTAAAGAGTTGCTCTATCTTTACTGTATAAGTTCCGAGAATGAATAAAGTTTAAATCTTGTTCGTATTTTGAATCTTGCTCTCTTTAAGACTTATTTTGGTGGTTAATCTTGATTAAAATTTTTCTCTAAGTCTCATATTCGTGAATCTTGCGAAATTATCACAAGTTGCGAGATGAGGACATCTCGCGTTTTTTAAGTGGGGTAGAATGTAAGATTCCTCCCCCAACCCCTTTTTGATGTCTAGTATCTTCCCCTGTAATCAACCCTCTTCAGAAATATAAAGACCCTGTTGCTAACTATTTTAGCCTAGAGAGAGGAAATTATTCTAGAGAGACAATATTCAGATTTTGAATATTTTTGGATAGAAAAATATCTCTTATAATTCAGATGAGTTCCCCTGAAACAGAAATTCAAAAAGAATTTTCCAATGTGCAATTGGAATTAATTGGAAATAGGTATAAAGAACCTTAGTCTAAGGGTCTAGATTTTTAGAAATCTTTAGACTATGGTCCAATTAAGGTTCCTATGGGCCAATAGCATCAATCCATGTGTAGGGAAGAGATAAATCCAAATTTGTAAAAAGAAGATACCCAAAAATGAGTAAATGCTCACATAAGGTGAAGAGTTGAAAATGTACAAGGTTTATTAGTAAAAAACTATGAGCAATATTAAAAATATGAGATATTTTGGGTATCCAAAAATGAGTAAATGCTCACATAAGATGAAGAGTTGAAAATGTACAAGGTTTATTAGTAAAAAACTATGAGCAATATTAAAATGATGCCATTATGACACATATGTAAGGAAGGGGAATTCTTTAAAGGAGGTGCATATTTCACATAAGATGAAGAGTTGAAAATGTACAAGGTTTATTAGTAAAAAACTATGAGCAATATTAAAATGATTCCATTATGACACATATGTAAGGAAGGGGAATTCTTTAAAGGAGGTGCATATTTCACATAAGATGAAGAGTTGAAAATGTACAAGGTTTATTAGTAAAAAAACTATGAGCAATATTAAAATGATTCCATTATGACACATATGTAAGGAAGGGGAGTTCTTTAAAGGAGGTGCATATTTCACATGCTTGAATGAGTTTTAAACTCATAAAAATTGAGATATTTCATCTCTCCTCTCTCCTCATTCAAGTCTAGTTCCAAAAAGTTAGCTTAACTGACCTAAAAATGGTCAAATATTGACCAAACTGATTTAGAAAATTCTAGAATCAGTTTGTTTGGTTAGGAGCTCAATTTTTCCTATAAATAGAAGCCTCTCCCTTGTTGAAAAATAGATAGTGTTTATGCATCGTTACTCTACTCCACCTAAGCCAAGAACTGTGAATTCATTTAATAATTCACTAGTTTTTGGAGCTTCCCTCTTTCTTCAATCCTCATTAGTGGCTCCATCAACATACTTAACCAATTGATTGGTTGGGGGCCTCTACTGTGAACAAAGAATCAAGCAATTTGTAAGGTAATTAGTGAATATTGATCTTTCTATAATTTCTCAATGTTTCTCTCTTCTCAACCCCTCTCAAGCTTGAGAAGTTTAATTGGTATGGTTTTTTAAATGCTATTGAAGTTTGAATAGTAGTGAAGAGTTACATAATTTAATAAATGCTATTGAAGTTAATTTTCATTTATGTTTAAATTCTAATGATTTTTATGTAAATTCTCTCTCTCACTCAAGAAATGGTCATACTCATGACCCGTTCTCAATCCAAATCAAGCTTTTCATAAAGCTTTTCCTTAACCCAAGATTAAGCTATGCTTGAGGTCAAATTAATGGCTTTTTTCTATGGTTTTAGTTTATGTACATTGATGATTCAATCCATTATGGATTAATAATCCAATTAGAGATCATTTTAATTATTTCCTTAATGATAAGCATTATCCCTTTAAAAAATTGAGATTTATCACTCATAGCAGCGGAGCTATGGCAAAATTTTTATAAAAATTATGCATAAAATAATTTCATTCAAAGCATAAAAAGAGGACTTCCTACCATATTCTAGGAATTATCATCCTAGATTAATTGAAAGAATTTCATTACAATCATGGAGAAATTGAATTTTAATATCATGCATAAAGGATAAGTTTTTATATCAAAAGTGTTATTTTTACCATTTTTATTTCATGCATAGAAGTATGCATAGTGGATAAATTTTTATATCAAAAGTGTTACTTTTATCATTTTTAATTTTCATGCATAGAAGTATGCATAAAGGAAAAAATTTTATATCAAAAGTGTTATTTTTACCATTTTTATTTCATGCATAGAAGTATGCATAGTGGATAAATTTTTATATCAAAAGTGTTATTTTTAGCATTTTTAATTTTCATGCATAGAAGTATGCATAAAGGAAAATTTTTTATATCAAAAGTGTTACTTTTATCATTTTTAATTTTCATGCATAGAAGTATGCATAAAGGAAAAATTTTTATATCAAAAGTGTTACTTTTATCATTTTTAATTTTCATGCATAGAAGTATGCATAAAGGAAAAAATTTTATATCAAAAGTGTTACTTTTATCATTTTTAATTTTCATGCATAGAAGTATGCATAAAAGAAAATTTTTTATATCAAAAGTGTTACTTTTATCATTTTTAATTTTCATGCATAAAAGTATGCATAAAAGAAAAAATTTTTATATCAAAAGTGTTACTTTTATCATTTTTAATTTTCATGCATAAAAGTATGCATAAAAGAAAATTTTTATATCAAAAGTGTTACTTTTATCATATTGGATTTCATGCATATAGGTATGCATAAAAGATATTCTTTTTATACTAAAAGTGTGATTTTCCTCATAAATGGATTTTATGCTTAACTTAGATGCATAAGAGAAATTCTTTTATTCTAAAAGTGTAATTCTCTACCAAATTAAAAATATGCATAAGAAGATGCATAAAAGGTTGATTTTAATTTCGAAAGTGTTAGTCTCCTTAAATGGAATTTATGTATAAATAAATGTGTAGAGAAATCTTATATCAAATATAAGAATTCTCTTTTTTTTTAAAAAAAAAAGATATGAAATGTGATAAGATGTGATAAGAGGTGTATGAGATGTGATAAGAATTGATAAGATGCGTATGGAAAGTGATAGGATGTGATAAGAGGTGTATGAGATGTGATAAGAATTGATAAGATGCGTATGGAAAGTGATAGGATGTGATAAGAGGTGTATGAGATGTGATAAGAATTGATAAGATGCGTATGGAAAGTGATAGGATGTGATAAGAGGTGTATGAGATGTAAAAAGATGTGATAAGATGTGTATGAGATGTGATAAGAATTGATAAGATGCGTATGGAAAGTGATAAGAGGTGTATGAGATGTAAAAAGATGTGATAAGATGTGTATGAGATGTGATAGAATGTGTTAAGATGAGTTAGGATGTGTTAAGATGTATATGGGATGTGTTAGGACGAGAATGGATGTAATATGGTTGTATGAATGTGATGTGGATGTATACATGTAGATGTATATGTATGAATGTGAATGTTGATGTGGATGTGGATGTAGATACGGATGTGTATGTATGTATGTGGATGTGTATGTATGAATGAGGATGTAAAAATGGACGTATGTATATAGATGTGGATGTATGGATGTATGTATGTAGATGTGGATGTATGGATGTGATTGTGAATGAAGAGGTGGATGTGAATGTATGGATGTAGATACAGATGTGGATGTATGTATGTAGATGTGGATGTATGGATGTGATTGTGAATGAAGAGGTGGATGTGAATGTATGGATGTAGATACAGATGTAGATGTATGTATGTAGATGTGGATGTATGGATGTGATTGTGAATGAAGAGGTGGATGTGAATGTATGGATGTAGATACGGATGTGGATGTATGTATGTGAATGTGGATGTATGAATGAGGATGTGAAAATGGATGTATGCATGTGAATGTGGATGTATGAATATGAATGTGGATGTGTGGATGTGGAAATGGAGGTATGGATGTATGAATGTAGATGTGGATGTATGCATGTGGAAATGGAGGTATGGATGTATGAATGTAGATGTGGATGTATGCATGTAGATGCGTATGTATGAATGTGAAATTGGATGTATGATGTGGACGTACGAACATGGATATGTATGTAGAATAATGAATATGAAGATGTATGTGAGATAATGTAGTCTATATGAGTGAATGGATGAGAACGAGTACACACTGAATGGAATGTGGAATAAGTAATGTGGTCCGAGAGTGGATAATATGGAAAGATAAGAGTTCGTTATAGAAACTCTATTTGTGACTGTTTGTAAATGACTGTTTTATGTCAAGAATGCTGGAGAAGCATTTTGACCGTCTTGAGGATTAAGGTCATGAACACTGAACTGATAAAGTTGCAACTGCTGACGGAGAGTCAATGGAGGACGTCTCGCGTAGCAAGGTCGATCGAGGTCTTGACCAGCCTCGGCTCGATTTAAATGGTGAGCTTCCGGTACGGTGGATGAGGGACCAAGGAAGCGGCCTATGAGTGAAGCGCTAGGTCACCTGCGAAGGATCCTAGAGGGTGCTGACCATACGGTGCTCGGGCTCTGGGTCGCTGAAGATACCCACACGTGCGTCGTGGAAGATATTGGAATAAGGAGTAAGAGTTGTTTTCTGAAACCGGGCATGGATCTGGTTGATTGACCTTGCTGGTCCTCAACAGATGAGTCCATGGCTCTTTTATATGGATCTGTGGGTTGATCTTGCTGATCTTCCACGGAGACTCCATTCTATTATATGAATATATTGCCGGTTACTATGAGCTAGGAACCATGGAAAAGGCCCCTGAGAGAACAGGTGGTGAGCGTTTTGGTTGCCAATGATGCCATAAGTATACCGATGAAAGAATGACTGGAAATAAGGATTCAACCAGAGACTTTGAGGATTGTCATCAGTGACATAATGGTTTTATTAAAGGATTGTTTTAAAGCTAGTTGATGCTAAGAAAAAGGCAATTTCATATTGGGTGTGTAAGTGGTATGACTAGTTTTATGTTTGCATGAACTTCCGGCTAGGGGGCCTTGGAACTCTTTTCCTTGGTACCCGGGACAAAACCTAACCAAATTCCAAATTGGATCCCATCACTACAGTGGTTGGGCGGTTGGCTAACCCATGGGATCGGATGGGGTTAGGCTGGACTGATGGATCCGTAAATCGAGAATTAAATTCTATTATTACGATAGATGAAGTAAATCCCAGATAGTAAATTGTTCTATGGATAGGAATCAACGGCTATGCCTCTTGATGGGGAAAAAAGCGTTGATCCCAATGATCCAAGTGCAAGTTTCTTCCTTGATCTGACCAAGTACCGCTAGAGGTGCAGTCGGATCGGTTTGATCAGTAATGATCTTGACTACGTTAGAGTAAAGAGTTATCCTGGTGGAATCGCCCATGCTTTCCGGGTAAGGGAAGTTTTTTTGGGTTCGGTTTTTGAAAAACCGACGGATTAGTCTCTTGTCCGGATATCCGTGGATGAGGCCCCGAGTGTGGGTCCCTGCCCCGCGCATGAAGTGCTACTTCCGCTGCTAGTACCCCGAATCTGTTGCACGGTGGGAAAAGAGATCTTACAAAGCTCGTAATAATAAGGACCTTGACCTTTAGAGAGGCCAAGGCAGCATATCCTAAATACCTTCTCCGTCTTTTAACTTGCTTATTTCACCCTTTTTCCTCATTTTCCACTTTCAAAGAAGCTTTTTCCTCTTCCACACCCTTACCATTCCTAGGTTTCTTCTCTTGAGTAGACACAACAACACCTTCACCTTCACCTTCACCTTTATCTTCAATAACAAGCATCTATCAAATTTATAAAATCAAAGGAAGGAGAAGCTCTCCTAGGATAATATCCTTTGTCTTGGAAGTCATACCACATTTTGCAAGAAAAATTAGCAGGGCCAAAATTTCTTACCATTTTTCGTGTGCCTTTTTACCCCAGGCTGCCTTTTTACCCCAGGCTTTCATGAGCTTATAAGAGGTCAAGCCACAAATGGTCCATCCTTGCTATGACTCAAGATACCACCATATCAAGTGCATTAGAGATAGCTATGGGTGGTTATGGTTCATTAAAGGAAACCATATTAGGAGTATCAGGACAAGGTGTGATCTTTGGTGTGGAAAAAAGTGGAAATACTTAGCTAAGTCTTTGGTTGATCCACGTCCTCCTCTTCAAGGCTGCACTCTTGGCACATAACTATCTTTAAGGATTTCTCTAAGGTTTTGGCAACTTCTTACTTCAATGAAAATCTGGTCATACTTTTACTCAAGAAGTAATTCATCCAATATAGTAGTGCAAAACTATCTTTTGGCAACTTCTGACTTCAATGAAAATCTGGTTATACTTTTACTCAAGAAGTAATTCATCCAGTATAGTAGTGCAAAACTTTTCCCAATCCTTAAGTAATTCGTTATGCTTTCCCTATGCCCATTTGAGATCTTGCCTTTCCTCCAAAAAGAAAGGAAAATTTCAAATCCACTCAGACTTTCTATCACCATTGCTAATATATGATCTCTTAAAATTATACTTCTAGAAATTCCTATTGGTTACCATAAAACATAGGAATTTTACCCATTTTGGCTTAGAGGAGGGGTGGGAAGAGAAAGAGTCAAGGGTGTAAGATCCTTGTCCCTACCATGCAATGGATTCGGGGTGCTAGCAGCGGAAGTAGCACTTCTTGCGCGGGGTAGGGTCCCACACTCGGGGCCTCGCCCATGGATATCCGGACATGAGACTAATCCGTCGGTTTTTCCAAAACCGAACCCGAAAAAACTTCCTTTATCCGGAAAGCACGGGCGATTCCACCAGGATAACTTCTTACTCTAACGTGTTGAGATATCGAGCTCATCTAGTGAGGCGGTGGACACTGAGCCTGGGGGATAGGCCCCACACTTACACCACTGGCATGGTTGGTGAGATCTTGGGTGATATGCGGCCAGTGGGATGACAGGCTGTGTGACAACCATTCTAGAGACTGGCATAGTTATAGCGCCAGCTCATTTAGTTGGGTTCACACTATAGAGAACCCGTGTATGTATTGGTTGAGTACCTTTCATATTATGAGTACCTTTCATATTATGGTGTGTTGAGTGTTGAGTGAAGAAGAAGAAGATTTTCAGCCTCTCACCTTGTGTGTTCTCTTTAGGGTTTTGTGAGTGTGTGTGTGTGCTTGCAAGAGCTCAAGCTCTCTTCCCCCCTGTATCTTTTCATGGTATCAGAGCCTGGTTCGTGCTAAGGGCTAAGCTACAAGCAGGAGAACCACAAGAAGCGGTATGAGGGTAAGAGCTGCAACTACTCTTCCCTATTTGTGTTGGTGACTACACCCTTGTCGGGAGCTCTACGGGAGGCACCGGCAACAACGATCTCTGATTGAGGAGCTTTCTTCGTAGGAGTAAAGCTACAGGGCAGCTATATAGTCCTATCGGACAAAATTTTTTGGGCCGAAAACGCGTTTTGGGCACGTCTGGACCTCTGTTTTTCAGAAAGCAGGTGATTTCGAGCACTGCGGGTAAGTCACTGATTCTCTGCAGACCTCTGTTTTAAGAACTGCAGGAACACAGATTGACTGTGCAGACACTGTGGGTACTGCAAAGAGGTTAACAGTTTCCATTGGGTGTATGTATGCACATTGAAGTCACTGGTTGTGACATTTGAGAGTACTATAGTACCGCTGCAGAAAATACAGCAGTTTGTGCAGAAAAACCAGAGTACAGTTTCTGGTAAAATTATGTGTTTGGCAAGATAAATGATGGGATAACTCAGATTGTGGCTGAGAAGCTTGATATAAGAATAACTTCCATGCTTGGAGATTCACGTTGACAAATTTCCTGATGGGAAAAGGCTATTGGGACTACATAGAAGGTGAGCATGAAGAGGCACCGGAGATACCGGATATAAATCCGACTGCTGCTGCAGATGTGAAAGAGTTTAAAGATTGGAACCAAGGAGCCAGGAAGGTTATGTATTGGCTATCCATTAGTATACAGGACACCATGATTGGGTACATTCAGGATGCCAAGTCTCCCAAGGAGGCGTGGGACACCTTGGTAAAGCTTTATGAAACAAATACCAAGGCATGCAAGATACAGTTGAAGAATGAACTTCATACTATGGAGAAAAAGAGCATGTCTGTGAATGACTATGCACTGAAGATAAAGGGTATTGTGGAATCCCTTGCATCTATTGGTGTGTCAGTAAATGATGATGACAAGGTGGAAGTCTGTCTACGTGGTCTCGGGCCACAATACAAGGCGTTCAAGACGTCTATTCAGACTCGGGAAAACATTCCCAACTTTACAGATTTGGTGTCTATGCTGAAGAGAAGAGCTTGGGTGAAGACCAACAGTCTTCACAAAGCAAAAACAGTTCAGAGCAACAGGCCTTCTACACGAGTTCAAGAAGAGGACGAGGTAGAGGAGGCCGTGGATGCAGTGAAGGAGGTGGCCGAACAGGTAATCAGAATTATGGCTAGCAGCAGCAGCAACAACAATAGTCCCAGAATCAACAACAACAACAACAACACGCAGGTGGAAGAGGCAAATTCAGAGGCAGGGGGAGTCAAAGAGGCCGTGGAAATTGGCAAAGGCAATATAATGATGCACGTGAATGCTATTATTGTGGTAAGCCTCGACATGTGCAGGCAGAATGTTATAAGAAGCAAGCTGACATGCAAAATGGGAAAGTGCAGCAAAACAACTATGCATCCTCAAGCAGAAATAATGAGGATAATGAAAGGTTGTTTGTTATGCAGCATGTCGTGAATGCCATGTCTGAAAATGTTGATGCAGCACAAAAAGATAATTTATGGTATGTGGATTCAGGTGCTTCGAACCACATGACAAGTCATGGGGAGTGGTTCAAGGAGATGAAAAACCCGGAAAGACCAGGTTTTGTAGAAACAGGGGATGACACTGCTCATCCAATTGCCCATGTTGGAGATGTGCCATTGTCTATGCAGGATGGCAAAGTGAAGTACCTTGCAGATGTACTTCATGTACCGAACATAACAAAAAATCTGGTTTCAGTTGGCCAAATGATTGAGCAGGGTTTGCGGGCTCGGTTTAACCCTGATGGTTGTTATGTTGAAGACTTTAAAGACAAGTGCAGGTTGGTTGCAAAAGGCAACAGAGTGGGCAGAATGTTTACATTGAATGTAGACATGCCTGAAATGAGTGCTGCGATGTTTGCAAACGGTTCAGGAATTGTTGGAGACAGACATTTGGCATAAATGGATTGGACATGTAAATGTGCAGAGATTGAAGTCTATGCAGACAAAAGGAATTGTGACAGGGCTGCCAAAATTTAAAGTGGAAGGTATACAGAAAATATATGAAGCATGCCAATTTGGAAAGCAAACAAAGCATGTGTTTCCACGTAACAGATATGTGAGCAGAAATGCACTAGATGTTGTGCATTCAGATGTATGGGGTCCTACGAAGACCATATCTATGGGAGGCTGCAGGTATTATGTGACTTTCATTGATGTGACCACACAAGGAAAGTGTGGGTATATTTCATGAAAGAGAAGAGTGAGGTGTTCACTCACTTTCAGAATTTCAGAGTTTTGGTTGAAAAGCAAACAGGGAAATATGTCAAGTGCCTAAGGTCAGATGGAGGGGGAGAATACTTCTCAAATGAGTTCTCTGAATTTTTGAAGAAGAATGGTATTTGGAGACAGTTTACATGCAGATACACTCCGCAGCAAAATGGAGTTGCTGAGCGGAAAAACAGGCACATTGCTGAGATTGCACGAGCATTGATGGAAGAGAAAAATATGCCGCATAGCTATTGGGCTGAGGCTGTTTCTACAGCAGTATACATCATGAATAGGGCTCCAACTACAGCCATACATGATATAACTCCAGAGAGGAGAGATTTATTGGCAGAAAACCAGATTTGTCTCATCTGAAAGTCTTTGTGGATGCATTGCATATGTGCATGTGCCAGATGAGCTGAGAACTAAGCTGGATCCGAAAGATGAAAAATGTGTGTTTATTGGATATTCCCTTGAGCAAAAGGGATACAGGTGTTATAACCCTACTACACGTGAGTGAGGGTAAGCAGGGATGTTGTTTTTGATGAGATGAGCAGCTGGTATGCTGCTGGAAAAGAAGCTGTTGGGGCTGATGTGAGTGGAAGTGTGGTTGCACAGAATGCAGGTCAGCAATCACAGTCTTTGAGTGGACCAGGAGAGTCCTCATCTAGTGGGTCTGTTGATAGACCATGGAGTGGCAGGCTACGTCATAATACCAGCCTTGCAAGTGTGATTACTACATCATGTAAAGGAAAAGAGAAAGTGGTTGAGCCCCTTGGTATGCCTGACATTTCTGCAGGGCATTCTCATGTTGATGGAGAGTCTAGTGGCTCAGATATGAGCCTTGATGAGGAGCTTGGGATCCCAACTATGAGAACACCTGGTGTAAAGAAGGATATGGAAGCCTTGAATGAAAAGCTGCGAAGATCTGGGAGAGTGAAAATCCTGTGCAGAGATTTACCTATGATGGTTATGTGGCACATCACTATGCATATATGGCAAAGGTTGTGCAGGATGTTGAACCCACATGCATTGATGAGGCTGCTGGAAATGTGTGTTGGGAGAAAGCTATGGATGAGGAGATGGATGTACTATATGGAAATGAGACTTGGGATTTAGTGCAATTGCCTGAAGGCAAGAAAGCCATTGGATGCAAGTGGGTGTACAAAGTAAAACATAACAGTGATGGAAGCATAAACAGGTACAAGGCTAGATTGGTAGCCAAAGGATATGCGCAGACATATGGCATTGATTATGAGGAAACTTTCAGCCCAGTTGCCAAGATGGCAACAGTGAGAGTTGTGATAGTAGTGGCTGCATCAAAGCAATGGTCTTTACATCAAATGGATATAAAGAATGCATTCTTGCATGGGGATTTGCAAGAAGAGGTGTATATGTTGCAGCCACCTGGTTATGAGGATGTGGGTCACCCCGAGCATGTTTGCAGGTTGAAGAAAGCCTTGTATGCCTTAAAGCAAGCACCAAGAGCATGGTCTGACAAGATTTCTGAATATCTTGTCACTATTGGCTTTCATGTAGCCAATGCAGATTTCTTGCTGTATGTGAGACATGGTGATAGAGGAGTTGTGCTTGTTGTCATCTATGTAGATGACTTGATCATTATGGGGGACCATGATGCAGAGATCTTTGATGTAAAGATCTTGCTTAGACAGAAGTTCGAGATGAAGGATCTGGGGGAGCTTAGATATTTCTTGGGCATTGAGGTGATTAGGTCACCACATGGTATTGGATTACTGCAGAGACAGTATGGCTTGGACATGTTGTCCAAGTATGGTATGACAGGCTGTAAGCCTATTTCTGTACCATTGGATCAGAATGGCAAGTTGAGTGTAGATTCAGGAGAGATCTTGGAGGATCCTACTATGTATAGGCACATAGTAGGAAGCTTGATATACATGACAATCACCAGGCCAGTTTTGAGCTATGTTGTTGGGTTGGTGAGTCAGTTTATGCAGGTTCCACGAAAACCGCATTTGGATGCAGTGAAACGCATACTGAGGTATGTGAGGTCTACTTTGCATTGTGGACTATTCTATGAGACTGCGATAGAGATATGTGTACATGGGTACACAGATGCTGATTGGGCTGGTACTATCTCAGACAGAAGATCTACCAGTGGCTTCATGTTTTCTTTCGAGAGTGCTGCTGTGACTTGGAGCAGCAAGAAGTAGCCTACGGTTGCTCTATCGAGTACAGAGGCCGAGTAGTACAGAGGAGCTGCTATGGCAGCATGTGAGGTAGCTTGGTTGAGAAAGCTACTTGCAAATTTGGGTCTATCAGTGGATAGACAAGTTGTCATTTTTTGTGACAACATTAGCAGTATACAGTTGGCCAGGAACCCAGTCTTTCATGCTCGCACAAAGCATATAGAGGTCCACTACCATTTCGTCAGAGAGAAGGTCTCGGCAGGAGACCTTGACCTTGTTTATGTCAGCACAGAGGATCAGGTAGCTGACATCTTCACCAAAGCATTGGGTACAGAGAAGCTCCGCAGATTCAGAGCTTCGCTTGGTGTACATGAGATGGAGTTGAGCTCGAGGGGGAGTGTTGAGATATCGAGCTCGTCTAGTGAGGCGGTGGCCCCGCCTGGGGGATAGGCCCCACACTTACACCACTGGCATGGTTGGTGAGATCTTGGGTGATATGCAGCCAGTGGGATGACAGGCTGTGTGATAGCCATTCTAGAGACTGGCATAGTTATAGCGCCAGCTCATTTAGTTGGGTTCACACTATAGAGAACCCGTGTATGTATTGGTTGAGTACCTTTCATATTATGAGTACTCTTATCTTGTATATAGTGTGTTGAGTGTTGAGTGAAGAAGAAGAAGATTTTCAGCCTCTCACCTTGTGTGTTCTCATTAGGGTTTTGTGAGTGTGTGTGTGTGCTTGCAAGAGCTCAAGCTCTCTTCCCCCCTGCATCTTTTCATAACGTAGTCAAGACCATTACTGATCCAGCTGATCCGACTGCACCTATAAAGATACTCGGTCAAATCAAGGAAGAAACTTGCACTTGGATCATTGGGATCAACGCTTTTTTCCCCATCAAGAGGCACAGCCGTTGATCCCTATCCATAGAACAATTACTATCCAGGATTTACTTTATCTATCGTAATAACAGCAATTGAGTCTCGATTTACGGATCCATCAGTCCAGCCTACCATCCACCAGTCCCATGGGTTAGCCAACCACCCAACCACTGTAGTGATAGGATCCAATTAGGAATTTGGTTAGGTTTTGTTCTGCGTACCAGGGAAAAGAGTTCCCAGGCCCCCTAGCTGGAAGTTCATGCAAACATTAAACTAGTCACACCACTTACGCATCCCCCGATGTGAAATTACCTTTTTCTCAGCATCAGCTAACTTTAAAACAATCCTTTAATGACCATTATCAGGGGCCTTTTCGATAGTTCCTAGCTCATAGTAACCGGCAATATATTCACATAACAAAATGGAATCTCAGTGGAAGATCAACAAGATCAACCAACAGATCCATATAAAAGAGCCATGGACTCATCCGTTGAGGACCAGCAAGGTCAATCAACCAGATCCATGCCCGGTTTCAGAAAACAACTCTTACTCCTTATTTTAATATCTTTCACGACGCACGTGTGGGTATCTTTGGCAACCCAAAGCCCAAGCACCGTATGGTCAGCACCCTCTAGGATCCTTTGCAGGTCACCTATAGCGCTTCACTCATAGGCCGCTTCCTTAATCCCTCATCCCCCGTACCGGAAGCTCACCATTTAAAACGAACCGAGACTGCGGCCGACCTTGCTACACGAGACGTCCTCCATTGACTCTCCGTCAACAGTTGCAACTTTATCAGGTAGGTCTCCATGACCTTAATCACAAGATGGTCAAAAATGCTTCCCCAACATTCTTGACATAAAACCGTCATTTACAAACAGGTCACAAATACAGTTTCTATATTGAACTCTCGTCTTTCCACATTATTCCACATTAATCCATATTATTTAATCCAATTCCAATTCATATGTGTATCCATTCTTGACCAGATACATCATTTTCTATCCCATCACATAGAATTCATTCACTTCACATAACATCCATTCCTATCTTTCTTAATTTACATTACGTCTCCTCACATCCATTTCTCATTATATCTCATTCGTTTAGATCTTATATTATTCATTCACATTTTGATTCACATGACATCTCATCTCATCCATTCGCTCATATCGACTTCATATCCATTCACATTCATATTTGCATTCATTATTCCACACACACATCCACATCTACATTCATACATCCACATTCACATTCACATCCATACATCCATATCCATATTCCACATCCTCATTCACATTCACATACATCCACATCCACATTCCATATCTACATCCATATCCTCATTCACATTCACATACATCCACATCCACATTCCATATCTACATCCATATCCCCATTCACACATCCACATTCATATTCACATACATCCACATTCACATTCACATACATCCTCATTCACATTCACATACATCCACATTCACATTCACATACATCCACATCCACATTCCATATCTATATCCATATCCCCATTCACACATCCACATTCACATTCACATACATCCACATTCACATTCCATTCTCATCCATACATCCATATCCACATTCCACATCCTCATTCACATTCACATACATCCACATTCCATATCTACATCCATATCCACATTCACATTCACATACATCCACATCCACATTCACATTCTCATCCATACATATCCACATTCCACATCTACATCATTTCTTTCACATACATATAACTACGTCTATTCCTCATTCATTTTCATCTAATTGATTCGTTTCACATCCTCATATCTATTTATAGAATATAAGAGAATTCTTATTTTCGATATAAGATTTCTTTATGCATTTATTTATGCATAAATTCCATTTTAAGGAGACTAACACTTTTGAAATAAAAATCAATCTTTTATGCATCTTCCTATGCATAAATTCATTTTAATTGAGAATGACACTTTTGAATAGAAAATCAAATCTTTAATGCATCTTCCTATGCATAAAATCAAAATTGACAGAAATAACTCTTTTGAACTAAAAATAGATTTCTTTATGCATCTTTCCATGCATAAATCCAATTTAGTAGGAATTACACTTTTAGAATAAAAGAATTTTTCTTATGCATCCTATTTATGCATAAAATCATTTATGATGAAAATCATTCTTTTAATATAAAAAAAACATCTTTTATGCATATAATTATGCATACAATCATTTATGATGAGAATCACTCTTTTAATATAAAAGAATTTCTTTTATGCATCTAATTTATGCATAAAATCATTGATGAAAGTAACACTTTTATAAAAAAATAATCTTTTATGCATACCTCTATGCATGAAAATCAATTATGATAAAAATAACACTTTTTCAATAATAATCTTTTATGCATACCTCTATGCATGAAAGTCAATTATGATAAAAGTAACACTTTTATAATAAAAACATAATCTTTTATGCCTAAAAATCCATTTTGATGAAAGTAACACTTTCATAAATAAGAAAAATTATTCCTTTATGCATAAAAATCTATTTTGATGAAAGTAACACTTTCATAATAAAAGAAAATTATTCCTTTATGCATAAAAATCTATTTTGATGAAAGTAACACTTTCATAATAAAAGAAAATTATTCCTTTATGCATAAGAATAATAATACTCAATATGCATCTTCTATGCATGAAAATGACACTTTTAGAGCATAGAATTGATAGGAATTACTCTTTTAGCATAATAAAAGATAATTCTTATTTCCAAAAATTTCGCCATAACCTCCTTTGTATGGCTGACTATTTTTTAAATTTTTCTACTTAATTTTGTCTTAAAAATTAACTCTAATTGATTTAGAGTAATCTATACTAATCGAAATTCACTTATAAAAAAAGAAAACATTATAAAAAGTTTAATTCCAACAATTTTCACTTAACTAGGATAAAGAAGGTTTGATTCTAAGAAGAGAGAGGAGAAAAACCTTTCGATCAAGGCATAATATCCATTTATCACTTCAAACAATCATAAACATTAGAAAAACATAAAATCAATAAAGAAAAATACAAGAATCTCTACTTACATAATTTCTTGGAGCTTTCCTTTGGCTTGATGGTTTGAGGGTTCAACTCTTGTTTGTAACAAGAGTGGCCACCAATCTTTGGAAGAGGGAAATGTCAAAAACTAGTGAATTATTAATAATAATAAATTCACAGTTCTTGGCTTGGGAGGAGTAGAGTAACAAAGCATAAAACACTATTAAGTTTCAACAAAGGGAAGGGCTTCTATTTATAGGAAAAATTGAGCTCCTAACCAAACAAACTGATTCTAGAATTTTCCAACTCAGTTTGGTCAATTTTTGACCATTTTTAGGTCAGTTGAGCTAACTTTTTGGAACCAGACTTGAATTAGGAGAAAGGAGAAATAAAATATCTCAATTTTTGAATATTTAAAAGTCAATTACACATGTGAAGTAGGCGCCTCATTCATGAGGGGGAAATCCCCATGCAGAGGTGTCAAAAATGCATCATTGCTTCTAAATATCTCCCCTTTTTAACTATTAACCTTGTCCTTAGTCAACTCTTCATCTTATGTGAGCATTTACTAATTTTTGGGTAATTTCTTTTACAAATTGGATTTATCTCCTCCCCACAGATGGATTGATCTTATTGGCCCAAAGGAACCTTAATTTGAAATTTCGAAAAAATCTTCACCCCTAGGATAATGCCTCTTGAACCGATTATACTTAATTTCTAATGCACTTTCTGAAAATCTTTTTGAGCTTCGGATTTAGGAAAACTTATTTTAATAATATGAGATATTTTTCTATCTAAAAATATTCAAAATATGAATATTCTCTCTCTAGAATATTTTCTCTCTCTATGTTAAAACAGGCAGAGACAAGATCTTTTATATTTCTGAAGAGGGGATTGATTACAGGGGGAAGATGCTGGACATCTTGAGAGGCTGGGGAGGAATCTTACATTCTCTCCCACTTGAAAAACGTGAGATGTCCTCATCTCACAAATTGGGGTAATTCCGCAAGATGCAAGAATATAAGACTAAGAGAAAATTTAATTAAGAGTAACCACCAAGAAAAGTCTCAAAGAAAGCAAGACTCAAGACAAGAACAAAGATTTCAACTTTATACACTCCTAGAATATATACAGCAAGATAGAAGAACTTTTTACAATTCAATAAGCCCGTCCATCATATGGTCACAAAAGCAACACTCACAAGTAACACACGTATAAGGTAACTCATCTATGGGAATAATTCGGCCGGTTATTGCAGCACCTACCTCATTGGTATGAGGTGACCTAATAAAAGGACCTCTAAGAGGCAAGCCAAAAATGGGATAAAGGCATATCTTCTGGTGAGAAAGAAAACACGCAAGTAAGAAGACCCGCTCAGAAAACCCACCATGCCTTGATCTCATCATGCAATAGTATCGGGGACCCAAACCCAAAGCTTCAATAACCATAGCCAAGCGAACATTGTTACGAAAGTGATGCTGACCCCACGGTGTTACCCTAGTTATGTCTCGATAGGTCCGCCATTTGGTCTGAGCTACAGAAGTTCCCAAGTGAGGAAAAAGTAAGCGCTCATACAGTTCTATAAAATCCTTCTTCACAGACTCGCTTGCGTCTTGAAGGTGAGAAATCATCATGGATAAAACCAAGTCCTGCTGCCAAGCCATAAAAGAGATTAAGAAAGAAAGGAGATCGATGGAAGTAAGATTACTGCGAGCGACAAGTAAGAGTTACGACTTATATAAAAGAAGGAACTAGCGTAACCTAGAAGCCGCGACGGTGTATCTTACCACTAAAGTTTTACCATCTTTCCACCATGATTTGGGCTTGGCACATAATTCTTTAGAATGCTTACATGAATTACATTATGAACTTTGAGATGAGGAGGTAGAAGAAGCTCGTAGGCTAAGTCACCTACTTTCTTTGAAATCAGATATGGCCCACAATATCTGGGGGATAACTTCTTATACTTCCCAAGAGATAAAGAACTTCTTTTGGACCGTACTCGAATGAAGACCATATCTGCTTCTTTGAATTCTCTGACTGTCCTCTTCTTATCTGCATACTGTTTCTGTCGATCTTGGGTAGCTTTTATATCTTTATGAATTGCATGCATCTGCTGCTCCATGTCGTCACGCATTTGTCTGGACATCTCGACCCTAATCAATGGGTTGGACCTAGCTAATGGAGTTAAGCAATCTTGTCCATACAGAGCTTTAAAAGGGCTCATCCCAATACTTCTGTGATAAGAAGCATTGTAGGCAAACTCGACTAGGTGTAGATAGCTTAGCCACTTCTTGGGTTCCCTGCTACACAGCATGACCGAAGTATATCTTCGATCACTTGGTTTACCCTGATACTCTGCTGGAGTATGGATGACTGAGAATTGTCGGCCGGTTAGGCCCTTGGTTTTCAATTGTAGCATAGATCTATCTTTTTTCCTCTTCTACTACATCTGAAATTGCGACTGTTCTGGCTACTGCAGTCTAAGGTGGAATTCTTTCTCTTTGGTTGCCCCAGTTCTGGAAAGGAGTTCTGAGGTTATTCTGGACAAAGGCAGATGGATGAGCTGGAGTTCTTCTGGGGTTACCCTGGCTTGGGCGAGATGGACCCTGATTAGACTGGTATGAAGGGATTGGTCTCTGAATTTGGGATTCTTGACTTCCCTGTGCCCTTGACATGGCAGGAGTTGGGCAGTCTTTTAACTGATGACCAAGACCTTGGCATCCAAAACACCGGTTCTCACTTCTGAACTCATCGTTCTGAATCCTTAAAATAGGTGGGGCTCCTGAGAAAGTATTCTGGGGAAAGGGTCTTCCTTTTTAAACAGAATCTTTCTTTTATTTTAGAGAGGGAATAATTATAAGATCAGAAAGGGAGGTTCTTACTCCTGTATACCTTGAAGGCTGGGGGAGGAATCTTACATTCTACCCCACTTAAAAAAAATGCGAGATGTCCTCATCTCGCAAAGTAGAGGACAACTCTTTTTCTTAAGATCCAATTTATTCTGGGGTTCCATTAGGAAAATTTTGGACTCAAAAGAGGGCTGTTTCAATAATAATATAATAATAGACACATAGATTGAGTGACATGAAATCTACAAACGATATTCACTGGTGGTGGGACCTCTGTAGTACAAACCCACCTAAAGTGTGGAGAAACTCTTATCTTTATGAAATATTAAAAAAACCATCACCTTGTCTTAAAATATTTTAAACCATTTTTTTGTCAGCACCTAACACAATAAAAGAATGTTTTCCACATTTCTGTGTTAGACGTGGAGCATAAAAAAAATTCTTTCCACCACCCCTAGAACTAATGAAGCTTGAATGCTTGGAATAGATAAATACACATTCTCCAGGTTATTCCCTCAACTTGGTTCCACTTTTGAATCTCGAAACATCTTTGGCGCCCAAAAGAACACACCGTCCCTCATTTCTTCTTCCCTCCTTGATCCACAAAAGTGGTTAGCTCAGTCATCCACTTTCTGCTACTTCTTCTTTCTCATATGTCTGTTAATCTCTCATGGCACCCGAAAGTGGACTGAAACAAGTAAGGAGCAGTATCTCATCTATTGTGTTGTATAACATAAAAGACGAGAATGAAGAATGGATTCCCCAAGTATACAGGAAGTACTCTTGGGTCACTATGCAGCCAAGAAAACGTGGCCACTACCGAGTGAAGGGAAAGGCATCTGAAGACTTGGCCAAACATTGGAAAGGAAGGATCCTTGACTTTAAGATGGCACTAGGAGGGAAATCTGTCAAAGAAGTGTTGATCCAGCATGTATTCATGCAAAAAAAGATCAACGTGGGACCATTGGAAGGACTTCCAAGACACAGACCACATTGTAAGTGCTTGTGTTTTGTATTTCAATGTTGCAAATAAGGTGATTGATATACATTTTTCTGCCGTGCACAGATTTGTACCCATCCAATCTTCAGGAGTTGGAGCCTGCACAATGCTTGACGGGATTCTTGAATGTCGTACATGGTGAGGTGGGGGAACTTCAATATGAAGGTCGTGCACCAAGTGATCTCGCAACAACAAGTAGAACATATTTCTATGACTCATTTTATACCTTGCCCACTCAATCGAGTCGATATGGAAAGTTGGAACATATTCCGTTGCCTGCACTTGATAGTCCTGAGTGGCCATTGCTTGATACAGAAGTGATAGAGTCATACAGGACCAAAATGTTTAATGATATTAAATGTGCTATGAAGCCTAGCATTGGTGCAAGAAATGTCCACTTAAGTTTGTTTGTTCCAATTGCATGCTTTGTTGATTTATTTTCTGATTGTAAACAATTGAGAAAAACTAGAACAACTTTTGTGTGCAAAGATATAGATGAAGCCTGGCTTGACAAAGGTTGGAGAGTGAAATCATCAAAGGGAGATGATTTGATCGAATGTCGATTGAACACCTCCGACATTGCATTTCGGTGAGTGTTATAACATTCAAATGTATTTTTGTAAAACAGTTACAACGCTTATTTGATTATACTCGAAAAATTATCCTAATGATATTTTGGAATCAGATACTATATTGTCGGCAACATCTGTGCATGTCATTTACTTATAGAAGGTGGCGATGGATCAACAACAACTGGGAAAGCATGGACTAAGATACAAGAGATGGCAGCCACTCTTGCTTGTGATAGATAAAGTTATGATTCGACAGGGTCACCCATCATTGACATTGGAAGTGGAAGAGAATTGGACTCTCGAATATGTTAGGAAGGAATTAGAAGTAGCTATTCATAATCCTCCACCAGATCAAGTTTGCTTCAAGATCGATGGTCGGAAGCTAAGTAAAAGAAGAGAGCATTAGATCATTTGTAAAGATGTTGCAGCCCCACATGAATTGGAGGCACTAGAAGATATATGATGTGACCACGTATATGGTGACAATGTATTTTCCATATGCAATAAACTTATCTATTTAGAACATTGCTTTTGTAATGCTTTATTATTTAAAACAATGTATTGAAGGCAAAAATTTCCCAATTGAATTTTTATGTACACAAAAACGGCTTAAAGTAAGAAAACAAGCACTGAAGGAACACAGTAGCAAATTTGATCCTCTGATTTTCAAATTAAAATTGCATTTACAATTGATGTTCTCTCTCCAATAACACTAAATATGTGCAAAAAAATATAAATGTACATGTGTAGCTACATATTTTGGAAGAAGGAAAAAACTATTTATTACTGAAACCCATAGGACTCGGCTTTAGGATGGAGCCATGGCTCTTCTCCCAAGTACGGAGCCCATGTAAGAGGCTCAGGGGGCCTATCCCCCCTCGTGGATTGGGCGGGATGAAGTCCACTGGGCCGTCTGCAGAGCAGGCATAACTTCTGCGACCTCGATCAATTTCGCATCGTTTCCTCCCTAAACGTTTGGACGTCTAGGTCCACGTAGCGAGACATGGATGGAACCTGCCATCACAATTCATCAAGGCATAAATAAGATCAACATGATAATATACAAGAAGATAAACAAGAGTACGCATGCGTATGGGAGCTGAAAAATGCTTACATCCTCTGAAGGGAGCTGAAAAATGCTCCGTAGCAGCAACAATGCATTAAGTGCAACCCTCCACCCACAGCTGTAACCATCTTCTTGTTTGGGTACACTAACCCTACGAATGGTCGATCGATCCAGGGTGTCGATGTCCATGCTCAGGCTCTCATAAGCTGCCATTAGTTTCCTGACACCACTGCAAACAAAGACCAATCATTATCCTGATCAATCCGGACTTCTAACTCAAATAATAATAGGTATCATAATGATTTTAACTTACAGCAAAACATTGCCATGGACACCAGATGTCGAATTTGCAAGGTAAATAACATTGTCTTGCACATCGACTAGTACAAGATATCGAATTTGCAAGGTAAATAACATTGTCTTGCACATCGACTAGTACAAGATTCCAATGGGAACTACATCACATCCAAATAGATTTCTATTAGTTTCAAGCCAAAGGAAGCACTATATAACTTGTGTATGGTGATTCGTATAAATATCATGCAAGAGAGATAGAGAGACAAACTCACTTTTCATGATACGCCAAAAAAAATACTCGAGCATCGTCCAGCTGGACCTCCCGAAACCAGTTCAGCACATCGAGGTACGGAACTGACTCTACTAGCAACAGTGTTGAGACCAGCGAATCAATCTGGAACACTCGATGCTGTACATCCTCGGGCAATTGCGAAATAACAAAACTTCACAAGGAAACATATCAAGAGATAGACATAAACTTTAAGAGCCAAGAATGAAAAATTGTGGGAGGACAGAGAAAAGAGTATACCTTAAAACACATCTGAGCACTTTATCGTTGACTTCAGTTTTAGTATCAAACAAAATGTTTATCTCCTCAGCATGAATGGGGAAATAACATCTTTGCCCTCTAATATTAAAGGGTACATAGAACTCCGGCAACAAAAATTGAAGCGCCTCCCGATTCATAGCGTGGAGTGCGCGAACATTTTCTCTTTTTGTTTGCAATGCAAGCATTGCCACTTGATGTTCCCTTTGAGCGCTTGTCAGAAAATTTGCCCGAGTCTGATGTTCATGATCTGGACCTCCCTCGGTCACCTCTTCAATTCTCACTTTTTGAACAGGACGGACATCCAAAATTTGCACCATTCGTGCATCAGTAAATGTAACTGGTCTAAGTAACTTATCATATCTAAAACGAAGGGCTACTAGGCTGAAAAAATCTTTGTTCATCACTGTGACCCTGTGTGCATGGGTAGCAAGAACGTAACTATCCAAAAAAAATTCAATCATCCAATCTTCTGAGGCCTCCTGCAAACAAAACAGGGCCGATGCCTTCCACCTAAACAAAATTCCATTTTGCTCACAAATTCTCCTGGCAAGCCTCTGGAAAGGTAATCTTGGAATAGCAGCAGTCGGGTGCTTCATAAATTTTATGATTTCTCGCAGCACTGAACGAATGCTCTGCGAAACGCCTTAGACTAGGCTGCATTTTGGATAATCGGGAAGGACTGCTTGATTTCCTCGATCTTGAGGCATTCAGAGTGCCCATCTTCTTCCCACTAGATGAGGGACCTGCATTGTCAATGGGTCTAGTTGTATGCCTTACACGAGCCATCTGAAAACGCAAGCAAGAGCAGAAAACTTAGCTATTCAGTAGTACACTATTAACAATTCACCATAAAGCGAGAGAGAGTGGCCAAAAAAGCAATATGCCTTTCCTCGCGTTATGGTGAATCCATTCACACCATAACGCGAGATGAAGGCCCACCGAAGCACAATAATCCTATTGCATTATGGTGAATTAATTGACACCAATAAGAGGTGGATTATCCTGCATCCTTTGAGCTTTGATCTTGCGTTATAGTGAATTGATTCACCATAACGCGAGACTTAGAGCCAGTCAAAGCAAAACAATCCTCCTCGCGTTATAGTGAATCGATTTACTACAATGGGAGGAGGATTATTATGAATCTCTTACCATTCCATCTTGCATTTTGGTGATTCGATTCACCATAACACATAGAGCCGTATTGAGATTCTAATGGCTCGTTGTCTACTTTAAGGTGAATCGAATCACCATGGCAAAGGGCAAACAGTCAAAGAGAAAACAATGGCAGAGGGCAAACAGTCAAAGGAAAAACAAAACAATCAAGGAATATAAAAGAAACTCACAAAACAATCAAGTAATACACGTCCATCACATTTTATGCGTGGGAATGGATGGAGACTGTCGTTTAGGAGGTGAATAAATTGACACCAATAAGAGGTGGATTATCGTGAATCCTTTGCCCTTTGATCTTGCGTTATAGTGAATTGATTCACCATAATGCAAGACTAAGGGCCAGTCAAAGCAAAACAATCCTCCTCGCATTATAGTGAATTGATTTACTACAACGGGAGGAGGATTATCGCGAATCTCTTACCATTCCATCTTGCATTTTGGTGATTCGATTCACCATAGCACATGGAGCCGTATTGAGATTCTAATGGCCCGTCGTGTGCTTTAAGGTGAATCGAATCACCATGGCAGAAGGCAAACAGTCGAAGAAAAAACAATGGCAGAGGGCAAACAGTCAAAGAAAAAACAAAACAATCAAGCAATATACAAGAAACTTACAAAACAATCAAGTAATATTCAAAAACTCACATTTCATGAGTAGGAATGGATGGAAACTGTCGTGTAGGAGGTGGAATATTGGTTCAGTACTGTGGGGGTAGTCGGAAGTCACCTAGAGGCAAGCAGGAGGACGGACAAGGCAAAATCGATAAGAGGACGAAAAGGTGGCGTGATTAATGGCTTTGATTAGTCTTTAGAGCGAACACACGTGCTGGCGGGCTGCCAGGGCGACTAGGCGGCACTGACATGTCGCATAGCATTAAAAAGGGTTTTTAATTGCCTCTCTTGCTTTGATTAGTCTTTATAGCATGTACACGTGTTAGGTACATGGCGGGCTACCACGTGGCATTCATGGAATGGCGGGTGAAAACGCGGCGCTGACGTGTTGCATAGCATTAAAAACGGTTTTTAATTGCTTCTCTAGGATACCCATCTCATTTATTGCCTCTCTTGGAGTTCGTATTCTCATTTATCTCCCCACCAACGGCCAACATCTCCATCAACGACTATCTCCTCCAACCCTCCTTCATCAATCATCCTAACGACAAAGACAAACCTCCAACCTCCTTCATCTCCATCAAAGATAACGACAACCTCCTTCATCTCCATCTCCTGCGACGTTTGTATACAATTCATTTTCTTGGTATTTTTATCTCTTTTGTGCTTCCTTCTTCTTTTGTTATTTTGTTCTTTTGGTTTCATTCTTGCAGAACTCCTTGCTTTGTCTTTTCATCGCGTTAAGGTGAATTGAAAACCTATGACTCCTCACATTATGGTGAATTGACTGCGAGGAAGACTATGTTAATTCGTTTGACACCTCCTCTCTCAGTATGGGTACTTGAGAAGTATCTTTATTTGTAATTCACCATAACGTGAGAGGCAGCACCAAAGGATGAAAAAGTCATCATGTTGCGGTGAATCAATTCACCATAACGCGAGCGAAGGTCCCATAGGAAGCACAATATTCCTCCTCGCATTATGGTGAATCGATTCACCATAACGCGAGAAGAGGTCCTTAACGAAGCTGCAATTTTATTTGCGTTAGGGAAAATAGATTCACTACAACACGAGGAGGAATACCTGGATTCCTCTGGCATCTCCTCTCACGTTATGTTGAATCCATTCACCACACAAAGATTTGGTGTTTAAGACCGACTGTCTCTTGATTCATTGCTTGAACTAATATTTTCCATGTCTTATCTACACCCTTGAATTCAGCCATGGCGCAAGTTCAAGTCGAGTTTGATGTGGACGAAGAGATTAAAGAAACACCTGCAACTCTATTGTATGACTTCCTCTACAAATGTCGACGTCATGATTTGCACCCTTCAATTTCGTTGATGTTCAATTCAATTGCAATTTTTCTCAGGAGGATACATTTTCTAGCCATCCCAGATACTTTGAAGAGGCAAAGCAAGAGTTTGATGAGCTCACAAATGAAGATCCAGTGATGATTGATGGGAAAAATCACATTCATTTTAATCTCAAGGTGTCACCGGAACGTGCAATTAACAGATGAAGAATGTACAGAGCTGCATGCAACAAATGAAATGGAAGACACGGTTTCTCGTCAGGCTAGTCTCACCATTGAGGATGTTGCTGAAGAGGAGGACACTCCTCATGTGATTGAGGAGTTCAATGTTGAAGAAGAGAGGAAGCTCAGTTTGGCGGTTGATATTGAGGCAGTGAGAGAACAAAACACTGATGTAGGTCAGCTTGTGATTGAATCAGATGACTTCTCCCCCATTCCAACACCATTACTCCCCTCCTACCAAGTAGGAGATTCAGAGTATATATTGCTGACAGACATACAACATGTATTTAACTTAAGGGAGGACCATTGCATAGCTTTCATAGCCCAAAAGCTGGGAGGTTGATGACAATTTTGTAGATGATGATGGGATAGATAAGTACTTTAGTGGATAGCCATGTGAAAGACACTGAGTTCCTATTTGTTGCAGCAACACTAAAGATGATCTATGCTGATGCCCTTAAATATGAAGGAAAAGATGCCACAGAGGAAGAGCTACAAGAAGCAAGGGAAAGACTGAATATTACCAACATGGGAGGGTTTAGGGATGTGCCAAGTAAGACAGCGAAAATCGTTCCTAGTTCGAGCACTAATTTATGGCAAGACGCCTTACTTGAAGCAGATGAGAACCAAGAGGTTAGTTTTTTTTGTTGTGTTTTCGTACTTTTGTTGCGGTCAACTTTGTCCTGAAATGTTTGGTGATGTTGTTTCTGGCTAATGCTCCTTTATTTTTTCAGTTGGAAATATATGAAGACACATTCCTCAAACGTGCTTCAGGCAAGCGTATGGCAGGATTGGGCCACGATTTGACACTAGGAACATATATACATCGCTTAAAATTCCCTCAAATTGTGATATTTCACGCTAGCTTCTCCAAGGACAATGCAAGTTTTCCTCTGATGGCGATAAAGACTCTATCCAGGTATTTAGGTGGCTATCACTTAAGGCTGAATGCAAACAAGGCAATACTTCTGGAGCGGCATATGCTGCTTACGGCTTGGCATGTGGAATCACAGATCCTTATCTGTTGAGTCATTTCTCAATACTCTTCTTGCTTACCATTAAAAACTATGAAATGTATATATATTGAAGACATTTATATGGGACATAGATGAAAGCTCTTGTTCTTTAAAAATCTTTTACAGTTACATCATTGTTTTATAATATGTATTTCAATGATCAATTTTCTTCCACACTCTGCCCTGTCTTTGTCGTTGTCTTAGCCATTCAGCATGATTCTGCCTTCCCTGTGAGGAGACATATATTTATCGTCTCCGTTCAGCCCTGCATCTTTCTTATTACACTTGACACAGCTGATTCAGACTGTTTGATCTTCACACGAGCCCTCACTTGAATCCGCCTATACCACCACTGACATAGTTGCTTCATGGGATTACTTTTCTTCACTCCTCCTCCATGTTGAGTGGCCCTTTGTTGATAGGCACAACGTGCTTGCCAATGAGATCTTTCCATGCCTTGGGTAGACCAAATCCCAAGGCTTCCAAACTCTTTCGCAAAAAAGGTTCCATGTGCATGCAAAATGTGCTACAAATGCTCAACAACAACAAGACATTTAGTATCGTACAATATATTTTGAACAACAATAAAATCTCAAAGCTGTAGGTGTTCAAGTAATAACCATGTATTGTGTCAAGTTTGTCGCACCCCATGCCTTTTCATAGCTAGTGTAGAACTCTCTCCCACAACTGCCTCAAATTTCTCAACATCCCTATCTTCAAACCTTGCTTTTTGCAACAAAGGTGCTAGGCGATCAAGTGCCAACCACGCTTTGGCCTTTGCCACCCTTGCTTGTCCTGAAGAGCCTCGATCAGGTACAGCTACATGAAGCTTCCTCCATGTTGCGTGACGAGTGGTGATCAATGCAAGGATGCAACACAAAGATGCAAGCAGGAAAACAAGAGACTTGACATTCTTATTTAGGGCTCTTGTAAAAAGTTCCAAGTTGTAGGTGAGTGTGGGAGTGGGCTTGAGAATAATCCCACATGGGAAGTTTTGGGAGTTTTAGGAGTTTTAGTATAAAAAGTGGCTCATTTGAGAGCTTATGGACACATTGGGCTACACTCATGCTTGAGCTCTCTTGAGACTAGCTCTCCCTCTTGTTCATAGAGGTGCAAGCTCTTCTCTCTCCCCATCTACACTATTGTATGAGCAATGCTCTTCTAATTCAATGCAATGAGATGATGTTTATCTCTCTTCTCATTTCTATTCTCTTGTGTGCATGCTTCTTTGTTGATGCTTGTGGATTCTCTATTAGGCTTTGTGTGGTAGTGGATTCAAGCTTAAGCTTCTCCATAGCTTGTAGCTTATCCATGGGCAAGGCATTGCTTGAGTAGTGAATGAGACTATATGTTTATTTCAAGTTCCATTAAGCTTCAAGGTTTGTGTGCATGCTAGGGAAGTAAGTGCTTGAGAATGAAGTAAGCTTTAAGCTTGTGTATGCATTAGCGTAGCTTTCTTCTTGTAATGGATGCATGAATGAGTGGGATGATGAGTGAATGAGCAATGGCAAGATTGAGCTTGTGTGTGTAAAGTCTATGTCAAGGTAGTGGTGCTCATAGCATTTTCTCCATTCGTGGATAAGCTTTTGTGCACCGGTACGGGTTGAATCCCTAGCTCCGAAAGGGATGCAAATCCCATTGGATTGAGCTACACACGGATCATACTACTCATGCTACAAGTGAGAGAGTCTACCGTCTCTCCATTGGCGCCGCTGCCGGGGAAAAGACTCAAAACCGATTGAGAAGCTTGCATTACTACCAGTAATTCTTTTTGTTTTTAGGTTTAGGGTTAGCACGAGTGTGGAATCTCGGAGCTAGTGATTAGAAGAGAAAAAGTAGATTAGTGAATAAGGAGGAGATGTGCCGGATAAGGCCGTAGGGGGGTTTACCCACCCTCACTTATTTTATTTTATTGAATTTTTTTTTGATCAACAAAGCCAAAAGGCAATATGGTTAATTCCAACGATAATTACATTGTGCGATGGATAATCACTCTTTGAGTACAATCACTTGACAAAGTAGGGGAGGTCCAGGACGTAAAGGAGGAAGTACGCCCACGCCACACCGGATAGGCCGCCAAAGAAGAAGCCGACGACTGGGTCAGGAGGAAGGTGGCCGAGCCTCAGCTGCTGGCGGCGAAGGAAGATAGGCGCAGCGAAGATGAAGGCCGGCAGCAAAGCGAAGGCTGCAGTGGCCGATGGGGTCAAGAGGTAAGGTGGCCGCTAAAGGGCCGCGTGGAAGCAAAGCCCAGCTGAAGGGCCGCGTGGAAGCAAAGGCTGGCTGTAGAGCAGAAGAAAGAGCAAGTTGACTGTAAGCGAGGCAAAGGTCGACAGCGGGGCCAGAAGGAGGCGAGGCGAAAATAAAGCCGGCGAAGGACGTGAAGGAGGTGAGAGGCGCCAAATAAAAGAGAAGGCGTCAGGCGGGGAGGCGAGGGCTGGCCAGGAGGAGAAGCTAAGGCGGTTGCCCATCTCTGTTTCACCCGCAGAGCAGCAGTGAGGGCGGCGATGGCGAAGCCAAGAAGGTGGAGGTGAGCTGGCCGTTGAAGGCGGAGGTGAGCTGGCCATTGAAGGCGGTGGGTGAGCTGACTCGGCGAGGGGTGCCGCAGCAAATGACGTGGAAGCGAAAGGCCAAGAGGAGGCGACTGCAGAAATCCCGGAGGCGATAAGGCTGAAGGTTAGTATTTTTTTAAATTTTTAATTTTTAATTTTTAATTTTTTGTTAATTTCCATGTTCTTTGCATTTTTTTGAAAAAAAATAATAAAAATAAAAAGAAAAAAACAAAAAAACAATAAAAATATTTTTTTTTAAAAAGAGAAAAGAAAAAAAATAATTTATAAATTATGTGTTTTATCTTGAGTCCACATTTTTTTTGCATATTTTACAATTTTTTTTAAATTTTTGTAATTTTTTTGCATAACTAGTGTAATCTGCATAATTGGTATTTTTAGCATAATTCGTATTTTTATGTAATTAGTAAAAAAGTATATATATATATATATATATATAAATTAAAAAAAACTAGATAGTTACACACATATACATGTTAGTTGCATTTAGTGGTTAGGTAGAGTTTATAAAATATATATATATATATATATTTGTTAAAAAAAATCAAAAAATTAAAAAAAAAACAAAACTGGACACTGCAACGTGCTAAAAATAGCATATGAACCTACACTCGGGAACAATACTAGGGGGACGTTACACTAGTGCACCATCTAGGGTAACCACTCAAGGGAGCGGCACTCAATCAGTTGTTGGCAACTTGGAGAGCATTCTCGAGACATCTTCGGAGTCTCAAACAGAGAGCCTCTCAAGAACCGAGAGTGATATTTCAATGGACATAAACGAGTCATTTGGCATGAATAGACCATCCACACCCATTTGTATGGCAGATTCTGCTAATCCATTTGAAATCCCAGATGGAGAGTTGATTAACAACATGAGACTCCATTTCTTGTATACAAACACGCATGGCGGTGAGATCTACAAAGATCTAATGAGTCGGTTTGTTGTTAAATGTGAGACATTCATTCTGCATTTGAACCAACACCATGGGTGAACTACCAAAACGATATGTACATGGGTAGAAATGGAGTACGCTACGAGGTCACCAAAAATCCTGAACAAGTGGATGCTTTGGGTGTACTTCAACCTAGCGCACAAGCAAAGTAGAAAAAGGAGCTTCCATCGGACCCAAATGTGCCCAGACCTGGTACACCCATTTCTTTACTTGAAGAATTATATTAATCCAGATCAGATTGCCGAGATAGTATTGAAAAAGATGGGGCAATACTACAGACCTTCCTACCGACCCCAACCATCATACATGCATACTGTACCTACAGGCCCCTACATCTGTGGAGGATGTGGAGGTAGCCATAAAACCGAGCAGTGCCCAACCTTTTCACCATTGGTTGGCAATCAACCAACAAAGAAGTGGTGCCAGCTTTGTAAATGGAACTACACACATGTGACTTCGGACTGCAATCACATTGCAAGGATACAAAGGGAACAAGCAGCCAACTCTGCACCTAGACAGCAAGTTGTGAACCATGAGAGAACATTAGTTGCTCAAGAGCAAGCACGGCCGGTGCTAGGAGCTCAACCTCCTCCACCTGGCACAGCTTCCTTTAGATATGTGGAATATGAGAATCTTGAATTAGGAATGGAGATGGTTAGCTCTCAAACATACTACATTGAAGTGGAGCATCCTCTTGTCGAAACCTACTTTGAGAACCCAACTGGACCAAGCCTAGTTCATGACTTTAATGGAGACCCAAGCTCTTTGATGCTTATAGGATCTCAGCCAACCAAGACTCAAGGTTATCCAGGACCATATCCTACAAAGAGACTATACCCCATGCAACAAACAGGACCATGCTATGAATGTGGTGGACCACATTGGGCGAGAGAATGTCCAAACAAGAAACGACCCCTCTTAGCTAACATAGGCACAACATCAACGTTTCCACCTATAGAGAGGTTTTGCCAAGGGTGTAGCATTGACCATCTACCAAAGGATTGCTTGTTGAAGCCTGCGGATCTGGCAGCACAAAAAACTAAAGCACCCCTCAACTATGTTGAAGTGATTCCATCACCCACGACATCTGAGGAGGAGAACGAACTAGTGTCACTAAGAGTAGTGACTAGAGCCCAAGCGCAAAAGAATGTCAAAGAGGTTGTTGAGAAACCCTCAGAGATTAAGGTTCTATCCAAAGATGGAAAAGAGAGAAAGAAATCAACTCAATGTAAACCACGCAGCAAGGGGAGTAAGAAGTCGAAGGAGCAGAAGAGCTCTGATGGAGGAAACTCTATCCCAAAAGAGCTAGAAGGAATGTTGAAAACGAAACAAATCGGAGAGAACACTCAAAATGAGCAAAAGGGAAAAGCATCCGAGTCTGAGGAAAGCTCAGGAGGATCAGTCCTTGTGGACAAGGTGTACGAGACTTTAGATGCAGTGCTTCAAGCATATAATAGTAGGATCACAGCTCTGACCGAGTTGCCTAAGAAGCTGCAAGAATATCCCAACCCTCGTGAAGAGACAATCAACTTGGCTATCCATAAGCAGTTGATTAGGGATACTCAGACTCTAATAGACGGCCCACCACTATGTAGGCAAGAGGACCTGCTTCTCTGAAGCCTAACTTAGAGACGATACCAGAAGCCATGCCAAGCATGGAAAAGGGAAGTGAAGTCGTATCTCTACATTTCCCAAAAATTCTTGAAGGAGATGATTTACCTAATACCAATGCAGACGAGTCAAAACCATTGACTACCGTGGATTTTGGAGATGAAATTCTTGAAATAGAGGAAGCAGTAGCAAGGGAGATGTGGGAAGCGGTGCAAAAACAAGTTGAGGATCTAGCATCTTCTGACAAGTCACCACCGTTTTCTATAGTAGAATTCTCAAATCAAAGGGTTCAAGAATTTGATGCTTTATCTCTACCAAATGATGCTCAGACTGTTGTCTCAGCTCGGAGCAACAAGCTCACATGCAAGACACTGCCCTCATATTTAGGACTGTACAAAGCACATAGCCAAATCATGCGAGTACCATCAATGACACGACAACCTCATTAGGAATGAGACATAGGGAGTTTGCAAGCTTTAATTTCGGCACCAGTTACGTGTACCATCCCACTCGCAGAGTTCTTAAAGCTTAGGCCAAGATTGTAGGGAGAAGTGGCTACACAATTAACTGAGCAAGGCTTGTGGAACCAGAGCATTCGAGTTAAGGAGTTGTTGAGGACAAAGGCTTCTGAGCTAATGCTTAAGCAAACAATTTCTGTTCCTGTGAACAAAGTTGGCAAGCATTGTGAAGACGATGAAGGAAATACTACGCTTCCTATGGAGATCAACAAGATTGAATCTATAGCTATTCTAGATAGCGAAGCAGGGGTGAGTATAGCAACAAAAACTGTATGGGAAATGTGGGGAAAACCTGCAATTAGAAGTACAAGGATGAGTTTACAATTGGCAGACGGAAGTCTAGAGAGTCCCATAGGATTGCTTGAGAACGTTATGGTCAAGTCATGTGGCATTGAGTATGGACATACCTTTGCTATCGTAGACTTTGGCAAGAACACAAATTACGAAGTAATCCTAGGAAGGCCATTCATGCGCCAATTCAAAATGATTCAAGACTGGGGTTACAATTACTTGTACCTCAGACATGAGAATGTAACCACGAGGGTGAATCTGAAAAACCATGCTTATCGAGATGTGACACACTCTCCTGTGGATGAGTTTGATTTCGCTTCTTCAGAAGCATCGGGAGCAACTATGTCTGAAGGAAGAGCTGATCTATGGATCTGTGGAGCATCTTGTCGCTCGACACTTGCAACCTGGAAATGTTACCCATAGACAGAAGTGTAACGGATGAGGCGTATATCCCTATACCTTTTCCTAAGAACTTGATAGATCCCTTAGAATGGAACCATGTTTTAGCTACCATAGACACTTGTGCATTGCCAAGGCAAACACAGTTCTGTGATCCGGATGGGTATGACATTATTCCCGTAAGAATGCTAAGACCGATCTATGCAGAGGAACCTCAAGAAGCCCCTAGGTATGAAGCAAACCAATCATTATTGCTAGGAGATATGGTATCTGTAGAGGAAGTATCCCCTCTTGAGTACAGCTCAGCTGACAAAGGAGATGAGGATAGATGCTTAGAATCCTCTGATGGGTAGGATTCTGATGACAATGACACAGTCCCTGAATCAGAGTTAGATAAGATAAGATTGTTGTTAAAGGGCAGAGAGGTCTTGCTGAGTATTCCTAGTGACAAACCGAAACGTAAGTTTTGCAAGTCACCGGAAGTTTCGCAAACAGAAAGTCAAAGAAAAGGGACAACAACAAAAAGAAAGAGAAGATGTGGATAAAGAAGACTTTATTCCACCTCCAACCTTTGTAGGGAAGAACGAGTACTTGTACTACTTGGGAGCTGATGATTGCATCAAAGACGAGATGAAATGGAGATACGGCTTTCAGTTAGTGCAAAAGCTAAACGAGCAGGAGAGTGACAACCCAAAGAAGAAGAGGAAACGGAAACCGAAGCTAAAATCTAAGGCTTCAGTGCATTCAAGACTGAACAAAGCACCATGACGAGAGTGGAGCGTAAAGCTCTAGTGCAAGAACGGAAGAGAATGCTAAAAGCAGCATGGTCTTCCATGAGTGATGACTCAAAGGAAGAAGAGGATACCATAAATATCCCCTCAAACTTCAAGAAATTCACCATACAAGATCGGAAAATAGTCTTGCAAACAACCTATTCGACAGAAACCTGAGGAACCAGGAGTTTCCTATGATGGCCCTGAGGACGCCAAGAAAATAGACCTGGCAGAACCAACGTAACGTGTGGGTTGCCACCACAGACTTAACCCAAGCGGAGGAAGAATTGCTAATCTCTACTCTGAGAGAGTATCGAGACATATTTGCTTGGAGTTACAAAGACCTTAAGGGGGTTGATCCAAAGATCTGCCAACATACAATTCCCATGCGAGAGGATGCCAAGCCGTCCAAGCAGCGTCCTTACACGTATAGCTGAATTTATTTATGAGATTGAACATGCGGAATGGGTTTCACCGATTGTGGTAGTACCTAAGAAGAATGGAAAACTACGAGTATGTGTCAATCTAAAGAAAGTAAATGCTGCTACTGTCCGGGACCACTATCCGCTTCCACTCATTGATCATGTATTGGAGAGGGTAGCTGGTAAGAAGGCATACAGTTTTCTTGATGGATTTTCGGGCTATAACCAGGTATCTATTGATCCCAAGGATCAACACAAAACCACATTTGCTACAGAATGGGGAGTGTTTGCATATAGAGTCATGCCTTTTGGTTTGACTAATGCTCCAGAAACCGTTCAGAGGCTGATGAGCCATGCATTCAAAGAATACCTGCGATTATTCCTTGAAATATTCATGGATGACTTGTGTGTGCATTCCATAAACAGAGAAGAACACAGAGCATCTCAAAAAAATCTTTGAGAAATGCAGAGTGTATCGCATATGCCTTAACCCTGATAAATGCAAGTTTATGGTTAGGCAAGGGAAGATTCGAGGCCACATTGTGTCTAGGAATGGTATATCCACGGATGCGGAAAAGATAGATGTTATTGTTGAGCTACCTAGACCTTACAATGCAAAAGGGGTACAAGTTTTCAAGGGTCATTGTGGCTACTATCATAGATTTATCTACATGTATGCTGAAATAGCACGGCCATTGTACGCACTCCTTGTTGTATTTGAATGGACAGAGGATTGTGAAGAAGCCTTTGAAAAGCTGAAGAAAGCATTAGTGACGGCACCTATTCTCAGGTCGTCGGATTGGGATAATTTATTCCATGTACATATAGATGCTTCGGCTTTTGCAATTGGCTGTATTTTAGCTCAACCACACGAGAACAAAATGGACTTTCCAATCGCATATGCTAGCCGCCAGTTGAATAGTGCTAAAAAGAATTACACCACCGCGGAAAGAGAAGGCTTAGCAATGATCTATGCTGTGAAGAAGTTTTGGCATTACCTTTTGGCCCAACAAATTTACATTCTTCGTAGATCATCAAGCTTTGCTTTACCTTGTGAACAAGCCATGTGCAACCGGAAGGATTGTACGCTGGTTTGTTATTCTACTTGAATTTGAATTTGAAGTAGCGGTAAAGAAGGGAAAAATGCATCAGCGGGCTGATCATCTTTCCAGGATAACTTCAGGAGAAGCACCCATTGTTGTAGATGATGATATTCCTGATGTTACTCTATTCTTGGTTGAGACAGCACCAAGATGGGCAGAACCCATCATTCAAGTTTTGACGACAGGATTTGTTAACCCCATTAGTCTCACCACCACTGAAAAGATAATGACCTTAGAGCATTGTGCTCCTTATAAGCTTCTTTCTGGACGATTGTATAAATTGGGAAAAGATGGAATACTTCGTCTATGCCCTGACCCTGATCAATATGATGAGATTATCTCATATGTCCATGTGAGCTTAGGAGGCAGGCATGTCTCTGGAAAGGATACGGTTAAAAGAGTTTTGTGGGAAGGATATTGGTGGCCAACAATTCATGCTGATACAGAAGAGTACGTACGGAATTGTAAAATTTGTCAACAAAGGAAACCCATTCCTCATGTGACTCTATTTTATATTTCAACAACACCCAATTGGAGTTCATACATTGTGAAGTATTTGACGCAGGGACATACGGACGATAAGATGCCTAGGCATAGAAAGAGAGCCATAGAGGTAGAAGCAGCGAGTTTTCAGATTATTGAAGGCCAGCTGTACAAAAGGGGCAAAGATGGAAACCTACGGACTTGTGTTTGTGAGAGTGACTACCTTAGCGTATTGACTCATGCACATTCAGGAGTTGGGGGTGGACATTTCTGTGGAGAAACAATTGCCAAACTTATACTATGGTTAGGACTATGGTGGCCTACACTTTTTCATGATGCAACAAAGTATGTCAAACGATGTGATCAATGTCAAAAAGCCAAATCTCCTACCAAGTATGAGGACATGCCATTGAGACCAATTATGGGGGTTAGAGCTTTTGCCAAATGGGGAATTGATTTTGTGGGACCGATTAAACCACCAGCACGCCATACACATGCTGAGTATATCATTGTAGCCACAGATTATCTTACGAAGTGGGTAGTAGAAGCAAAAGCCACAGTAAAAAACGATGCTAGGACCACTGCAGAGTTTTTATACGAACATGTGTTTACACGCTACGGTTTACCTATTGAGATTGTGAGTGACCAAGGTGTGCATTTTATCAATGAAGTCATTACCTTTCTTTTGGAAGACTTTATGGTCATCCATAAGATGTCAGCACTTTATCACCCGCAAGCAAATGGTCAAGCTGAGAGCACAAACAAGACTCTTTGCATTGCTCTTACAAAGATTGTTGAGGGACATAGAACAGATTGGGAACAGAAACTTCACTCAGTTCTATGGGCTTACCGAATTGCTTACAAAACATCCATAGGCACGACACCTTTCAATCTAGTTTTTGGATTGGACGCTATTCTTCCGATAGAATTTATTGTACCTACACTTCGAGTTGCAAAACAACTTGAATGGATGGGTCATGAATTCTCTACACGGATCGATGAATTGGAGAGGCTAGATGAAGACAGGCTATTGGCAGTCATTGGCATGTGTGCTGAAAAACGACGCCAAAAGCGTTGGCATGATACGCATGTGAAGAAAGGTCGCTTTAGGAGAGGTGATCTAGTGTTGCTTTACACATTGAAGAAACAAAAACGCAAGCTGAAAATGCGAGGACTTGGTCCATTTGTAATCAATGAGCTTAGTGCGAGTGGTGCAGTAAGGTTGGAAACCTTAGATGGAGAGCCAATGACTAACTTCATCAATGGTAGCCGCTTGAAGCGCTATGAAGAACCTCTAACAGATGATATGTTGATACGCATACATGCTAGTCAGACACGTAAAAAGCTCAAGCTTTGTTACAAAGTCAAGCAAAAGAAGAAGCTAAGGCTAGAGTAGCACTAGTACGAGAGCACCGCAAGGCAGCTATCATGGCCATCCACTTTGTTACAAAGTCAAGCAAAAGAAGAAGCTAAGGCTAGAGTAGCACTAGTACGAGAGCACCGCAAGGCAGCTATCATGGCCATCCACTTGAATGATGATGAAGACTTTGTAGATCCTTTTCATATTGAAGTAAGGATCCCTACTCAAAGAGCAATCTTTGCAGCGTCTGCACTTATAGATTCGGGAGCTGACTGCAATGTTTTGTCTTATGAAGCGTGGACATCATTAGGCCAACCTTTGCTCAAGTGCTGTATTAATATGTCCATTCAGGATCAATCTATGCACGTGACTTTTTATGTTGCTAACAAGAGCCAAGCAGTGGTGGATGTTGTTCTAGGCAGATCATGGATTAGAACCACCAGATGTAGTATAGACTGGAACTCATGACAATACACCTTGTTGGTAAATTCTACTCACCTTACAGGATCAAGTGCTTCGGCACTCCCATCTTTTCAAAAGGTGGAAACCATCCCTACTGTGATAGAGACATCCTCAAAAGATCCAATGATTTGGGTGAATAATGACAATGACAATACTCAAGGATGGCATGTGCCAACATCTCTCTTATATGCACAAGGCTACGGAAGTGGGGAAGCACTTAGAATTCAAATCTGGTTACCTAAAGCAGCTCGCAAGGCAAGACCCAATGCTGCCAAGGAACATCCAAGGAATACAAAGCTTAAGAGGAGGTTCACCAAAACCAACAGTTCCACCTCCAACAAGACCACTCAACAACGGTGGATCCCAAAGCAAGTTCTGCAAGCACAAGGCTACTACGAGGGTGCTACTACCTTGTGGCTACCAAAGAAGAATGCAGAGACTACTGCAGCAAAACATAATTATGTTCCTGAATCTAGTCAAGAACAAAAGCAGTCAATACCACCTCACTTACAGAAACCAAATCAATACTGGAAACCACACCTCACCAAGCCTGAAAGAGTCCAGGTGGAAACACAAGCTGACGCGTCAATCGGACATCATCAGAAGGTCTCGAATAGGAAGGGATACTCCAAGCTAACATGGGAAGAAAAAGGCAAGTGGGTATCTTTACTCACTTCTATCTCAAAGGCAACACATCAGAAGGAGGACATTGCAACCGAATCAAGCTCAGAGTCTATTCCTCAAAACACAAGCAATGTCAAAGTTTGTCTTACAAAGCCGACAACTTTCAATCAGGGTCCTACACAAGTAGACTCCCTGACTATCAAGGAAAGAGCGTTCTTCCTACAACTCCAACTATTTGGAATGTCGTCGGTATTCTACTCTTTCCCTAATCAAATTACATCACCAGCCATAAGTCTACAGGCATAGGTGTTAGAGTTGGGCACTCTCGAGACCCAAGAAAATTTGGAAAGCCCAATGGGATGGCAAGAACACAGCTGCCATATGGTTGCCAAAGCTCAGAAGTGTTCAAAAATCTCCATTCACACCTCCTCCAATTTGTCCCAATGCATTTCATATGCCTATCGCTAAAATCTCACCTCCGACTAAACTTCAATCTCTTGCACGTACTCTGAAAGGGGTACCAAAAAGAGTCCAACAAAAAGGAACCTGTGCCATACGTCAACACCCCTAAAATAATTTGCTTAATGTTACATCCAAAAGCGAACTCATTTTTGAAAGAGCTATCATGCTACAATAGCTACTTTTTGGCAATTCATCTATCAAATCTATTAGCTCTATTTTCGTCATGCCTGTACATACTAGCATTCTTTGTTCAACTTGAATTAAAATCTGAACACTCCCTTATGTGTTGTGTAGAATAACCAAATGGAGACTTGGCTGAACACATGCAGCCCATCTTTGGACCTAGATAGCACTCACCCTGACCATCAAGGGGGCTACAGCATTGCACCTTTTCAGACGCACTCCCGATATTTTTATGCCCCAGTGGGTGAGGATTGCTGTGGAAGACAATTTGTGGAGTTATACTACCAGCAACATCATCCGTTTCCACAGTGCCGTGACTGTGCTCGTATGGTATTGGGGAATGCTTCCCATATATGTTGGTAGTGTCGCACATACTTCCGTCGCTATGGCACTGGTATGATGCAGTAGATCATGGGGGTCAGACCTCAACGACATAATCTCTGGGCAATTATGATGCCGCAACGTGGACCCAACCAACAAAGACTCCCGGAAGAGGAAAGAGCTCAAACATGGTGCGAGGACACCCTTCGTTTGCTAACCCCTCCCATTTTGCAGGTTCTTCTTCCCCATGAATCTACATGTCAGTTTTGGCTCAATGTGAGTGAGTCTTTAGAACGGTTTCAAAACCATAGGTGCCTCTTTAGCCTTCCTACTATGCCCATACCATATGTAAGTGAAGATGCACTTCTTCCCTTGCCATCTTCTCCATGGGTAGGATTACGTTCTGGGTTATCTTTACATCCTGAAGCTATTGATGTCCATCCACCACATGTACTCTCTTAATAAGAACTAGAAGCCAGGGCACTTTTTCCCATTGGGTTTTTCCCCTCGGCCAAATCCGGTGTTTAGCACCAATGTTTTTTATTTTTTGTCTTTTTAATTTTCTTTCTGTTTAGTTTGTTTTGTCGGAATAAAGCAGATACAAGCACCAAACTACATCTTCCACTTCAATTGATAGTCATACAATCAAGTGCAAACAATTCTTCACCAACCAGCGCTTTAACAGAAACAGGTGAACTCATGCCAATCTCTAGTGTTTTCTGTATTTTTCTTGTTGCTTGATTGTTTACAAATTTCACTTTACTAAGCATGGCAATATGCATCTCCTTTGGTCTAGAGTAGGGATAGCATTTTAGTAGCTTTAGACTTGATAGTGTAAGTTTGACCGTAATTGTTTTTACCTGTTCAGCAATACAAAGTAATTAGTGTTTTGTGCTAAAGGTAGAGTTCCAGACCTAGGACAAAGAGACTAAATTAATCATAGGACCGTCAGTGGATATCTTGCCCTTACTAGGACATTGCTTAGGGACAATCTAATAAACCTTCCATAACAAAAATTGGCATGACAAAAATAAAAGAAAAGTGTATATGTTTGTGGCCTATTGCCTTGTTATTCATGGTAGGCGAGGGAGGTCTATACATTTCCCAGACCAATGCCTTATGTAGCAAGGAATAGCCATACCGCGGGTGCGCAAACATACTCTTGAAGAAAGCCCTGTCCAAAAAGAAAGACAAAAAGAAAGAAAGAAAAAAGACAGAAAGGCACCAAGAGAAATGCTTGTCTAATCCAGGATGGTCACCGTTGTGCTTAAAATATTAAACCTTAACACTAAGCAATATCAAGAGTCTACCAATACATAATTATGTTAGATTTATTAGTGTTGAACCGACATCTTTGACTTAGCATAGGTTAGGTATACTACTTGATAGTCCCTCGATTAATTGTTGTCTTTTGCCTTCTAGGAAAAGAACAATACATTTGGCATAAAACATTCTTTACTTTAGTTAGCTACAGGTAGTAACTATTAAGGCTTGAACAAACCTATTCAATCTCTACACTGCTTCATTGTTTCCTTCCTCTATCTAATTGGACGTTTATTCCCATGTCTTATTCAGTAAAATTGTTTGTTTCGTTATTGTCTATCAGTACTTTTGTTTTTTTTTTTTTTAAAGAACACACAAACCACCTATCGTTTTGCTTGCAGGTACACACTGGAGATGTTACTCTTCCTTGGCATCTACGCGCTCGAGGACGTGCGCAAAATAGGAAGGGGGGAGTGTTGCGTGACGAGTGGTGATCAATGCAAGGATGCAACACAAAGATGCAAGCAGGAAAAACAAGAGACTTGACATTCTTATTTAGGGCTCTTGTAAAAAGTTCCAAGTTGTAGGTGAGTGTGGGAGTGGGCTTGAGAATAATCCCACATGGGAAGTTTTGGGAGTTTTAGGAGTTTTAGTATAAAAAGTGGCTCATTTGAGAGCTTATGGACACATTGGGCTACACTCATGCTTGAGCTCTCTTGAGACTAGCTCTCCCTCTTGTTCATAGAGGTGCAAGCTCTTCTCTCTCCCCATCTACACTATTGTATGAGCAATGCTCTTCTAATTCAATGCAATGAGATGATGTTTATCTCTCTTCTCATTTCTATTCTCTAGTGTGCATGCTTCTTTGTTGATGCTTGTGGATTCTCTATTAGGCTTTGTGTGGTAGTGGATTCAAGCTTAAGCTTCTCCATAGCTTGTATCTTATCCATGGGCAAGGCATTGCTTGAGTAGTGAATGAGACTGTATGTTTATTTCAAGTTCCATTAAGCTTCAAGGTTTGTGTGCATGCTAGGGAAGTAAGTGCTTGAGAATGAAGTATGCTTTAAGCTTGTGTATGCATTAGCTTAGCTTTCTTCTTGTAATGGATGCATGAATGAGTGGGATGATGAGTGAATGAGCAATGGCAAGATTGAGCTTGTGTGTGTAAAGTCTATGTCAAGGTAGTGGTGTTCATAGCATTTTCTCCATTCGTGGATAAGCTTTTGTGCACCGGTACGGGTTGAATCCCTAGCTCCGAAAGGGATGCAAATCCCATTGGATTGAGCTACACACGGATCATACCACTAGCTACAAGTGAGAGAGTCTACCGTCTCTCCACTCCACACCTCAAAATCTGTACCCAGATGACCTCTCTGGGTATGATTAGATAAGAACTTTCTGGCTTTTGCACCTCCAAAACATGGTTTGCTAGGAACATTTCCGGTCGTCCCTGATCTTCTCAAGTCCTTCTCAATCTTCACTTGACCACAATGTAAACCTCCATCTGAAAGCACTTGCTCTATTTTTTTAATAGTTCTTTCACTCTCTAATGCTGGTTTCATATTCCATGAAAATTTGATGTACATGTAGACTAGTTTCTCAATTATTCTAACCAGCGCATGCAAAACACAAATATGAACTCTGATCAAAGGGATAGGAAGAATTGGATCCCAATTAGGATCCACTCCTGGAGCATCACGATTTGGGGCTTCACGCCTATTACTGCTTGCATTTAGGCATTTCCATTCTCTCTCTTTTCCTCCTTTGGAGACACCTCGTTCGGTCATACAATACAGGCAAGGATACTTGGCCATTGCTCCTTGGGAAATACCAAACATGCATTTCAAGGTTTTAAGATCTGCAGCAGCCAGGTGCCATTCAACCTCATATTCACCATATCCTTCTACATAAAGCTTTTCTTGCTGCTGGATAGTGGAAGGAAGCTCAGTCTGGTTAAAGTACCACTTTAGAATTTCATGGGTCTCTATTGGAACCTGTTAACAAGGGGCCAGTTAAATTGTCTACAACATCATAACAAGAGGATAGAAACATAATATACTTTTTTTAAAAATGGATAGCACGTCACCTCAAATGCAGCCAGCCACCAAATCTCATTTTCAGATTGTACACTAAAGTGCCTCTCATCAGCATTACTGATACTTGCATCCAAAGCTCTATTCATTAAAGTCATGTTAACCCTTTCTAGCTTCTGTCCTTTGATCACCTCACTCTCATCAAGTTTTAGAACAAATTTTAGCCTTCCATTGCACTCATATACACTGATGTCATAAAATTTCACCATAGCCATTTGTAATTTCCGAACATCCATAATGAAATTGTTGAACTCTGTAAGATCTATGATTTTCTGTTCCCCGCTCTTTTTAGTCACTGTCAATGTACTAGACACGTGACAAGGCTCTCCAACAAGTTCGACCATTCCCAAGTTGAGAATATTTTGAGCTTTGTTCACGTGAAATGGTTTTGGAATGGGAATTACCGTTTTTTTTCCAAGCTTAGAATTGAAACCTTCTTTAACTTTATTAAACATCCTATAAGACTTTGTGCTTATGCCAGCCATGTCACATATACCTTGTGCATCTGCAGGAGTGAATGCTTCACTCACCTCCTGCAAGGATTGCTTTGCTATGTCTGATCGAAGTCTTGCAAACTTAGGATGATGTATTGCTGACTCCACGATGTCTTTTGTCAGAACTTTGCCAAATATATCAGAACCTTGCTCTTTTGGACCCACAACATCTGTGACCATCCTGAAAAGCAACAACGATATCTATTAACAGTAGTGGAAGGTGTGTCAATAAACTCCTTAGCAAGAGGGTTGTTGAAGATCAAGGATGGTTGTTACAATTATTGTTACATTACCTAAATCCCCTTAAGATAGAAGCATTCCTTATCTTTGTGGCCCCCTTTTTTGTAAAAAGAGCAACAATGTTTTAATGGGCAATCTTAGGTGAGATGACCTTGAGTATGGTAGATGGTACAACATAGAGAATTGTAATAATGTTTCAAGGGGGCATTCTTGGGAGAGATGACCCTCAATACCATAGATGGTATGCCATAGACTTATAATACCAAAATTTTTCCTTTTGTGAGACTTATTAATTATAATATAATATTTATGTGGTGTGTTATCCATGTGGGACCCGATCTTTAGTATGCTAGTAATGTTCACTAGGAATATATGACAATTTCCATGGGAAGCTTATATGTGAACTTGATAGCTTGGTGGCCACTTCAATGGCTTGGTGATGATGTAATGGCTCCAATTATCTTATTTCACATGAAGGATTGCAAGGAAGTTTATTTAATATTATGTGCTAGGTATGAGAATGAATGGATATATCATAAATACCATATGAGTAGATGATAACTACATTGGTATGGGAACTAGTGCTAATTCTTTATTTAATTAGTGATGATTCATAAACTAGGTGTGGGGCATATGTCTACATGGATTGGTAACTCTATTTGAATAAGATGGCGAATGCATGGCAATCTTATGGAGGCTTGTGGATGCATGTGGAGGAGTGTGGAAGGATGCATAATAGAGGAGAATCCTTCTAAAAGTCCTACAGAGGCTTGTGAATGCTTGTGGAGGAGTGTGGGAGGATACATACTAGAGGAGAATCCTTCTCAAAGTCCTATGTTGGTGGTATTTGTGTCGGCTCAATGTGGGGTTAGATCTAATCTACCAAGTCAAGGATTCCTTGATTAAATAAAGCAAAGAAACACATGGTAAAAGTAGCCACCAAGAAGGACAAGTGATGGGTGATGGTGACATTTGGGTTTATGTAGTCCTAGCTTAAATGCTTCTACAATTGTAATTTGTGTGAGCATGGTGAGAAATATTCTAAAGAAGCCCTCTTGATCACTCTTAGAGACAACTTTTGTTTTTAAATAAACAACTTCATAGTTTTGACCATAACTTTTGCCAATGAAGTAATTTTTTAGAGTTTCAAAAACCAAGGTTTAGAACACTTCAAGATATTTCTAATGAGCTATTGGGATCTTTTGTTTGGGTTCATATGTGTGATTGGGACTATGCAGCGGGGTGGTCACTCGAGTTTGAAAAGGATTGCAATTGGATTGCTTAGTATTTCTTTTATACATAGATATATTTATTAGTGTTAAATCAAATTAAAGACTTTAACTTGCAACCATAAGAGATAATGAGCATCAAATCCTAAGAGAGATATATCACATGTAAAGAGAGGTAGTAAAAACCCATTCATGTCTTCAAGTTTCATCCAAAACATCCTATACAACCCAACCAATCATTTCAACCATCTTTTATGTTGTATATAAATCTTTTAGTGAGCTAAAAGATTTTCTTTCAAAAAATGCATAGTTTTTCTTTTTGGTTCCAAGAGATGGAAAGAAATTCAAAAATCAACTCGACCCTTTATTCTTCCCCTTCTTGAGTATAAGAGGATGTGGGGTGTCCACATTTCAATATTCCTGTGATGATGATGCGAGTCCTCTTTTGAGAGAGTGAAGAAACAAAAATGTATTATTGCCCTCTATGCATTTATTATCTTATTTGTATAACGTGTTTAGGGACCATTTATTTAAAAGGGGTAATAATACTATCATGTGGGTGTGAGTTTTTGATTTGTCACATTATATGTCCTATCATATGTCCTATGTGTCAGGATGACTTACAAGTGAGGGATGCATTATGTCCTTGTATCTTAGAGAAGACAATAGGGTATGAGTATTAGTGGGTTTTGGCTACCTTTACTTGTTATTCCCTTTGTAAGATTCCTCCCCGGCCTCTCAAGATGTCCAGCATCTTCCCCCTGTAATCAATCCCCTCTTCAGAAATATAAAAGATCTTGTCTCTGCCTGTTTTGACATAGAGAGAGAAAATATTCTAGAGAGAGAATATTCAGATTTTGAATATTTTTAGATAAAAAAATTTCTCATATTATTAAAATAAGCTCCCCTGAAACCGAAGTTCAAAAAGATTTTCAGAAAGTGCATTAGAAATTAAGTATAATCGGTTCAAGAGGCATTATCCTAGGGGGGTGAAGATTTTTTTGAAATTTCAAATTAAGGTTCCTTTGGGCCAATAAGATCAATCCATGTGTGGGGAGGAGATAAATCCAATTTGTAAAAGAAATTACCCAAAAATGAGTAAATGCTCACAGAAGATAAAGAGTTGACTAAGGACAAGGTTAATAGTTAAAAAGGGGAGATATTTAGAAGCAATGATGCATTTTTGACACCTCTGCATGGGGATTTTTCCCTCATGAATGAGGCGCCTACTTCACATGTGCAATTGACTTTTAAATCTTCAAAAATTGAGATATTTCATCTCTCCTTTCTCCTAATTCAAGTCTAGTTCCAAAAAGTTAGCTCAACTGACCTAAAAAATGGTCAAAAATTGACCAAACTGAGTTGAAAAATTCTAGAATCAGTTTGTTTGGTTAGGAGCTCAATTTTTCCTATAAATAGAAGCCCTCCCCTTTGTTGAAACTTAATAGTGTTTTATGCACTGTTACTCTACTCCTCCCAAGCCAAGAACTGTGAATTTATTAATAATTCACTAGTTTTTGACATTTCCCTCTTCCAAAGATTGGTGGCCACTCTTGTTACAAACAAGAGTTGAACCCTCAAACCATTAAGCCAAAGGAAAGCTCCAAGAAATTATGTAAGTAGAGATTCTTGTATTTTTCTTATTGATTTTATGTTTTTCTAATGTTTATGATTGAAGTGATAAATGGATATTATGCCTTGATCGAAAGGTTTTTCCCCTCTCTCTTCTTAGAATCAAACCTTCTTTATCCTAGTTAAGTGAAAATTATTGGAATTAAACTTTTTATAATGTTTTCTTTTTTTATAAGTGAATTTTGATTAGTATAGATTGCTCTAAATCAATTAGAGTTAATTTTTAAGATAAAATTAAGTAGAAAAAATTGAAAAATAGTCAGCCATACAAAGGAGGTTATGATAAATTTTTTAGAAATAAGAATTATATTTTATTATGCTAAAAGAGTAATTCTTAATTCTATACTCTAAAAGTGTTATTTTCATGCATAGAAGATGCATATTGATTATTATTATTCTTATACATAAAGGAATAATTTTCTTTTATTATGAAAGTGTTACTTTCATCAAAATAGATTTTTATGCATAAAGGAATAATTTTCTTTTATTATGAAAGTGTTACTTTCATCAAAATAGATTTTTATGTATAAAGGAATAATTTTCTTTTATTATGAAAGTGTTACTTTCATCAAAATAGATTTTTATGCATAAAGGAATAATTTTTCTTATTTATGAAAGTGTTACTTTCATCAAAATAGATTTTTAGGCATAAAAGATTATGTTTTTATTGAAAAGTGTTACTTTTATCATAATTGACTTTCATGCATAGAGGTATGCATAAAAGATTATTATTGAAAAAGTGTTATTTTTATCATAATTGATTTTCATGCATAGAGGTATGCATAAAAGATTATTTTTTTATAAAAGTGTTGCTTTCATCTCATAAATGATTTTATGCATAAATTAGATGCATAAAAGAAATTCTTTTATATTAAAAGAGTGATTCTCATCATAAATGATTGTATGCATAATCATATGCATAAAAGATATTTTTTTATATTAAAAGAGTGATTTTCATCATAAATGATTTTATGCATAAATAGGAAGCATAAGAAAAATTCTTTTATTCTAAAAGTGTAATTCTTACTAAATTGGATTTATGCATGGAAAGATGCATACAGAAATCTATTTTTAGTTCAAAAGAGTTATTTTTGTCAATTTTGATTTTATGCATAGGAAGATGCACTAAAGATTTGATTTTCTATTCAAAAGTGTCATTCTCAATTAAAATGAATTTATGCATAGGAAGATACATAAAAGATTGATTTTTATTTCGAAAGTGTTAGTCTCCTTAAAATGGAATTTATGCATAAATAAATGCGTAAAGAAATCTTATATCGAAAATAAGAATTCTCTTATATTCTATAAATAGATATGAGGATGTGAAACGAATCAATTAGATGAAAATGAATGAGGAATAAACGTAGTTATATGTATGTGAAAGAAATGATGTAGATGTGGAATGTGGATATGTATGGATGAGAATGTGAATGTGGATGTGGATGTATGTGAATGTGAATGCCGATGTGTGAATGTGGATATGGATGTAGATATGGAATGTGGATGTGGATGTATGTGAATGTGAATGAGGATGTGGAATGTGGATATGGATATATGGATGAGAATGGAATGTGAATGTGGATGTATGTGAATGTGAATGTGGATGTGTGAATGGGGATATGGATGTAGATATGGAATGTGGATGTGGATGTATGTGAATGTGAATGAGGATGTGGAATGTGGATATGGATGTATGGATGTGAATGTGAATGTGGATGTATGAATGTAGATGTGGATGTGGATGTGAAAATGGATGTATAAATGTAGATGTGAATGTGGATGTACGAATGTGGATGTGTGTGTGGAATAATGAATGCAAATATGAATGTGAATGGATATGAAGTCGATATGAGCGAATGGATGAGATGAGATGTCATGTGAATCAAAATGTGAATGAATAATATAAGATCTGAACGAATGAGATATAATGAGAAATGGATGTGAGGAGACGTAATGTAAATTAAGAAAGATAGGAATGGATGTTATGTGAAGTGAATGAATCCTATGTGGGTGATGGGATAGAAAATGATGTATCTGGTCAAGAATGGATACACATATGAATTGGAATTGGATTAAATAATATGGGTTAATGTGGAATAATGTGGAAAGACGAGAGTTCAATATAGAAACTGTATTTGTGACCTGTTTGTAAATGATTGTTTTATGTCAAGAATGCTGGGAAAGCATTTTGACCATCTTGTGATGATTAAGGTCGTGGAGACCTACCTGATAAAGTTGCAACTGCTGAGACGGAGAGTCAATGGAGGACGTCTCGCGTAGCAAGGTCGGCCGAGGTCTTGACCAGCCTCGGTTCGATTTAAATGGTGAGCTTCCGGTATGGTGGATGAGGGATCAAGGAAGCGGCCTATGAGTGAAGCGCTAAGTGACCTACGAAGGATCCTAGAGGGTGCTGACCATACGGTTCTCGGTCACCAAAGATACCCACACGTGCATCGTGGAAGATATTGGAATTAGGAGTAAGAGTTGTTTTCTAAAACCGGGCATGGATCTGGTTGATTGACCTTGCTGGTCCTCAACGGATGAGTCCATGGCTCTTTTATATGGATCTGTTGGTTGATCTTGCTGATCTTCAACTGAGATTCCATTTTGTTATGTGAATATATTACCGGTTACTATGACCTAGGAACTATCGAAAAGGCCCCTGAGTGAATAAGTGGTGAGCGTTCTGGTTGCCAATGATGCCATAAGTACACCGATGAATGAATGATTAGAAATATGGATTCAACCAGAGATTTTGAGGATAGTGATCAATGACATAATGGTCATTAAAGGATTGTTTTAAAGTTAGCTGATGCTGAGAAAAAGATAATTTCATATCGGGTGCGTAAGTGGTGTGACTAGTTTAATGTTTGCATGAACTTCCAGCTAGGGGGCCTGGGAACTCTTTTCCGTGGTACCCGGGATAAAACTTAACCAAATTTCTAATTGGATCCCATCACTACAGTGGTTGGGTGGTTGGCTAACCCATGGGACTGGATGGGGTTAGGCTGGACTGATGGATCCGTAAATCGAGACTCAATTGCTCTTATTACGATAGATAAAGTAAATCCCGGATAGTAATTGTTCTATGGATAGGAATCAACGGCTGTGCATCTTGATGGGAAAAAAAGCGTTGATCCCAATGATCCAAGTGCAAGTTTCTTCCTTGATCTGATCGAGTATCTTTATAGGTGCAGTCGGATCAGCTGGATCAGTAATGATCTTGACTACGTTAGAGTAAGAAGTTATCCTGGTGGAATCGCCCGTGCTTTCCGGGTAAAGGAAGTTTTTCCGGGTTCGATTTTGGAAAAACCGATGGATTAATCTCTTGTTCGGATATCCGTGTGGTGGGCGAGGCCCCGAGTGTGGGACCCTGCCCCGCGCAAGAAGTGCTACTTCCGCTGCTAGCACCCCGAATCCATTGTGTGGTGGTAGGGACAGGGATCTTACAGTTGGTATCAGAGCTATTCGACTAATGAGGATCAACTGAGAAGCCAAATATGTCAAAAATTTATCAAGAAGCACAAAAAGGTTGTAATTGTGTGATAAAAAATTCATACAATTTGATATTCAAACTGAAATTCGTAATTTGGTAATTCGGTCTTCAGGTGGAAGTACCGCAATTGTATGGAATCCCTGACTTGCTTGAGGCCTAGACATGATAGTATTTACCTTATAATTCCAAGGACCGTGACTACCCATATATACCGAGGGTATAACTGCAGCTCTTTACTGGCTGTATATACGAGTAAATCTAAGACTTGAAATTATAAGCATTAATGCTATCCAGTTGATGAATTCGAATGTGGTTGATATGAGTTTTAATTCTTTTTAAGAACTGATGAATTGATTTGGATTCTGATTGAAAAATGATGATCCCTGAAAATTGGTTGAAATGTAATAAGCTGAGCGAAACCATAATGAGGATGAATGGGACGAGTCCCTGTGATGATACATAACTAGAATGATGATAATGATTTCAGCAAATCACTATGAGATTAGTGGATTGTGCTGTCAAATTGCTACTGTTAACACTTGACACGGTAGATCAAGTTAAGGGATGACAAATTGAGAACTTACTTGACTGAAATTTTCGTGGAGGAATGTTCAAAAAGAAATTTTTTCGATCTAATGGATCATTATCGTGTTAAAAATATGAATGATATGATGTGAATGAATTGTTATTTAATGATGAGTTCTATATAAGGGATATTTATTTTAGTATTCTGTTGGGTTGACCAGAATATAAGAAACCCCAAAATAAATTGGATCTTAAGAAAAAGAGTTGTCCTCTACTTTGCGAGATGAGGACATCTCGCATTTTTTTTAAGTGGGGTAGAATGTAAGATTCCTCCCCCAGCCTTCGAGGTATACAGGAGTAAGAACCTCCCTTTCTGATCTTATAATTATTCCCTCTCTAAAATAAAAGAAAGACTCTGTTTGAAAAGGAAGACCCTTTCCCCAGAATACTTTCTGAAGAGTCCCACCTGTTTTAAGGATTCAGAACGATGAGTTCAGAAGTGAGAACCGGTGTTTTGGATGCCAAGGTCTTTGTAAGATTCCTCCCCCACCCCCTTTTTGATGTCTAGTATCTTCCCCTGTAATCAATCCCTCTTCAGAAATATAAAGACCTTGTTTCTAACTATTTTAACCTAGAGAGAGAAAATATTCTAGACAGAGAATATTCAGATTTTGAATATTTTTGGATAGAAAAATATCTCTTATAATTAAGATGAATTCCCCTGAAACAGAAATTCAAAAAGAATTTTCCAATGTGCAATTGGAATTGATTGGAAATGTGTATAAAGGATCTTAGCCTAAGGGTCTAGATTTTCAGAAATTTTTGGATTATGGTTCAATTAAGGTTCCTATGGGCCAATAGCATCAATCCATGTGTAGGGAGGAGATAAATCCAATTTGTAAAAGAAGATACCCAAAAATGAGTAAATGCTCACATAAGATGAAGAGTTGAAAATGTACAAGGTTTATTAGTAAAAAACTATGAGCAATATTAAAAATATGAGATATTTTGGGTATCCAAAAAATGAGTAAATGCTCACATAAGATGAAGAGTTGAAAATGTACAAGGTTTATTAGTAAAAAACTATGAGCAATATTAAAATGATTCCATTATGACACATATGTAAGGAAGGGGAGTTCTTTAAAGGAGGTGCATATTTCACATAAGATGAAGAGTTGAAAATGTACAAGGTTTATTAGTAAAAAACTATGAGCAATATTAAAATGATTCCATTATGACACATATGTAAGGAAGGGGAGTTCTTTAAAGGAGGTGCATATTTCACATAAGATGAAGAGTTGAAAATGTACAAGGTTTATTAGTAAAAAACTATGAGCAATATTAAAATGATTCCATTATGACACATATGTAAGGAAGGGGAGTTCTTTAAAGGAGGTGCATATTTCACATGCTTGAATGAGTTTTAAACTCATAAAAATTGAGATATTTCATCTCTCCTCTCTCCTCATTCAAGTCTAATTCCAAAAAGTTAGCTTAACTGACCTAAAAATGGTCAAATATTGACCAAACTGATTTAGAAAATTCTAGAATCAGTTTGTTTGGTTAGGAGCTCAATTTTTCCTATAAATAGAAGCCTCCCCCTTGTTGAAAAATATATAGTGTTTATGCATCGTTACTCTACTCCACCTAAGCCAAGAACTGTGAATTCATGTAATAAAATTCACTAGTTTTTGGAGCTTCCCTCTTTCTTCAATCCCCATTAGTGGCTCCATCAACATACTTAACCAATTGATTGGTTGGGGGCCTCTACCGTGAACAAAGAATCAAGCAATTTGTAAGGTAATTAGTGAATATTGATCTTTTCTATAATTCTCAATGTTTCTCTCTTCTCAACCCCTCTCAAGCTTGAGAAGCTTAATTGGTATGATTTTTTTAGAATGCTATTGAAGTGAATTGATGAATGTTAGTGAAGAGTTACATAATTTAATAAATGCTATTGAAGTTAATTTCCATTTATGTTTAAATTCTAATAGTTTTTATGTAATTTCTCTCTCTCACTCAAGAAATGGTCATTCTCATGACCCATTCTCAATCCAAATCAAGCTTTTCATAAAGCTTTTTCTTAACCCAAGATTAAGCTATGTTTGAGGCCAAATTAATGGCTTTTTTCTATACTTTTAGTTTATGCATATTCATGATTCAATCCATTATGGATTGATGATCAAATTAGAGATCATTTTAATTATTTCCTTAATGATAAGCTTTATCCCTTAGAAAAAATTGAGATTTATCAGTCATAGCAGCGGAGCTATGGCAAAATTATACATAAAATAATTTCATTCAAAGCATAAAAATTATACATAAAATAATTTCATTCAAAGCATAAAAAGAGGACTTCCTACCATATTCTAGGAGTTATCATCCTAGATTAATTGAAAGATATTCATTGTAATCATAGAGAAATTGATTTTTATATTATGCATAATTGATTTTCATGCATAGAGCTATGCATAAAAGATTATTATTTTAACATAAAAGTGTTACTTTTATCAAGTTTTAATTTTCATGCATAGAAGTATGCATAAAGGATAATTTTTTTATATTAAAAGTGTTACTTTTATCATTTTTAATTTTCATGCATAGAAGTATGCATAAAGGATAATTTGTTTTTATATTAAAAGTGTTATTTTTATCATTTTTAATTTTCATGCATAGAAGTATGCATAAAAGATAATTTTTTATATCAAAAGTGTTACTTTTATCATTTTTAATTTTCATGCATAGAAGTATGCATAAAGGATAATTATTTTATATCAAAAGTGTTACTTTTATCATATTGGATTTCATGCATAGAGGTATGCATAAAAGATGATTATTTTAATGTAAAAGTGTTACTTTTGTCACAATTGAATTTCATGCATAGAGGTATGCATAAAAGTTGATTATTTTATTATAAAAGTGTTACTTTTATCATAATTGGATTTCATGCATGGAGGTATGCATAAAAGATATTCTTTTTATACTAAAAGTGTGATTTTCATCTTAAATGAAATTTATGCATAAGTAGATGCGTAAAGAAATTTTATATCAAATATAAGAATTCCATTATATTCTATAAATAGATATGGGAAGAGATAGGATGCGATAAGAGATGTATGTATGTGGATGTGTGGATGTGGAGATGGGAGTGTGGATGTATGAATGTGAAAATGGATGTATGCATGAAGATGAGTGTGGATGTATGAATGTGAAAATGGATGTATGCATGAAGATGTATATGCATAGATGTGAATGTGGATGTAGATGTGGCTGTATAGATGTGAATGTGGAATGTGGATGTGGATGTATGTATGTATGTGGATGTAGATGTGGATGTATAGATGTGAATGGGAATGTGGAGGTGGATATATGTGAATGTGGATATAGATGTGGATGTATGTATGTGGATGTAGATGTGGATGTATAGATGTGAATGGGAATGTGGATATAGATGTATGTATGTATGTGGATGTAGATGTGAATGTATAGATGTGAATGGGAATGTGGATGTGGATGTATGTGAATGTGGAGGTAGATGTGGATGTATGTATGTATGTGGATGTGGATGTATGAATGAGGACGTGATAGTGGATGTATGTATGTGGATGTGGATGTATGGATGTGGATATGGATGTGTATGTATGAATGTGGATATGGGATGTGGATGTATAAATGAGGATGTGAAAATGGAGGTAAGCATGTAGATGTGGATGTATGGATGTGAATGTGGATGTGGATGTGGATGTGGATGTGGATGTGGATGTATGGGTGTGAATATATGATATGTGATGTGAAGGAATCTGAAGTGAAGAGATGGAAAATGATGTGATTGGATGAGTACACATATAAATGGAATGTGGAATAAGTAATGTGGATTATATGAGGGATAATGTGGAAAAATGAGAGTTAATATAGAAAATTGTATTTGTAAACTGTTTGTAAATGGCTGTTTTATGTCAAGAATACTGGGAAAGCATTTTGACCGTCTTGTGATTAAGGTCGTGGAGACCTAACTGATAAAGTTGCAACTGCTGACGGAGAGTCAATGGAGGACGTCTCACGTAGCAAGGTCGACCGAGGTCTTGACCAGCCTCGGTTCGATTAAAATGGTGAGCTTCCGTGTACGGTGGATGAGGGACCAAGGAAGCGGCCTATGAGTGAAGTGCTAGGTCACCTGCGAAGGATCCTAGAGGGTGCTGACCATACGGTGCTCGGGCTCTGGGTCGCCTAGGATACCCACGCGTGCGTCGAGGAAGATATTGGAACAAGGAGTAAGAGTTGTTTTGTGAAACCGGGCATGGATCTGGTTGATTGACCTTGCTGGTCTTCAATGGATGAGTCCATGGCTCTTTATATGGATCTGTTGGTTGATCTTGCTGATCTTCAACGAGAGTCCATCTTGATTTTTATAAGTGATTATATTGCCGAGTATTATGGGCTAGGAACTATTGAAAAGGCCCCTGTGTGGACAGGTGGTGAGCGTTCTAGTTGCCAATGATGCCATAGATACTCTGATGAAGGAATGATGGGAAATTATGAATCAACCAGATAAATTGGAAGATTGTGATCAGTGGTACTATGGTTTCATTAAAGGATTGTTTTAAAGTTAGCTGAAGCTAAGAAAAAGGCAATTTCATATTGGGTGTGTAAGTGGTGTGGCTAGTTTTATGTTTGCATGAACTTCCGGCTAGGGGGCCTTGGAACTCTTTTCCTTGGTACCCAGGACAAAACCTAACCAAATTCCAAATTGGATCCCATCACTACAGTGGTTGGGCAGTTGGCTAACCCATGGGATCGGATGGGGTTAGGCTGGACTGATGGATCCGTAAATCGAGATTTTAATTCTATTATTACGATAGATGAAGTAAATCCCAGATAGTAAATTGTTCTATGGATAGGAATCAACAGCTGTGCCTCTTGATGGGGAAAAAAGCGTTGATCCCAATGATCCAAGTGCAAGTTTCTTCCTTGATCTGACCAAGTACCGTCAGAGGTGCAGTTGGATCGGTTTGATCAGTAATGATCTTGACTACGTTAGAGTAAAGAGTTATCCTGGTGGAATCGCCCATGCTTTCCGGGTAAGGGAAGTTTTTTCGGGTTCGGTTTTTGAAAAACCGACGGATTAGTCTCTTGTCCGGATATCCGTGGACGAGGCCCCGAGTGTGGGTCCCTACCTCGCGCATGAAGTGCTTCTTCTGCTAGTACCCCGAATCTGTTGCACGGTGGGAACAGGGATCTCACAGTCTTGGTCATCAGTTAAAAGATTGCCCGACTCCTGCCATGTCAAGGGCATAGGGAAGTCAAGAACCCCAAATTTAGAGACCAATCCCTTCATACCAGTCTAATCAGGGTCCATCTCGCCCAAGCCAAGGTAACCCCAGAAGAACTCCAGCTCATCCATCTGTCTCTGTCATCCAGAATAACCTTAGAACTCCTTTCCAGAACTGGGGCAACCAAAGAGAAAGAATTCCGCCTTAGACTGCAGTAGCCAGAACAGTCGCAATTTCAGATGTAGTAGAAGAGGAAAAAAGACAGATCTATGCTACAATTGAAAACCAAGGGCCTAACCGACAATTCTCAGTCATCCATACTCCAGTAGAGTCAGGGTAAACCAAGTAATCGAAGATATACTTCGGTCATGCTGTGGTAGGGAACCCAAGAAGTGGCTAAGCTATCTACACCTAGTCGAGTATTGGGATGAGCCCTTTTAAAGCTCTGTATGGACAAGATTTCTTAACTCCATTAACTAGGTCCGACCCATTGATTAGGGTTGAGATGTCTAGAAATCGACTACTCCAATGGAGCCCATGTATGAACCCGCATTTTATGTTGCAGCTCCCCAACCCTATGCGATCACCTTGCCATCCACTCTCTTATGAAACGCCTCCCATAGCTCCATCCTCTCTGACATCCCAAGTATCCTTTTCACTGGTGTCTCCCATAAAGTACTTTTATCCTCCGTCGCCCACCTATCCCTCTCTCCCGTATGCACCTTTGTTTGCTGGTGTATGTAGTGACTTAGCCGTCACCCCAATCCACCAAACTCCCTATGGCCTATGTAGCCCCACTCTATGGCTAGATCTCCTTGAGTTGTCAATTGAGGTTGCATCACGTGGCTAATTATTTGTTTTTTTTTGGCAATAGTGGTCATTTTCAGCAGTAATGAACTCTTCCAAAAGGCTCCTCCCCATGCTTACATTGCCCAAAGGGTTAAGACCATTTTCCAGGGATTAATCGTCTGAAGCCTCTCTTACCCACTCCTACCTTGATGGTCACCATTATGGAGGCCATGGTCCCCTCATCTAGTTAAGTAGTACTAGAGCTAGTCATTGTCACATGTTCTCAGGATGTGCACTCCCAAACCATGTTCTCAGGATGTGCACTCCCAAACCATCTTCTTTAAATCAAACCATGAACGTACTTCTGAACCATCTTCCTTAAATGCACCCATGAACATTGGGGTGGTGGAACATGTGTAACTTGAGGCCCTCCACAAGCTCATGACTACCCCACCCATAGAGCCATCTCCTACTCCTACTCCTCCACCAACCCCCATACCTCCCTACTCTAACACCCCAAAGTGGCACTTCCTTGACTACATCTGTATGGGCCACCTTCCTATCCATTCTTGTGATAAAAATACCCCTCTCCCAACCCTATGCATTGAACTCATAAGAAATGAAATCTCTTCAACTCATGTTTAGTGGTCATCCCTCTTCTTCAGCGATTCCAATTCAAAGGGACATTCCATCCAATAGTAGTGGGTGTGACACCACACCACTATCTTCCAATGAAGCCAGACTGTGCTGCACTTCCCCCACGATGGCTGATCCTTTTATAGTCTTCCAATCTTAATATTTGTCAAAGGCACCAAGATCCGTGGTGTCATTGTCGATGGTGGCTCTAACATCAACATATTGCCTGAGGCCCCACGACCATCATGTTTTGAATCTCTCCCTCACGGATCCACCTCCCTTTATTCTTTATATTTCTAACCAAAGTGACATGATGCCCCTTGGCCTTGTGCAACATTTTCTTGAATCTATGTAGGTCTCACAATTTTCATGGTTTTCATGGTATTAAATCTACCACGGACTAAAGGGGCCTATAATATTTTGATTGGTTGCTCATGGCTAAGAGCTACCAAAGTAGTTAATGTTTGGGGCAAGGTAGACCTGATTATGCCCTTGCCAAATCATACATTGCTACTCCATCTTAAAAGGCTTCCAATGAGGGGTTACCACGCACTCCTTACCCCCCTATCCAATGTAGTCTATTGGCATTGGCTAGATGGTGTGTCCAAGATGAGTTTATTGCTCTTATGGTTGATTGAAATGCTCTTGAAAGTTTGGTTGCACCACCATCCAAACTTTAAAGAGGAATCTTAAAAGTCTGGCTGCACCACCATCCAAACTTTAAAGAGGAATCTTCAAAGTTTGGCTGCACTAGCCTCAATGGAGGAACTTATTGAGATGGTTTGTTAAAGGGAGACAAATTTCCATGCCGTCAAATTTTGGCTACACAACCCTCAACTGAGGAACCTATTGAGATGATTAGTTTAGGGGAGCCAAAGTTCCATGTCGCATTGCTTCTGACTTGCTCCACCCCTTGCTCCCTAAATATAGTGACTATGTGTGATTTTCTCCACCCCTTGTGGCCTCCTAAATATAGTGACTATGTGTGATTTTCTCCACCCCTTGTGGCCTCCTAAATATAGTGACTATGTGTGATTTTCTCCACCCCTTGTGGCCCCTCCCTAATAGTCTCATCAGGAGTAATGTGTGACCCACGTTCAAACACAAAGAGGACCCTCTACAAGCTGCCCTAGAAGCATATTGGTGATTTTCCTCTTGACTCTATTCCTATTAATGATCCCTTACTTCTCCATTAGGAAATCCAGAAGTCCAGAAACTAATATGAGATCTATTGAGGAGCCTCACACCATCCATGTACCTTTTTGGGTTTGGGATAACCCTATACCTTGGACATGGTATCTACTTTCTCAACCCAACGTCATGAATCTGCCTTTGCTTGGTCTTATCAAGATTTATTTGGCATCAATCCTTCCATTATCACCTATTGCATTCCTCTCAAGAGGTCAACCAACTATTTAGGAAAGGTGTTTACATACTACTCTAAGGTGTTATAAAGAAGAAGCTTGATAAGATGATGGAGGTAGGCATCATTGTTCTATCAAACACTAAGAATGGCTTTTTCCCATTATCATCATTCCAAAGAAGAAAAGCAATAAGATCTGCATTTGGGTGGACTTTCAACCCCTTAACCAAAGTACCATTAGGGACGGATTTCCTTTTTCATTTATTAAGCATGTATCGGAGGAGGTCATTGTCCATTGGCTACTTGGTTTTTAGTATTCACTTTGTGCTGATGTCATGTGTGAGCGCTCCCTCTCGAGCACATACTCCATCTATCTCAAACGAGTGGAGGCCAAGGGTGTGATTCTTTTCTTGTGATGTTCTAGTTACCCTTGGTGAACATTGGCCAATCTTTCTACCTTGGCCCCTTGTTTTTCTCTTGGTGATCCCTTCTCATTGGATCCTAGTTCTCCTTCTTCTTTGAGGCTCCTTCTCTCCTATGTAGATACCTCTCCTATGTAGGTACCTCTATATAAATATTCACCAAGTTAGTAAATGGAGTAATGGTGTGCAATGTGTAGATGGGTCGACAAGTCCTCCATTTCACCGAGTTCTTTGGCTAGCTATTCCTTTGGCACCAACTTCCTTGACTAATACCAAGTTTTCAATCGTCGCTAACTTGCCCATTGAGTTCTTGGTTGCTTAACTTCCTTGACTGTCGAGTCCCAAGGCTACCATCGACTTCCTTAACCACCAAGTCCCTCTCTCTCTTGCAACTCTAATCTAGCATGTGTGGTGTGCTTAGGGTTAGGATTTGGGAGTGATTAGTACTAATCACTTGTTCTCTTATGCTTCCCTCTTTCTTCTTTTCTCCCTCTTGCTTGAGTGATTAGGCTACCAATGCGATCGTCTCCCACGGAGATCCCACACGATCTTCGCGATGGAAGTTGCACCACCCATTGGATTAGAGCAACCACCTCGGTGTGACAAAAATGTTAAGGAAACCTTAACTTAATGGGTTGTGAAAAGTTGCCTATCTGCCAAGCTCGAGCTAGGCTCAAGAGCTCCACCGTAGCCACTCGTTGCGGCCATCCTCTCACACACGTTATCATACTGAGGGGTGGTTACTCTAATCCAACGGGTGGTACAACCTCTCTCACGAAGATTGTGTGGTATCTCTGCGAGAGACAATCGTGTTGGTAGCTTAATCACTCAAGCAAGAGGGAGAGAAAAAGAAAGAGGGAAGCATGAGAGAACAAGTGATTAGAACTAATCACTCCCAAACACTAACCCTAAGCCCACCACACAAGCTAGATTAGAGTTACAAGAGAGAGGGAGAGAGAGATCACTCTTCTATTGCACAAATGGGAGAATCCGTCACAAACAAGAGAAATTGGATTTTATAGTTCCAAACCTTTTTCCACTTGGTCTCTAGTGCCAAGAGGTAAGACCTACCCAATCATAATGGCTAGTACATATAAAGTAGATAAGTTTGAAGGGTATAGCTTTCATACAAACCCTCAGCAAAAAGGACATGGTACTATCATCTTGCAAGAGATCACAGGTTTTCAAGTTTTTGTCCTCCAATATGCATCTCTATGGTGATGGGGGTCTTTAGTTTCTAGCCTCTTGCATCTCCACTTCATGTAACTTGGGTTTAGACACTGTGTTTTGGTCTCTAGTGCCAAGAGGTAAGACCTACCCAATCATAATGGCTAGTACATATAAAAATAGATAAGTTTGAAGGGTATAGCTTTCACACATGGTAGACAAAGATTACATTTACTCTCTTGAGAAAAGGGCTGTGGGGTATAACAAATGGGAAAGAAAAAATGCCAAACACCAGGGAGACGAGAAAACTCTATGGATTGGCAAGGATGAGAAGGCTTGTAAGATTCCTCCCCAGCCTCTCAAAATGTCCAGCATCTTCCCGTGTAATCAATCCCTCTTCAGAAATATAAAAGACTTGTTTCTAAACTGTTTTAACCTAGAGAGAGAAAATATTCTAGAGAGAGAATATTCAAATTTTTAATATTTTTGGATAGAAAATTATCTCATCTTATTAAAATAAGTTCCCCTGAAACAGAAATTCAAAAAGAACTTTCTAATGTGCAATTGGAATTAATTGGAAATGGGTATAAAGGACCTTAGCCTAAGGGTCTAGATTTTCAGAAATTTTTGGATTATGGTCCAATTAAGGTTCCTATGGGCCAATAGCATCAATCCATGTGTAGGGAGGAGATAAATCCAATTTGTAAAAGAAGATACCCAAAAATGAGTAAATGCTCACATAAGATGAAGAGTTGGAAATGTACAAGGGTTATTAGTAAAAAACTATGAGCAATATTAAAAATATGAGATATTTTGGGTATCCAAAAATGAGTAAATGCTCACATAAGATGAAGAGTTGAAAATGTACAAGGTTTATTAGTAAAAAACTATGAGCAATATTAAAATGATTCCATTATGACACATATGTAAGGAAGGGGAGTTCTTTAAAGGAGGTGCATATTTCACATAAGATGAAGAGTTGAAAATGTACAAGGTTTATTAGTAAAAAACTATGAGCAATATTAAAATGATTCCATTATGACACATGTGTAAGGAAGGGGAGTTCTTTAAAGGAGATGCATATTTCACATGCTTGAATGAGTTTTAAACTCATAAAAATTTGAGATATTTCATCTCTCCTCTCTCCTCATTCAAGTCTAGTTCCAAAAAGTTAGCTTAACTTACCTAAAAATGATCAAATATTGACCAAACTGATTTAGAAAATTCTAGAATCAGTTTGTTTGGTTAGGAGCTCAATTTTTCCTATAAATAGAAGCCTCCCCCTTGTTGAAAAATAGATAGTGTTTATGCATCGTTACTCTACTCCACCTAAGCCAAGAATTATGAATTCATTAATAATTCACTAGTTTTTGGAGCTTCCCTCTTTCTTCAATCCCCATTGGTGGCTCCATCAACATACTTAACCAATTGATTGGTTGGGGGCCTCTACCGTGAACAAAGAATCAAGCAATTTGTAAGGTAATTAGTGAATATTGATCTTTTCTATAATTTCTCAATGTTTCTCTCTTCTCAACCTCTCTCAAGCTTGAGAAGCTTAATTGGTATGGTTTTTTAAATGCTATTGAAGTTAATTGGTGAATAGTAGTGAAGAGTTACATAATTCAATAAATGCTATTGAAGTTAATTTCTATTTATGTTTAAATTCTAATGGTTTTTATGTAATTTCTCTCTCTCACTCGAGAAATGGTCATACTCTTGACCCATTCTCAATCCAAATCAAGCTTTTCATAAAGCTTTTCCTTAACCCAAGATTAAGCTATGCTTGAGGCCAAATTAATGGCTTTTTTCTATGCTTTTAGTTTATGTATATTGATGATTGAATCCATTATGGATTAATGATCCAATTAGAGATCATTTTAATTATTTCCTTAATGATAAGCTTTATCCCTTAGAAAATTTGAGATTTATCAGTCATAGCAGTGGAGCTATGGCAAAATTTTTATAAAAATTATGCATAAAATAATTTCATTCAAAGCATAAAAAGAGGACTTACTACCATATTCTAGGAATTATCATCCTAGATTAATTGAAAGAATTTCATTATAATCATAGAGAAATTGAATTTTAATATCATGCATAATGGATAAATTTTTATATCAAAAGTGTTATTTTTACCATTTTTATTTTCATGCATAGAAGTATGCATAATGGATAAATTTTTATATCAAAAGTGTTATTTTTATCAATTTTTATTTTCATGCATAGAAGTATGCATAAAGGATAAGTTTTTATATCAAAAGTGTTACTTCTACCATTTTTATTTTCATGCATAGAAGTATGCATAATGGATAAATTTTTATATCAAAAGTGTTACTTTTATCATTTTTATTTCATGCTTAGAAGTATACATAATGGATAAATTTTTATATCAAAAGTGTTACTTTTATCATATTTGAATTTCATGCATAAAAGTATGCATAAAAGTTGATTATTTTATTATAAAAGTGTGTCTTTTATTATATTGAATTTCAAGCATAGAGGTATGCATAAAGGTTGATTATTTTATTATAAAAGTGTGACTTTTATCATAATTGGATTTCATGCATAGAGGTATGCATAAAAGATGATTATTTTAATGTAAAAGTGTTACTTTTATCATATGTGAATTTCATGCATGCATAAAAGATGATTATTTTAATGTAAAAGTATTACTTTTGTCACAATTGAATTTTATGCATAGAGGTATGCATAAAAGTTGATTATTTTATTATAAAGTGTTACTTTTATCATAATTGGATTTCATGCATGGAGGTATGCATAAAAGATATTCTTTTTATACTAAAAGTGTGATTTTCATCATAAATGGATTTTATGCATAACTTAGATGCATAAGAGAAATTCTTTTATTCTAAAAGTGTAATTCCTACTAAATTGAATTTATGCATAGGAAGATGCATAAAAGATTGAATTTTAATTCAAAAGTGTCATTTTCATCTAAATTGAATTTATGCATAGGAAGATGCATAAAAGATTGAATTTTAATTCAAAAGTGTCATTTTCATTTAAAATGAATTTATGCATAGGAAGATGCATAAAAGATTGATTTTACTTCGGAAGTATTAATCTCCTTAAATGCAATTTATGCATAAGTAAATGTGTAAAGAAATCTTATATCAAATATAAGAATTCTCTTGTATTCTATAAATAGATATGAGATGTGATAGGATGTGATAAGAGGTGTATAAGAGGTGATAAGAGATGATAAGATGAATTAAGATGTGATAAGATGTGATAAGATGTGTATGAGATGAGGTAAGAAGTGTATGTGATAGGATAAGATGTATGAGATGAGGTAAGAAGTGTATGTGATGGGTTGTGATAGGGCGAGAATGGATGTGATGTAAAAGATTAGATGTGAAGGCATATGGGGTTATATGAATGGAAATGTGGAAATGGATGTATGTATGTGGATGTGTGGATGTGGAGATGGGAGTATGGATGTATGAATGTGAGAATGGATGTATGCATGAAGATGTATATGCATAGATGTGAATGTGGATGTAGATGTGGATGTATAGATGTGAATGGGAATGTGGATGTGAATGTGGATGTATAGATGTGAATGGGAATGTGGATGTGGATGTATGTATGTATGTGGATGTAGATGTGGATGTATAGATGTCAATGGGAATGTGGATGTGGATGTATGTATGTATGTGGATGTAGATGTGGATGTATAGATGTGAATGGGAATGTGGATGTGAATGTGGATGTAGATGTGGATGTATAGATGTGAATGAGAATGTGGATGTGGATGTATGTATGTATGTGGATGTAGATGTGGATGTATAGATGTGAATGGGAAAGTGGATTTGGATGTATGTGAATGTGGATGTAGATGTGGATGTATAGATGTGAATGGGAATGTGGATGTGGATGTATGTATGTATGTGGATGTAGATGTGGATGTATGGATGTGTATGTATGAATGTGGATATGGGATGTGGATGTATAAATGAGGATGTGAAAATGGATGTATGCATGTAAATGTGGATGTATGGATGTGAATGTGAATGTGTATGTGAATTAATGTGTCATCGATATGAGGAAATGGATGAGAATGAGTACACATTGAATGGAATGTGGAATAAGTAGTGTGGACTAAGGAGGGATAATGTGGAAAGACGAGAGTTCGATTTAGAAACTGTATTTTGTGACTGCTTGTAAATGACTGTTTTATGTCAAGAATGCTGGGGAAGCATTTTGACCATCTTGTGGATTAAGGTCATGAAGACCTAACTGTTAAAGTTGCAACTGCTGACAGAGAGTCAATGGAGGACGTCTCGCGTAGCAAGGTCGACCGAGGTCTTGACCAGCCTCGGTTCGATTTAAATGGTGAGCTTCCGGTGTACGGTGGATAAGGGACCAAGGAAGCGGCCTATGAGTGAAGCGCTAGGTCACCTGCGAAGGATCCTAGAGGGTGCTGACTATACGATGCTCGGGCTCTGGGTCGCCGAAGATACCCACACGTGCGTCGTGGAAGATATTGGAACAAGGAGTAAGAGTTGTTTTCTGAAACCGGGCATGGATCTGGTTGATTGACCTTGCTGGTCTTCAATGGATGAGTCCATGGCTCTTTATATGGATCTGTTGGTTGATCTTGCTGATCTTCAACGAGAGTCCATCTTGATAAGTGATTATATTGCCGAGTATTATGGGCTAGGAACTATTGAAAAGGCCCCTCTGTGGACAGGTGGTGAGCGTTCTAGTTGCCAATGATGCCATAGATACTCTGATGAAGAAATGATGGGATATTATGAATCAACTGGATAAATTGGAAGATTGTGATCAGTGGTACTATGGTTTCATTAAAGGATTGTTTTAAAGTTAGCTGATGCTAAGAAAAAGGCAATTTCATATTGGGTGTGTAAGTGGTGTGACTAGTTTTATGTTTGCATGAATTTTTGGCTAGGGGGCCTTGGAACTCTTCTCCTTGGTAACCGGGACAAAACCTAACCAAATTCCAAATTGGATCCCATCACTACAGTGGTTGGCTAACCCATGGGATCGGATGGGGTTAGGCTGGACTGATGGATCCGTAAATCGAGATTTAATTTCTATTATTACGATAGATGAAGTAAATCCCGGATAAAAATTGTTCTATGGATAGGAATCAACGGCTGTGCCTCTTGATGGGGAAAAAAGCGTTGATCCCAATGATCCAAGTGCAAGTTTCTTCCTTGATTTGACCAAGTACCGTTAAAGGTGCAGTCAGATCAGTTGATCCGTAATAATCTTGACTACGTTAGAGTAAAAAGTTATCCTCGCGTAGCAAGGTCGACCGAGGTCTTGACCAGCCTCGGTCGATTTAAATGGTGAGCTTCCGGTATGATGGATGAGGGACCAAGGAAGCGGCCTATGAGTGAAGCGCTAGGTCACCTGCGAAGGATCCTAGAGGGTGCTGACCATACGGTGCTCGGGCTCTGGGTCGCCGAAGATACCCACACATGCGTCGTGGAAGATATTGGAACAAGGAGTAAGAGTTGTTTTCTGAAACCGGGCATGGATCTGGTTGATTGACCTTGCTGGTCTTCAATGGATGAGTCCATGGCTCTTTATATGGATCTGTTGGTTGATCTTGCTGATCTTCAACGAGAGTCCATCTTGATAAGTGATTATATTGCCGAGTATTATGGGCTAGGAACTATTGAAAAGGCCCCTGTGTGGACAGGTGGTGAGCGTTCTAGTTGCCAATGATGCCATAGATACTCTGATGAAGGAATGATGGGATATTATGAATCAACCGGATAAATTGGAAGATTGTGATCAGTGGTACTATGGTTTCATTAAAGGATTGTTTTAAACTTAGCTGATGCTAAGAAAAAGGCAATTTCATATTGGGTGTGTAAGTGGTGTGACTAGGTTTATGTTTGCATGAACTTCCGGCTAGGGGGCCTTGGAACTCTTTTCCTTGGTAACCGGGACAAAACCTAACCAAATTCCAAATTGGATCCCATCACTACAGTGGTTGGTGGGCGGTTGGCTAACCCATGGGATCGGATGGGGTTAGGCTGGACTGATGGATCCGTAAATTGAGATTTAATTTCTATTATTATGATAGATGAAGTAAATCCCAGATAAAAATTGTTCTATGGATAGGAATCAACGGCTGTGCCTCTTGATGGGAAAAAAAGCGTTGATCCCAATGATCCAAGTGCAAGTTTCTTCCTTGATTTGACCAAGTACCGTTAAAGGTGCAGTCAGATCAGTTAATCCGTAATGATCTTGACTACGTTAGAGTAAAGAGTTATCCTGGTGGAATCGCCCATGCTTTCCGGGTAAAGGAAGTTTTTTTGGTTTCGGTTTTGGACAAACCGATGGATTAGTCTCTTGTCCAGATATCCGTGGGGCGAGGCCTCGAGTGTGAGACCCCTACCCACGCATGATGTGCTACTTCCGCTGCTAGTACCCCGAATCCGTTGCGCGGTGGAGACCGGGATCTCACAAGGCTTTGGCCATCATAACCTTGGGACTAAATGATACCTATATCCATCACATAGATGGAAAGGACTCATCCAATGAGGCTCGGAATACCCTAGATTCTCTTTTTGGAGCACAATCAAAGAACTCTAAAATCAGTCTCTTTATCAAAATTTTCAAGCTAAAATTCAGTTCAGGGGAGTCGCTCCCGACCCATCTGAACTACATGAAAAGTATTCTCACAAATCTGGCTGGGATCAAGAAGACTATTGAAGAAGATGTAATCATAGCTATCGTCCTGAAAAGCTTACAGAAGCTTGCACACACCATAGCAGTCTAGGAACGAGAACCCCTGCAAATCCCTCCTCTTTGATTCACTCAATAAAAGACACATCAATATAGACTCAAGCACAATATGTTCTTCTTCATCTACCAATTTAGGAGGTTGTTCTAATGTAGGACGAGAAGGTAGAGGTCCTCTAAATGGTCTCGAAAGGCTAATATGAAAAGAGTTATAAATATTCCAATTAGAAGGTAACTCCAACTTATATGCATTATTATTTATTTTTGCAATTATCTTGAAAGGTCCATAAAATCTAGGAGCTAACTTTACCAAAGGATTGACTGGTCTCTATAGATTTAAGTCTCCTTTTCTCAAAACAAAGAAGAATATTGTAAGATCCCTGTTCCCACCGCGCAACAGATTCGGGGTACTAGCAGCGGAAGTTACCGTTGGCTTCTAGGTTACGCTAGCTCCTTCCTTTATATAAGTCGTAACTTTTACTTGTCGCTCACAGTAATCTTACTCCCATCAATCTTCTTTCTTTCTTAATCTCCTTCATGGCTTGGCAACAGGAATTAGTTTTATCCCTGATGATTTCTCACCTTCAAGATGCAAGAGAGTCTGTGAAGAAAGACTTTATAGAACAGTATGAGCGCTCACTTTTTCCTCACCTAGGAACTTCTGTAGCTCAGACCAAATGGCGGACCTATAAAAACATAACTAGAGTAACACCCTGGGGTCAGCAGCACTTTCGTAACAATGTCCGCTTGGCCATGGTTATTGAAGCTTTGGGTTTGGGTCCCCGATACTACTGGGTCATGAGATCAAGGCATCTTAGGTTTTCTGAGCGGGTCTTCTTACTGGCGTGTTTTCTTCCTCATGAGAAGATATGCCTTTATTCCGTTTTTGGCTTGCCTCTCAGAGGTCCTTTTGTTAGATCACCTCATACCACTGAGATAGGAGCGGCAATAACCAGCAGAATCATTCCCATAGATGAGTTACCCTATACTTGTGCAGCTTGTGAGTGCTGCTTTTGTGACCATATGATGGACGGGCTTAGGGAAGTGTAAAGAGTTCTTCTATCTTTACAAGTTTCGAGAATGAATAAAGTTTAAATCTTGTTTTTATCTTGCTTTCTTTAAGACTTTTCTTGGTGGTTAATCTTGATTAAAATTTTTCTCTAAGTCTCATATTCGTGCATCTTGCGAAACTATCCCAGTTTGCGAGATGAGGACATCTCGCATTTTTTAAGTGGGGTAGAATATAAGATTCCTCCCCCAACCCCTTTTTGATGTCTAGCATATTCTGCTGTAATCAATTCCTTTTCTGAAATATAAGAGATCTTGTTTGTGGCTGTTTTAACCTAGAGAGAGAAAATATTCTAGAGAGAGAATATTCAGATTTTGAATATTTTTGGATAGAAAAATATCTCACCTTATTAAAATGAATCCCCCTGAAACGGAAATTCAGAAAGAATTTTCCAATGTGCAATTGGAATTAATTAAAAATAGGTATAAAGAACCTTAGTCTAAGGGTCTAGATTTTCAGAAATTTTTGGATTATGGTCCAATTTAGGTTCCTATGGGCCAATAGCATCAATCCATGTGTAGGGAGGAGATAAATCCAATTTGTAAAAGAAGATACCCAAAAATGAGTAAATGCTCACATAAGATGAAGAGTTGAAAATGTACAAGGTTTATTAGTAAAAAACTATGAGCAATAAAATTTTGACACATATGTAAGGAAGGGGAGTTCTTTAAAGAAGGTGCATATTTCACATAAGATGAAGAGTTGAAAATGTACAAGGTTTATTAGTAAAAAAACTATGAGCAATAAAATTTTGACACATATGTAAGGAAGGGGAGTTCTTTAAAGAAGGTGCATATTTCACATAAGATGAAGAGTTGAAAATGTACAAGGTTTATTAGTAAAAAAAACTATGAGCAATAAAATTTTGACACATATGTAAGAAAGGGGAGTTCTTTAAAGAAGGTGCATATTTCACATAAGATGAAGAGTTGAAAATGTACAAGGTTTATTAGTAAAAAAACTATGAGCAATAGAATTTTGACACATATGTAAGGAAGGGGAGTTCTTTAAAGGAGGTGCATATTTCACATGCTTGAATGAGTTTTAAACTCAAAAATAATGTGATATTTTTATCTCTAATATCTCTTGAACCAAACCAAATCAAAATGGAACTAAATCGAATCAAAAAGTAACCAAACTAGGTCCAAATCTAGTCCAAATTCAACCAAACTAACTTGGAAAATTCTAGAATCAGTTTGTTTGGTTAGGAGCTCAATTTTTCCTATAAATAGAAGCCTTCCCTTGTTGAAAAAGATATAGTGTCTTATACATTGTTACTCTACTCTACCTAAGCCAAGAACTGTGAATTCTTTAATAATTCACTAGTTTTTGATACTTCTCTCTTTCTTCAATCCCCATTGGTGACTCCATCAACATACTAAACCAATTGATTGGTTGGGGGCCTCTATCGTGATCAAAGAATCAAGCAAATTATAAGATAAGTATAGTGAATTTTGATCTTTTCTATAATTTCTGTATAGATGTAGATGTGGATGTGGAGGTGGATGGATGCATGTAGATGTAGATGTATAGATGTAGATGTGAATGGAGATGTGGATGTATGAATGTAGATGTAGATGTATAGATGTAGATGTGAATGTGGAGGTGGATGTATGCATGTAGATGTAGATGTGGATGTAGATGTGGAGGTGGATGTATGCATGTAGATGTAGATGTATAGATGTGGATGTGAATGTGGAGGTGGATGTATGCATGGAGATGTGGATGTATGCATGTAGAAGTAGATGTATAGATGAGGATGTAAATGGAGATGTGGATGGATGCATGTAGATGTAGATGTATAGATGTAGATGTGAATGGAGATGTGGATGTATGCATGTAGATGTAGATGTAGATGTATAGATGTAGATGTGGATGTGGAGGTGGATGGATGCATGTAGATGTAGATGTATAGATGTAGATGTGAATGGAGATGTGGATGTATGCATGTAGATGTATGTGAGATCCCTGTTCCCACCGTGCAACAGATTCGGGGTACTAGCAGCGGAAGTAGCACTTCATGCGCGGGGCAAAGACCCACACTCGGGGCCTCGTCCACGGATATCCGGACAAGAGACTAATCCGTCGGTTTTTCAAAAATACCCGAAAAAACTTCCCTTACCCGGAAAGCATGGGCGATTCCACCAAGATAACTCTTTACTCTAACGTAGTCAAGAGCATTACTGATCAAACCGATCCGACTACACCTCTAACGGTACTTGGTCAGATCAAGGAAGAAACTTGCACTTGGATCATTGGGATCAACACTTTTTTCCCCATCAAGAGGCACAGCCGTTGATTCCTATCCATAGAACAATTTACTATCCGGGATTTACTTCATCTATCGTAATAATAGAATTTAAATCTCGATTTACGGATCCATCAGTCCAGCCTAACCCCATCCGATCCCATGGGTTAGCCAACCGCCCAACCACTGTAGTGATGGGATCCAATTTGGAATTTGGTTAGGTTTTGTCCCGGGTACCAAGGAAAAGAGTTCCAAGGCCCCCTAGCCGGAAGTTCATGCAAACATAAAACTAGCCACACCACTTACACACCCAATATGAAATTGCCTTTTTCTTAGCTTCAGCTAACTTTAAAACAATCCTTTAATGAAACCATAGTACCACTGATCACAATCTTCCAATTTATCTGGCTGATTCATAATTTCCCATCATTCCTTCATCAGAGTATCTATGGCATCATTGGCAACTAGAACGCTCACCACCTGTCCACACAGGGGCCTTTTCAATAGTTCCTAGCCCATAATACTCGGCAATATAATCACTTATAAAAATCAAGATGGACTCTCGTTGAAGATCAGCAAGATCAACCAATAGATCCATATAAAGAGCCATGGACTCATCCATTGAAGACCAGCAAGGTCAATCAACCAGATCCATGCCCGGTTTCACAAAACAACTCTTACTCCTTGTTCCAATATCTTCCTCGACGCACGCGTGGGTATCCTAGGCGACCCAGAGCCCGAGCACCGTATGGTCAGCACCCTCTAGGATCCTTCGCAGGTGACCTAGCACTTCACTCATAGGCCGCTTCCTTGGTCCCTTATCGACCGTACCGGAAGCTCACCATTTTAATCGAATCGAGGCTGGTCAAGACCTCGGCCGAGACCTTGCTACGTGAGACATCCTCCATTGACTCTCTGTCAGCAGTTGCAACTTTATCAGTTAGGTCTCCACGACCTTAATCACAAGACGGTCAAAATGCTTTCCCAACATTCTTGACATAAAACAACCATTTACAAACAGCATTTACAAACAGTTTACAAATACAATTTTCTATATTAACTCTCATTTTTCCACATTATCCCTCATATAATCCACATTACTTATTCCACATTCCATTTATATGTGTACTCATCCAATCACATCATTTTCCATCTCTTCACTTCAGATTCCTTCACATCACATATCATATATTCACATCCATACATCCACATCCACATCCACATTCACATCCATACATCCACATCTACATGCTTACCTCCATTTTCACATCCTCATTTATACATCCACATCCCATATCCACATTCATACATACACATCCATATCCACATCCATACATCCACATCCACATCCATACATCCACTATCACGTCCGAATTCATACATCCACATCCATATACATACAGACATCCACATCTACATCCACATTCACATACATCCACATCCACATTCCCATTCACATCTATACATCCACATCTACATCCACATACATACATACATCTATATCCACATTCCCATTCATATCTATACATCCACATCTACATCCACATACATACATCCACATCTATATCCACATTCACATACATCCACCTCCACATTCCCATTCACATCTATACATCCACATCTACATCCACATACATGCATACATCCACATCCACATTCCACATTCATATCTATACAGCCACATCTATATCCACATTCACATCTATGCATATACATCTTCATGCATACATCCATTTTCACATTCATACATCCACACTCATCGTCATGCATACATCCATTTTCACATTCATACATCCACACTCCTATCTCCACATCCACACATCCACATACATACATCTCTTATCGCATCCTATCCCTTCCCATATCTATTTATAGAATGTAAGGGAATTCTTATATTTGATATAAAATTTCTTTACGCATATAATTATGCATAAATTCCATTTAAGGATACTAACTCTTTCGAAATAAAAATCAATCTTTTATGCATCTTCCTATGCATAAATTCATTTTAAATGAGAATGACACTTTGAATTAAAATTCAATCTTTTATGCATCTTCCTATGCATAAATTCATTTTAGATGAGAATGACACTTTTGAATTAAAATCAATCTTTTATGCATCTTCTTATGCATAAATTCAATTTAGATGAGAATGACACTTTTGAATTAAAAATCAATCTTTTATGCATAAATTCAATTTAGATGAGAATGACACTTTTGAATTAAAAATCAATCTTTTATGCATCTTCTTATGCATAAATTCAATTTAGATAAGAATGACACTTTTGAATTAAAAATCAATCTTTTATGCATCTTCTTATGCATAAATTCAATTTAGTAGGAATTACACTTTTAGAATTAAAGAATTTCTCTTATGCATCTAATTTATGCATAAAATCTATTTATGATGAAAATCACACTTTTAGTATAAAAATATCTTTTATGCATAACTCTATGCATGAAATCCAATTATGATAAAAGTAACATTTTTACAATATAATAATCATCTTTTATGCATACCTCTATGCAAGAATTTCAAATGTGATAAAAGTGACACTTTTACAATAAAATAATCATTTAAAAAAATATTTTTACAATAAGATAATCATTTTTTTTTCATATCCCTATGCATGAAATTCAATATGCTAAAAGTAACACTTTTGATATAAAAATTTATCCATTATGCATACTTCTATGCATGAAAATAAAAATGATAAAAGTAACACTTTTGATATAAAAATTTATCCATTATGCATACTTCTATGCATGAAAATAAAAATGATAAAAGTAACACTTTTGATATAAAAATTTATCCATTATGTATACTTCTATGCATGTAAATAAAAATGATAAAAGTAACACTTTTGATATAAAAATTTATCCATTATGCATACTTCTATGCATGTAAATAAAAATGATAAAAGTAACACTTTTGATATAAAAATTTATCCATTATGCATACTTCTATGCATGTAAATAAAAATGATAAAAGTAACACTTTTGATATAAAAACTTATTCTTTATGCATAATATAAAAATTTAATTTCTCCATGATTATAATGAAATTCTTTCAATTAATGTAGGATGATAATTCCTAGAATATGGTAGGAAGTCCTCTTTTTATGCTTTGAATGAAATTATTTTATGCGTAATTTTTATAAAAATTTTACCATAGCTCCGCTGCTAATACTGATAAATCTCAATTTTTTTAAGGGATAAAGCTTATCATTAAGGAAATAATTAGAATGGTCTCTAATTGGATCATCAATCCATAATGGATTGAATCATCAATATGCATAAACTAAAAGCATAGAAAAAAGCCATTAATTTGGCCTCAAACATAGCTTAATCTTGGGTTAAGAAAAAGCTTTATGAAAAGCTTGATTTGGATTGAGAATGGGTCATGAGTATGACCATTTCTTGAGTGAGAGAGAGAAATTACATAAAAACTATTAGAATTTAAACATAAATGGAAATTAACTTCAATAGCATTTATTAAATTATGTAACTCTTCACTAACATTCATCAATTCACTTCAATAGCATTCTAAAAAAATCATACCAATTAAGCTTCTCAAGCTTGAGAGGGGTTGAGAAGAGAGAAACATTGAGAAATTATAGAAAAGATCAATATTCACTAATTACCTTACAAATTGCTTGATTCTTTGTTCACGGTAGAGGCCCCCAACCAATCAATTGGTTAAGTATGTTGATGGAGCCACTAATGGGGATTGAAGAAAGAGGGAAGCTCCAAAAACTAGTGAATTATTAAATGAATTCACAGTTTCTGGCTTAGGTGGAGTAGAGTAACGATGCATAAACACTATATATTTTTCAACAAGGGGAGGCTTCTATTTATAGAAAAAATTGAGCTCCTAACCAAACAAACTGATTCTAGAATTTTCCAAATCAGTTTGGTCAATTTTTGACCATTTTTAGGCCAGTTAAGCTAACTTTTTGGAACTAGACTTGAATTAGGAGAGAGGAGAGATGAAATATCTCAATTTTTATGAGTTTAAAACTCATTCAAGCATGTGAAATATGCACCTCCTTTAAAGAACTCCCCTTCCTTACATATGTGTCATAATGGAATCATTTTAATATTGCTCATAACCTTGTACATTTTCAACTCTTCATCTTATGTGAAATATGCACCTCCTTTAAAGAACTCACCTTCCTTACATATGTGCCATAATGGAATCATTTTAATATTGCTCATAGTTTTTTTTTACTAATAAACCTTGTACATTTTCAACTCTTCATCTTATGTGAAATATGCATCTCCTTTAAAGAACCCTTACATATGTGTCATAATGGAATCATTTTAATATTGCTCATAGTTTTTTTTTACTAATAAACCTTGTACATTTTCAACTCTTCATCTTATGTGAAATATGCACCTCCTTTAAAGAACTCCCCTTCCTTACATATGTGTCATAATGGAATCATTTTAATATTGCTCATAGTTTTTTACTAATAAACCTTGTACATTTTCAACTCTTCATCTTATGTGAGCATTTACTCATTTTTGGATACCCAAAATATCTCATATTTTTAATATTGCTCATAGTTTTTTACTAATAAACCTTGTACATTTTCAACTCTTCATCTTATGTGAGCATTTACTCATTTTTGGGTATCTTCTTTTACAAATTGGATTTATCTCCTCCCTACACATGGATTGATGCTATTGGCCCATAGAAACCTTAATTGGACCATAATCCAAAAAATTCTGAAAATCTAGACCCTTAGGCTAAGGTCCTTTATACCCATTTCCAATAGATTCTAATTGCACATTGAAAAGTTCTTTTTGAATTTCTGTTTCAGGGAAACTTATTTTAATAAGATGAGATAATTTTCTATCCAAAAATATTAAAAATCTGAATATTCTCTCTCTAGAATATTTTCTCTCTCTAGGTTAAAACAGTTAGAAACAAGGTCTTTATATTTCTGAAGAGGGATTGATTACAGGGGAAGATACTAAACAGCAAAAGGGGGGTTGGGGGAGGAATCTTACATTCTACCCCACTTAAAAAACGTGAGATGTCCTCATCTCGCAAACTGGGATAATTTCGCAAGATGCACGAATTATGAGACTTAGAGAAAAATTTAAATCAGGATTAACCACCAAGAAAAGTCTCAAAGAGAGCAAGATTCAAGATAAGAACAAGATTTAAACTTTATTCATTCTCGGAACTTATACAGTAAAGATAGAAGAACTCTTTACACTTCCATAAGCCCGTCCATCATATGATCACAAAAGCAGCACTCACAAGCTGCGCATGTATAAGGTAACTCATCTATGGGAATAATTCTGTTGGTTATTGCTGCACCTATCTCAGTGGTATGAGGTGATCTAACAAAAGGACCTCTGAGAGGTAAGCCAAAAACGGGGTAAAGGCATATCTTCTCATGAGGAAGAAAACACGCCAGTAAGAAGACCCGCTCAAAAAACCCAAGATGTCTTGATCTCATGACACAGTAGTATCGGGGACCCAAACCCAAGGCTTCGATAACCATGGCCAAGCGGACATTGTTACGAAAGTGCTGCTGACCCCAGGGTGTTACCCTAGTTATGTCTTGATAGGTCTGCCATTTGGTCTGAGCTACAGACGTTCCCAAGTGAGGGAAAAGTGAGCGCTCATACTGTTCTATAAAATCCTTCTTCACAGACTCGCTTGCGTCTTGAAGGTGAGAAATCATCATGGATAAAACTACTTCTTGTTGCCAAGCCATGAAGGAGTTTAAGAAAGAAGGAGATTGATGGGAGTAAGATTACTGTGAGCAACAAGTAAAAGTTACGACTTATATAATGGAAGGAGCTAGCGTAACTTAGAAGCCAACGGTATCTTGCCACTGAAGTTTTACCGTCTTTCCATGATTTGGGTTTGGCACATATTTCTATGAAATACATTAAGAACTTTGAGATGAGGAGATAAAAGAAGCTCGTAAGCTAAGTCACTTACTTTCTTTGAATTCAGATAAGGCTCACAATATCTGGGGGATAACTTCTTAAACTCCCCAATAGATAAAGAACTTCTTTTGGGCCGTACTCGAATGAAGACCAAAACCTTGGTATCCAAAACACCGATTTTTACTTCTGAACTCATTGTTCTGAATCCTTAAAACAGGTGGAACTCCTGAGAAGTATTCTAGGGAAAGGGTCTTTCTTTTTTAAACAGAATCTTTCTTTTATTTTAGAGATCAAAAAGGGAGATTCTTACTCCTGTATACCTCGAAGGTTAGGGAGGAATCTTACATTCTACCACCCCACTTAAAAAAGTGCGAGATGTCCTCATCTCGCAAGGTAGAGGATAACTCTTTTTCTTAAGATCTAATTTTATTCTGGGGTTCCTTATATTCTGGTCAACCCAACACAATACTGGGATAAATATCTCTTAGAACTCATCAACAATTCATTCAGATCATATCATTCATATCTTTAACATGATAATGGTCCATTAGACCGAAAAATTTCCTTCTGAACATTCCTCCACGGGAATTTCAGTCAAGTAAGTTCTCAATTTGTCATCCCTTAACTTGATCTAACGGTCAAGTATTAATAGTAGCAATCTGACAGCCCAATCCACTAATTTCATAGTGATTTGCTGAAATTATTATCATCATTCCAGTTATGAATATCATCACAGGGACTCGTCCCATTCATCCTCATTGAGGTTTCGCTCAGCTTATTACATTTCAACCAAATTTCAGGGATCATCATTTTTCAATCAGAATCCAAATCAATTCATCAATTCTCAAATAGAATTAAAAATCGTATCAACCACATTCGAAATCATCCTCTGGATAGCAATAACGCTTATAATTTCAAGTCTTAGATTTACTCGTATATACTATCAGTAAAGAGCTGTAGTATACTCTCCGTATATACGGGTAGTCACGGTCCTTGGAATTATAAGGTAAATACCATCATGTCTAGGCCTCAAGCAAGTCAGGGATTCTATATAATTACGGTACTTCCATCTGAAGACCCAATTACCAAATTACGAATTTCAGTTTGAATATCAAATTGTATGAATTATATCACACAATTACAACCTTTTTGTCCTCCTTGATAAATTTTTGACATATTTGGCTTCTCAGTTGATCTTTATTAACCAACCTGGCTCTGATACCAACTGTGAGATCCCTGTTCCCACCGTGCAACAGATTCGGGGTACTAGCAGCGGAAGTAGCACTTCATGCGCCGGGCAGAGACCCACACTCAGGGCCTCGTCCACGGATATCCGGACAAGAGACTAATCCATCGGTTTTTCAAAAACCGAACCCGAAAAAACTTCCCTTACTTGGAAAGCATGGGCGATTTCACCAGGATAACTCTTTACTCTAACGTAGTCA